>NW_026891604.1:747900-1118425 GCF_015708825.2 Lethenteron reissneri
CACTTACTCATCGGTCTATCGCTTCTCCAGCCAGTACCACTCACCCATCCACCACTCACCCACCTACTCACCCACCCACTCACTGACCCCACACACTCACCGACCCACCACTCACCCACACCACCGACCCACCCACTCACCCACCCACCCACACACCCACCTACACCCAACCACCCACACACCCAACCACCCAAACACCCAACCACCCACCCACACCCACCCCCACTCACCCACCCACCCACCCACTCACCCACCCACCACCCACTCCCCACCCACCCACCCACCCACCCCCACTCACCCACCCACCCTCACCCCACCACCCCACCCACTCACCCACCCACCCACCTCACTCCACCACCCACCCACTCACCCACCCACCAACCCACACACTCACCCACCCACCCACCCACACTCACCCACCCACCACACTCACACACCCACCCACCCACCCACTCACCCACCCCCCCACAAACCCATCCACACACCCACCCCACACTCACCCACTCACTACCTCGCCCACACTCACCTCACCACTCACTCACCCAAACTCACTTACCCACCCACTCACCCAAACACTCACTCACTTACCCCCCACTCACCCACACCTCACCCCTCACTCTCTCACCCACACACTCACCTCACCGACTCACTCACCCACTCACTCACTCACCTCACCCACCCACTCACTCACCTCACCCACCCACCCACTCACCTCACCCACCCACTCACCTCACCCACCCACACACTCACTCACCCACACACTCACCACTCACTACCTCGCCCACACACTCACCTCACCCACTCACTCACCCAAACACTCACTCACTTACCCACCCACTCACCCAAACACTCACTCACTTACCCACCCCACACACTCACCCACACACCCCCCACTCACGACCCACACACTCACCCACTCACTACCTCGCCCACACACTCACCTCACCCACACACTCACCCACTCACTTCCTCACCACCCACACACTCACCCACTCACTGACACCCACTCACGGACTCACCCACCCACCCACTCACCCCATTCATTCACCCCACACACACACTCACTGACCACTCACTCACCCCACCCACCCACACACTCACACACCACACACTCACCCACCCACTCACTCACCCACACACTCACCCACCCATCACCTCACCACCCACACACTCACTGACCCACTCACCTCACCCACCCACACACTCACACACCCACACACTCACCCACCCACTCATCACCCCACACACTCACCCACCCACTCACCTCACCACCCACACACTCACCCACCCACTCACTCACCCACAACTCACCCCACCCACTCACCTCACCACCCCACACAACTCACTGACCCACTCACCTCACCCCACCCACCCCGCACTCACTTACCACACACTCACCTCACCCCACCCACCTCACCACTTCACCTCACCACACACTCACCTCACCGACTCACTCACCCACTCAACCATTTACAGCCAACAGTGCTAATCGGAGGCGCGGGAGGACAACGAACAAACAAGCATTTCTCAATGAACGAGTTTTTCAATATAAATTACGATGATTAAAAGTTCACCATAGCTCCCAATAGCTTCCTAATATCGAAATCTAAACTATTGCTCATCTGCAATGAGCGGACACCAATGCGGACTGCGTATTCCAATCGCGCCCGCTCATCCGCACTATGTATTCAAACCGCCCGTACCTATACGCGCTACTTATTCTAAAAGCAACCGCTTATCCTCACTACGAAATACATCGCGATTTCTACCGGGCAAGGGGGGGCTTGGGGTGGGCCCACGCCCGCCTCGCCCCCCCCCCCCCCCCGGGGGAGAAATCTAGGCAAGACCGAGGCTTGGGCCTATAAGCCCCTCGGTCTCTACGATTCACGGTGGAAACGGCCTCAGCCTCCCGGGGGAGAAATCTAGGCAAGACCGAGGCTTGGGCCTATAAGCCCCTCGGTCTCTACGATTCACGGTGGGACCGCCTCGGCTTCCCGGGGGAGAAATCTAGGCAAGACCGAGGCTTGGGCCTATACGCTGCACGGTCTCCGCGATTCGCCTCAGCCTCCCGGGGGAAAAATCTAGGCAAGACCGAGGCTTGGGCCTATGAGCCGCTCGGTCTCCGCGATTCAGGGAGCCACAATCAGTTGGGCGAAGACGCGAGGCCGTGAAACAAACCCTCCCCACCTCGGATGAGTTACTTGTTTGTTTGAGTTACAAAAAGACGATCACTAAATTATTCGAGACGGAGGTTTTTAAAATACTCACAGAAAGCCAAGAACCAAGCCAAAAATAGATTCCAAATAATAAGTGGGCAGTCGGAATCGTTTGCATCGATTCGCGAACCGATTTCTCCGCCATCGGAGTCTGCAGAGAATTGCGGGAAATCGATTCCTTTGAGATTAAATACACAAAGTTTTGGAATCGATGCTCGCGACGATAGCAGCAACAACAAAGGAGGTTTGCCGCAGATAACGATTATTCGAATCGATTCCCTCTGGTGAGGTTTGTGAGGGGGGTGGGGTGGGGTGTGTGGTGGGGGGGCACAAGCGTCGTGGTGACGTCACCGCCACTTAGTGGCGAATGGCGGTTGTTGTTGTTGTATGTGTGTGTATGTAGTCCGGCAAAAACAACCTCCTACCTCCTCGCGGTGCCGGACGGGCAACACTGTCGTGGGCAGTGCTGTGGGGGGATGGCCAATGCCCATTGGCCTCTCCCCTCATGGCGTCTGTGACCACCACAGTGGCTAAACGGGGGCTCTGGACGGGTGCGAGGGGCTGGTAACCCCTCCACCTTCAATTAACCACCACTAAACTACGAATTAAACATAAACCTGTAACTAATAAGCTTGTGCCGGAGGCCCCGGGGGGTCAGGCTTTTATGACGTCTCCTGGCCAAACCCCATTTGGCGGAGCCAGGAGATTGAATTTTCACCCTCGGGGCTCCTCCAGAAACAACAAAAACCATTGCGGATGGCCACGTGGTATGTTCGAACGCTCACTGCGGAGGAGAGGCTGCCACTCCTCTGTCGGGAGCTGGACCGGTACCGCCTGGATCTCTGTGGCATTAAGGAGGTCCGGTGGACCGGCTCTGGCTCCTGCCACCATGAGGGGTGGACAGTCCTCTACTCGGGGCAGGAGACTGCCAAACAACAGGGTGTGGCTCTTCTTCTGAACAAAAGAATGAAGGGGGCGTGGGAGCGTGGCGGTGAGGTGTGGGAAGCTGTAAGCCCCAGGATACTTTGGGCTCGCCTTCCCATCAACCAGAGGCGAGGAGTGGTGGTCGTGGTTACTTATGCCCCCACCGAAGATGAACATCCGTGGAGGGATGCAGGCAAAGCCGATGAGTCGGACGCTTGCTATGACCTCCTGTCACAGGTGCTGGCTAAAGTGGCCACTCGGGACAGAGTCATCTTGTTGGGTGACTTCAATGCCCGAGTTGGTCATGATGCTGGCACCTGGTCTGGAGTGATTGGAAGGCATGGGCCAGATCAGCTCAATAATAACGGTAGGAGGCTGCTAGATTTTTGTGCAGCCCATGGGCTTGTAATTACCAACACGCTCTTCCGGCATCGGCGCATCCACACAACATCATGGATACATGCCGGGTTCAAGCAAGAACATCTGCTGGACTACATAGTGACGGACCAGCGGATGCGAGCCCATGTCCTTGACACCAGGACCTACCGTGGAGCTGATCTGCCCTCTGACCATCGACTAGTCATCTGTAAGATGCGCCTGCCATTCTTCCACTCCGGTGGTGGGTGTACACCCAGGATCCCATTCCAACCAAAAGTGGCCTGGTCTCAGTTAGCTGATGAAAGTTGCAAGCGAGAATTTCTTCATCGCTTGCAGCTGGGGTTGGCATCGTCCCCCACTCCACCTGATGTCGAGGGTAAATGGGCAAGGTTTAAGACTGTGACTCATGCAGCTGCAATGGCTGCTTTGGGTACGCGGTCCAGACCTCCCCAGAAACCCTGGCTGACAGAGGAGGTGTTCAGGTTAATTGAGAAAAAGCGACAGGCCCACTCTCATCACCTACAGCATCCCACGTCAGAGAATGAGGAGGTTTACCGCAGCCTTCGCTCGGAAGTTCGGAGAGCCGTAAGGCGCTGTAAGGATGGGTGGTGGTCGCTGGTTGCTGAGGAGATGGAGTCTGCCTCAGTGGCCCGCGATCACAAATCACTATTTAACTCCATCAAAAAAGTAACCCGCAGCGCCACACCTATTACCATCATTAGAGGAAAAAACGGTGATCCAATCTCCGACCCCCAGGAACAGGTTTGCAGATTTGCTGAGCATTTCTGTGAGGTCCTGGGGGAGGGAAATTCTCTCAGCCAGGAAAACATCATGGCACAAAGTGGTGATAACCCTGCTGAGGCTGCGGTGCCTCAAATATTGGAAGAGGTCACCCCCTGTAAGTGGCTGGTTGAGGTGCCAGCTGTTGAGGAAGTACTGAGGGCGATCCGGAGTCTGAGACCAGGGAAGGCACCGGGCAGAGATGATCTCCCAAGCGAAATGCTGAGGGAGGGTGGCGTTTGTGCACAGACTGCCCTATATGACATCATAACAACAGTTCCGCAGGACTGGAAGGATGCCCTGGTGGTCCCCCTCTTTAAGAAGGGGGACCGTACCGACTGTAACAACTACAGGGGCATCTCACTCCTCAGTGTGCCGGGTAAGGTCCTGGCAAGGATTATTCAACATCGCCTTGCTAGGCACGCTGAGGAGAGGCTTGCGGAGCCCCAATGCGGTTTCAGGAAAGGGCGGTCCTGCACAGATGCCATATTTTCTGTCCGTCTGCTACAGCAGAGGTGTAGGGAATTCCAAAAAGACCTACATCTCTGCTTTATTGACCTGGTCAAGGCCTATGATACCATCAGTAGGACTTGCTTTCGGAGTCCCTGACCCTCTGCTCACAATCATTAAGGACCTTCATGATGGTGAGCGGGCCCGGGTAAAACTACGTGGCCGGGAGTCGGAGCCTTTCCCTGTACACCTTGGGGTGCGACAGGGATGTCCTCTGGCTCCCACATTATTTAACATCTATTTTGACCGCGTAGTTCGTGAAGCCTTCAATAGCTGTACCGGGGGAATTTCCATTTGGTACAGATATAATGGGAGGCTGATCGATGCACGGGTGCGATCAAGGGATGGCTCCCTATTGGTCAACCACGTTATGTATGCCGATGATTTGGTAATAACTGCTCATTCAGAAGAGGAGTTGGAGACGCTGCTGCTGAGACTGGAGCGTGCCACTATGAGGTGGGGCCTTACCATCAGCCCCACCAAAACTAAGCACCTGCCTGGGTATTTTGTACCATCGGACACTCCACCCCCACAACTCCCAATTGGTGATCGGGCAGTTGTGGAGAGAGTGGAGAGTTTCCCATACCTGGGCAGTGTGCTCCAGTTTATCAGCAGAGGTCTCACTCCGAATCAGTCGAGCGGCAATATCTTTTCATCGGCTGCGCAACGCTGTGTGGAAGCTACCTGGTCTGTCGCTCCACGCGACGCTTTGGGTCTTCTTGGCCACGGTCATTTCCTCCCTTCTCTACGCTTGCGAAACGTGGACCCCCCCTAATGGAGCATTTTCGCCAGTTAGAAACATTCAGGCTGGCCTGCCTACGATCTATCCTGGGTTTAACCAGGCTGCATTGTGTGCGGAGCTCACAAATCCTTGAAAGATCTGGACAAAGTCCCATCGGTGAGCTCCTCCGGCAGGCAAGGCTGCGTTGGCTGGGTCACCTAGCCCGCATGCCCAGCCACCGCATGCCTAAACAACTGTTGTTCGGCCAGATCGATTGGGCTAAACAGGATCGGCACAGGCTAGAGAAGAGATGGAATGATGTTGTGCAGGAGGATGTGGAGCTGAGTGGACTTGCCGATGACCGGTACCAGCGATGTCAATATCGGCCTCTGTGGAGGAGGCTCGTGAAGGACGCTACTGGGCAGTTGGAGGCAGTCGCCCTCCAACAACTCGGAGGGCGGAGGAGCGACGCTCACAACAACGAGCGGAGCGCCGGGTGGCTAAATCACAGCAAGTTGGCACAGTCGGGGGCACAGGTGGTGCATTAGCCAGTCATCTCAGTCGACCCATGGCATCTGGGTCTGTGACCTCGTGCCAGCGGGCGTTCGACACTTCACGTGGCCTCAACGTGCACATAGCCTGGCACAAGCGTCGTGACGTCACCGCCTCTTTGTGGCGAATGGCGGTTGTTTTGGTGTGTGTGTGGGGGTCGCTCGCCCCCGAGATCCCTCCCTCGATGATGCTAACGGCCGGGCTAACATCATCAATCGCCCCCCCCCCCCGCTGCTAAGCGAACCGCTGCTAGGTTCCTCACCCATGGTGTGGGAGTCGTCGCCCGAGGATTCCCCTCCACCGCGGGTCCGCGTAGTAGGCATGGTTAGATACCGAGTAGTATTATGCCCCCTTTACGCTACCACGATACCTCCCTTTCCTAATCGCGTACCTGCAACCCACACGGAGCGAACGTACGCACACACACACACACAGCTCCGTGCACTCCAACTCCACACTGACTACTCACGTTATGATCGCGCACCTGTATCCTACGCGGAGCGAACGCACGCGCACACACGCAGCTCCACACGCGACACCCACTCTCGCGCCGCTCTGCGCAGCGCTCCCCCGAGGCGAGCCGCAGCGCTTCACGCGTTCACACCGCTCACGAGATCACACGAGGCCACGATTCGCTATTAATGATTTATTATTTGCTACCTGCGAATTGATGCTAGATCAGTATGAGTCGACGAGGCCGGCCTATTCTACCACCCCTGAATCTATTCTCTATTTATCGGCTATGATCCTATTTCACCTTCCTACTCACGGTTCGAAGTATTTGGCGTCCTGTGGCTTTTCCTCTATGCCGTCGGGGCACGTCACGCGGACGTCCGGAGGGCAGAGCTGGGAGCCGACTTGCACGCGTGCCTCTTGAAGAGAAGTGAGGAGAGAGACTCCCTACCTTGCTACGCTCGTTTTTATCCTAATTCCCGGACTCGGGCCCCTACCCCCTTCCCACGTCCCGTGCGCCTTTGATATGCTAATCGGATGTGCCGCAAGTTAATTCCTTTCTCACGCATGCCTTTGTTATTGCACATTATGCGGCGGCGTCCATTACAAAGGTGCGCCGTGGGAATTTGTGCACGGCTCCCCGCGTGCGTCCGCCCTCCCGATTATTCATACTTTCTGCTTAGTGCTTTACCTTCCCGAACAATGGTGCCTGCGCGCTCAAGCGCAACCATCCTAACCATCCGCGACTACGCAAGAGCCGCCGCATTCCTGCTAATTATGCCGTCCCGTCCCTGCTTGCCTCGTCGACACGTGGGGGTGGGTGTGGGGGATGCGCCTCAACCGCGGTGGCCGAATGCCCCTCGCCGCAACCATACCATCTTAAAGTCGGTCGCAGCGCTGCGGTGCAACGTAGCGTCGGGGGAGGTCATCCAATTCCCTGATCGCCGGAAACCGTGAGAGTTAATCCCGATAAGGGTTCCTCGGATAAAAACCGGTCGATCAGATGTCCTCCCCTTCCAGCTCTATGGGGGGGGGGGGGGGGGAAATGCGTGCGGGTGTGTTCATGTGAGGTGAGGTGAGGGGGACGAGGGGTTGGCTCCGTCCCTTGGTGGTGGCGAGGTCGGGGATGGGGTGCCTGCCGAACGGCTTCGTGGCGGCGGCATCACATAGCCCCCCGAGGTGCCAGTCCCCGTCCCGGGTCGACTGGAGCACCTCGCTTGGGCCGCGCCCACGAGGAAACGTTGCGGGGTCCGGGGGATCCGTCCGGACCTTGTGGCTGGTCTCGGGGCGGGTGGCTCCGTCCTCTGCAGCTCCTGCGGCGGCCTCCTCCTCCACTCCAGCGGCTCTCCCTGTCCCTCGGTACCTGCGGGCTGGGGCACAAACTCAGCAGCGGAAGGGTTTAGGAGCCGTCGTCCGCGTCGTCTCCTAACTGGATCGGGGCGTCTCGGGGGCCCGGCGGGGCCCATGTAGGGTGCGAGGCCCCCCAGCACGAGGGGTGCGGGTACTCTGGGATTTCGGGGCCTTCGGGTGACGGGGTTCTCTCTCGCCGGGGCCGCTTTCTACGGTTTTAAGCGGCGGACGTTGACCACCGTCTCTCGATCCCTCTCCCCGCCATAGATTAGTACTGTCCAGGGGGAGATCTGTTGCACCACGATCCAGGGTCCCCGCCAGTAGGTCGTCAGTTTCCCCACCTGCCCGGCCCCGACGCGAGGGGTGTGTAGCCACACCTTAGCGCCTGTCAGGAATAAGGGGGGTTCCATGCGGGGTCGGGTGCCCTGTTCCTGCCGCCGATGCGCGGCTTCCCCTTGCGGGTATGCTCGGCCTTGGGTTTCTCGCAGGGTCTCCAACAGGTGTTCCACGGGGCGGCTTCCCTCCTCCGGCTGGGGGGAAGGAACGCCAAATAGCAGATCTGCGGGTAAACGAGACTCACGGCCGAACATCATTAAAAACGGGGTTTGTCCCGTCGACGTGTGTACGGTGGTGGCGTAGGCGAAAAGGGGTAAGGGGAGGTGTTCGTCCCAATCCCGTTGATTTGCGGCCGCCATACGTTTGAGTTTCCCCGCTAGGGTCTGATTCATGCGCTCCACCATACCGTTCGCTTGGGGGTGGTACGCTGTGGTTCGGTCCTTCTGGATTCCGAATTCTCGGCACAGTGCCTGGAACAGCTCGGCCTCGAACTCGCTACCCTGGTCGGTGAGGACTCGTTCTGGGATCCCGTGCTTCAGTACGTAATGTTCCACAAATGCCCGGGCCACCACCAAGGCCGTTTTATCAGGGATGGCCACTGCCACGGGGTAGCGGGTGAAATACTCTACTGCGACCAGGATATACCGGTTGCCTCGATGGGATCGTGGGAATGGTCCCTGTAGGTCGATCCCGACCAGCTGATTCGTGCGGCTGACGCGGAACGGCCTTAGGGGTACCTGGTATCGTGCCGGTTTCGGCCCGCACTGCTGACAGGCGCGGCAGCCCTGTACCCAGGCCGCCACATCTTGTGCCAATTTGGGCCAGAGATACTGGCGACGCAGGGTCTCTCGAGTGCGTCGTTCCCCATCGTGGCCCCCGAGTGGGTGGTCATGCACCAGCCGTAGCAGCTGGGGTCGCACCTGGGCAGGAACACAGATGCACCCCGGCTGGCCGGGCTCGGTTAACTCCCGTACCACTCCGTTCTGCACACACAACCGGGCATACAAACCGCTCCAGGGTCCTGGTAGGGCGCTCTTTTCCCCCCGCAGTGCCGCCTCCACTGCCGCCAGATCTGGATCCCGCAGCTGGGTCTGTCTCAGCTGCTCGTCGTTCAGGCCCGGGAAGGCGCAGCCGACGTCCTCCTGGATCCGTCCGATCGGGGCGGGGTGACCCGCCGGGTCCCGAGCCGTGGGTCCCGCGCTTGCCGGGCGGTCGACGGGATCCTCGGTGCCACCTGGGAGGGTCTCTGTGGCACACACTGCACTCTCTCTCGCTGGGGGGGGGGGGGGGGGTCAGTGGCCGCGGCCCCTCGGGGGTCCGTTGCCTGCCGGCAGCGTCCCCCCGTGAAACACGGGCAGGCCTCCTCCGCCCTTGTCTCGGCGTACACCGTGGGCTGCCTCGACAAGGCGTCCGCGTTTGCATGCGTCCGGCCAGCTCGATACTCGATTTGCAGGTTGTATTCCTGCAACTGCGCCAACCACCGGGCCATCTGCCCCCGCGGCTCCTTGAATGTAAGAAGAAACTGCAGAGCATAATGGTCAGTGCGTACGCGACATTTCCTGCCGTACAAATACGGCCGGAACTGTTTACATGCGAAAATCACTGCGTACAACTCTTGGCGGGTCACGCAATAGTTCAGCTCGGCCCCACTCAAGGTCCGGCTGGCGTACGCGATGACTCGTTCCGTTCCATCCTGTACCTGTGACAACACCGCGCCCAGCCCGCTGCTGCAGGCGTCGGTGTCCAAAATAAAATCGGTGGTAAAATCGGGGAAAGCGAGGGTGGGGGCGTGGGTGAGGTGGTTTTTGAGAGTGGTGAAGGCCGTCTGGCAGGCCCCCGTCCACTGATAGGGGTGCTTAGGGGAGGTGAGTTGGGTGAGGGGGCGTGCAATCTCGCTGAATTCCTTTACAAATCGACGATAATAGGTGGCGAGCCCCAAAAATGATCTGATCTCCGTCAGATTCCTTGGCCGTGGCCACTCCACTACGGCACGTACCTTCTCCGGATCGGTACGCACGCCTGCCTCGCTGACGCGATGCCCGAGGTACCCCACCTCGCGTTGTGCGATGTAACACTTACGGGGCTTGAGCTTGAGATGAGCCGCTCGCAGTCGCTGGAACACCTCTCGTAACCTGGATCAATGCTCAGACAAAGATCTACTGAACACTATCACGTCGTCCAGGTAAATCAGGCACTGTTCCCATTGCAAGCCCCGCATCACCAACTCCATCAGCCGCTGGAACGTCGCGGGCGCATTGGTGAGTCCGAACGGGAGTACTCAAAACTCGAATAGTCCCATCGGGGTGGTGAAGGCGGTTTTCGGCCGATCCTCCTCCGCCATCTCCACCTGCCAGTACCCGGACGCGAGATCGAGGGTGGAAAAATATCGCACTCCGGCGAGGCTGTCAAAAGTGTCGTCAATGCGAGGTATGGGGAAGGCGTCGCCGAGCGTGACTGCGTTCAGTTTACGGTAATCGACGCAGAACCGGGTTGACCCATCCTTTTTCGTTACTAGTACCACCGGGGCTGACCAGGGGCTCGCCGAGGGCTGAATTATGTTATCGCGAAGCATGTCCCCAACCGCCTCTTTGATCTGGGTGCGTTCGGGTGCGCCCACTCGGTATGCAGGGAGTTTGATGGGTCGGGCTGCACCGGTGTCAATTTGGTGCTTAACAAGGTCGGTCCGACCCACGCCTGAGTCGTGTTCACTGAATACGTCGGCATACTCCCGCAGTAACTCGCGCAGCCGATCGGCCTCTCCCTTAGGTAAGTCCGCCCATGGTACATGTAACGCGTCGAGCAGGGGAACGACCTCGGCTCGGGGAGTCGGGCCGACTCGCCAGGCCAGGTCCTGGTCACCCTCAGGACGACCGGGGTCCTCAGCCCAGAGTGCGAACACCGAGTCGTTAGAGTGGCGTGCGTGCAGGGGGTGTACTGTGGCTATTGGGGTGCGCCGTCGCAGTATCGCTGGGGTATTGAGGGGGTTAAACATCCGCATAAACAATCGGTCCCCATCTGCGTTTACCAACGTGGCGGATCCCACTATCCCATACCGTTTTGCCTACTCCGGGTGAGGAGTTAGCATTACCTCCCCTGATGGTCGGAGCGCGGGGTCGGTGGGGGATGTTGCCACCGGCACCAGCATCTCGGTGAGCGGGCCGATGGTGACTGCCGTCGCCAGGATAGCGGCCACAGGTGCGAAGCGGGGGCGCGTCGGTTCTCGTCCCAGGAACGGTATCCGCTCGCCGTTGCTCTCCATGGTGGCGCATCGCTGGCGGGGTTGCACGTTGAGTCCCAGCCGTTCTAAGAGGTCGGTACCTGCGATACACTCGTGACACAACGCACTCGACACGTAGAACTCCTGGGTGCACACCTGACTGCCTATGCGGACCTCTAGGGTGGCTCTCCCCAGCAGCCCCATTCTGGCTCCGCTCGCCGTGTGCAGCGCGCGGTCCGGTGCCTGCAGGTGACACACGTCGACCCCTATCGCGCTGCAGTGCGCTGTGCTCACGAGCGAGGCCACCGCCCCCGTGTCCAGCAGGATTCGGGTACGCACTCCGTTTACCTCCCCTTCCACCAGCGACGTGGCCCCCGTGATCCCCGCCACCAGCTCCCGTAGCCAGTCGCCAGGAGTCACCGTTTCTGTGGGCGTTGTTGCTGGAACCTGTGTGGAGATCACGCGCTCGCCATTATCACTACAGCTTGTTTGTGTCGGGGCTACGTCGATTTCACCCCCCGGTGGTCCCCTCTCTAGGGGGGCCTTAGTGTTTGACCTTAGCTCTTGTCTAGCTCGGGCGACCTGAGGACAGTCCCTCCTGAGATGCCCTCGCCGATCGCACACATAACACGCCCGGGGAGGGGTGGCGGCTCCGTAGTGGGCTCTCTGCCCACTCCCTCCTCCCCCAGTGCGCTGCTGCTCATACTCTGCTTCTAGTCGGGCTATTCTTCCAGTTAGCCCTCCTACCGTGGAGTCTAGTTCCCCCATCTCGGATCGGATGGTCTCAACGGAAGACTGCAGCTTGGTCATATTTTTATTCGCTTCCTCGCGTATATCTCCTATGCCAGCCTGTAACCCGGCTACCCACCCTGGGGTGGTCTCGCTGGGTCTCTGGGGCTCCCTTGCCCGTCCCCTTACTGCGATGGCGATCTCTTCCTCCTCGTCGGAGAGTAGGCTCGCTACGGCGCACTCTCGTCTCCTCCCTCGAGGCTGCGCGCGCTCACCCGAGAGTTTCTCGCATTTGCGCGCGCGCTTGACGAGGGTGTTAAAGGAGAGGCGTGCACGGTCGACATTTGTCTGCCACCACGGGGTGTGTGCCAAATATCGCTGGACCTTCCCGGCGGCGAGGCCCTCAATTATTTTTGCCTCGTACTCTGGGTACGCGAGCTGGGTCAACATGCGTACGTCCTCGGCGTAATCTCGTAAATCCTCGCCGGGTTGGCGGCGGCGTGCCTCTAATGCCGCCTGCGCCTCCTCCTCATCATACTTGCAGAAGCGCTCTTCGAGTTGGCACATTAGTTCCTCCCAATGAGTTTGAGCGCTTGCGGGCAAAGCTTCCACAAAGTCAGCTGCCCGCCCATCTAAATGTAGTTCTAACTGCTGCAACGCCTCCTCATCTGACCACCCATTAACCTTTTTAGCCCCCCTGATGCTGCGGGCAAACGATTTCCATGATGGAATTCCTTTGCCCGTAAATGTGCATTTGATTTTAATCTGGGTTGGGGGGCTTCTTTCCCTTGGGGGTGCGGGGGATCGTCCCGTTTCTGACACCAATATGTGGGGGCCGTTGGCCCCCACATATTGGTGTGGGGGCCAACGGGGGGGGGGGTGTGTGTGGGGGATGCGTCTCAACCGTGGTGGCCGAATGCCCCTCGCCGCGGCCACACCATCCTAAGGCCGGTCGCAGCGCCGCGGTGCAACGTAGCGTCGGGGGAGGCCATCCAATTCCCTGATCGCCGGAAACCGTGAGAGTTAATCCCGATAAGGGTTTCTCGGATAAAAACCGGTCGATCAGGTGTCCTCCCCTTCCAGCTCTATGGGGGGGGGGGGGGGGGGATGCGTGCGGGTGTGTTCATGTGAGGTGAGGTGAGGGGGACGTGGGGTCGGCTCCGTCGCTTGGTGGTGGCGAGGCCGCAGATGGGGCGCCTGCTGAACGGCACCGTGGTGGCGGCATCACAACGTCACCGCCACTTACTGGCGAATGGCGGTTGTTGTTATTCAGTCTATGTATGTATGTGTGAGTCGATATGTGTGTGGAACTCTATGTGTGTGTGTCAGTCGATTTGTGTGTGTAACTACATGTGTGTGTCTGCCTAATACTCCGATTGATGCTCCTGCTGTTGTGGAGTGACTCATTCAGCCAGCTATGGCTGCAGGGTTTTGGTAATACATGTTGTTTACGTCGTTTATTGTGAAAATTCTATCAGTTCCTATGATCACTGTTTCATTGCTTTATTTTGGTGATTTCGAAAAGATTACTGGTTTGGCCATGTTTGTTTGTTGTAGTACGGAGTAAGATTAATGGTCTTAATCTAAGTTGTGTTATGGGTGCTGTTATTGTTGTTTGACTTGCATCCCACTGGGATTTTTGCACACAGCGTTGGTGTACGGTGTTTTTTCTGCAATATTTTGCTGTCTTTTCTTGGATTTTCTGTTTGCACTTAGTCACATAGTCACTTGAAGATGTTTTCTTGTTCATGTTTTTGTTTTTTGTTTGTTGCGGTTGCACCCGAATCAAGAGCCGAATGGCTCACAGGGCTATACCTTATACATGAACTTGAAACTTGAACTGGATAAATCTTGACTTAAAGTTTTCGTGACTGCAGGAATCCATATTCTATGGGTCTTAATTTTTCACCCGAAGACGATTTTTTGTGTTGCGATCGAAACGTCGTGATTTTGATTTTTGTTATGTTTTCTATCTACGTGGCTTTACCGAAATACCCAAAGAATATGAACTGGATAACTTTATTTTCGGTTTTTTCAACTCTTAACCAACCAATCACTTTTATATTTTACTGGTTGGTAAGGCACCACGACTGAGTTGCTGTGTTGTTTCGATTCAGAAGCGTTAACTGACCAGAAGCGACCCATAGAGACCCTTACAAATAAAGACCAACAGAGACCCATACTCATAGAAACCTATAGAGACCCATACTCATAGAGACCCACAGAGACCCGTGCTCATAGAGACCCATACCCATAGAGACCCACAGAGACCCACACTCATAGAGACCCATAGAGACCCATACTCACAGAGACCCACAGAGACCCATACACGTAGAGACCGACAGAGATCCAGACTCATAGAAACCCACAGAGACTCATAATCATAGAAACCCACAGAGACCCATAATCATAGAGATCCACAGAGACCCGTATTCATTGATAGGGATACTTATAGAGCCCTATACTCATAGAGACCCACAGAGACCCATACGCATAGAGATCCACAGAGACCCATACAAATAGAGACCGACAGAGACCCATACTTACAGAGACCCACAGAGACCCATACTCATAGAGACCCATAGTGACCCATACTCAACGAGAACCACAGAGATCCATATTCATAGAGACCCACAGAGACCCATACAAATAGAGACCCAGAGAGACCCATAATCATAGTGATAAACAGATACCCGTATTCATTGATAGGTATACTTATAGAGCCCTATACTCATAGAGACCCAAAGAGATCCATACTCAAAGAGACCCATTCTTATGGGGACCCACAGAGACCCATACTCATAGAGACCCACAGAGACCCATATTCACAGAGACCCACAGAGACCCATACTCATAGAGACCCACAGAGACCCATACTCACAGAAACCCACAGAGACATATACTCATAGAGACCCACAGAGACCCATACTCATAGAGACCCACAGAGACCCATACTTAGAGACCCACAGAGACCCAAACACATAGAGACCCACAGAGACCCATACTCATAGAGACTTAAAGAGACCCATACACATAGAGACCCACAGAGGCCCATGCTCATAGAGATCCATAGAGACCCATTGTCATAGAGACCCACAGAGACCCATACTCAGAGACTCACAGAGACCCATACTCATAGAGACCCATACTCATAGAGACCCATACACATAGAGACCCACAGAGACCCATACTCGGAGACCCACATAGACCCATACTCATAGAGACCCAAAATTATAGAGACCCATACTCACGGAAATCCGTATAGACCCATACACATAGAGACCGACAGATATCCATGCTCATAGAAACCCAAAGAGACCCATACTCATGGAGACCCACAGAGACCCATACTCATAGAGACCCACAGAGACCCATTCTCATAGAGATCCACAGAGACCCATACTCATAGAGACCCATACTCATAGAGACCCACAGAGACCCGTGCTCATATAGACCCATAGAGACCCAAACTCATAAATACCCACAGAGACCCATATACATAGAGACCCACAGAGACCGATACTCAGAGACACACAGAGCCCCATACTCATAGAGAATCATACTTATAGAGACCCATATTCACGGAGACCCACAGAGACTTGTGCTCATACAGACCCATACTCATAGAGACCCACAGAGACCCATACTCATAGAGACCCATACTTAGAGACCCACATAGACCCATACACAGAGACGCACGTAGACCATACTCAGAGACCCATAGAGACCCATACACATAGAGACCCACAGAGACCCATACTCACAGAGACCCACAGAGACATATACTCATAGAGACCCACAGAGACCCATACTCATAAAGACCCACAGAGACCCATACTTAGAGACCCAAACACATAGAGACCCACAGAGACCCATACTCATAGAGACTCACAGATACCCATACTCATAGAGACCCACAGAGACCCATTCTCATAGAGACCCACAGAGACCCGTGCTCATAGAGACACACAGAGACCCATACACATAGAGACCCACAGAGACCCATACTCATAGATCCACAGAGCCCCATTCTCATAGAGACCCATACTCATAGAGAATCACAGAGACCCATACTCAGAGACCCAAAATTATAGAGACCCAAATTTATAGAGACCCAAACTCACGGAGACCCATTCTCACGGAGACCCATTCTCAGAGACCCACAGAGACCCATACACATAGAGACCCACGAAGACCCATACTCATAGAGAAGCATACTTATAGAGACCCATATAGACCCACACTAATAGAGACCCACAGAGCCCCATAATCATAGACCCACAGAGCCCCATTCTCAGAGACCCAACATTATAGAGATCCATATTCACGGAGACTCACAGAGACTTGTGCTCATACAGACCCATACTCAAAGAGAATCACAGAGACCCATACTCATAGAGACCCACAGAGACTCATACTCATAGTTGGAGGCAGTCGCCCTCCAACAACGGAGGGCGGAGGAGCGACGCTCACAACAACGAGCGGAGCGCCGGAGGGCTAAAGCACAGCAAGTTGGCACAGTAGGGGGCAACAGGTGGTGCATCAGCCAGTCATCTCACTCACCTCAGTCAGTCGACCCGTGGCACCTGCTGGGTCTGCCCCGTGACCTCCTGCCAGCGGGCGTTCGACACTTCACGTGGCCTCACGGTGCACATGGCCTGGCACAAGCGTCGTGGTGACGTCACCGCCACTTAGTGTCTGTGTGAGTGTCTGTGTCTCTGCGTGTCTGTGTGGGGAGCGGTGGTGTAGTGGTTAGCGCTATGCTGTGCGACGTGACGATTATCTGAACCACCATGAGTGACGATTATCTGAACCGGTCCTGGGCCTTCACTAGGTTGACTCAGCCTCAAATGAGTACATGGTTCAGTGTGTAAACATCGCCACTAGGGAAACAAAGCCGACCGGGCGTAATGTTGGCCACCCAACCCCTCGTGTGCCAAAGTGCCGGCCTTGATAGGTGCTACTCGCTAACAGCACCTGCCCCGACAGCCTGTTAAGGCTATACGGGGGATCTTTATCTTTGTGCGTGCCACAGCGCAGGCCTTCATAGACGCTGCTGCTGCTACTCGCTACTACTACTACCACCGCCTTTGCCCCAACAGGTTAACTTCTATGCAAATTTTCCAGCACTGCAGCAGTTTAAAAAAATGGGTAAAAAAAATACCCAAACCACACGAGCCAAACCGCTGAGTTGTAGGCCTTTTGGCGTCATCTGGTCCAACACCAATGGAGACTAGGCTCTAAGGAAAGCTGTCTCGGGTGTGGACCAATCAACTTCAAGGACAGTGCATATCATTACCATTATCAGAGTTGTTTCTTTTTGTTTGCATTTTGACTGCTTGTGTTGTGGTTATTGCAAACATGATGCCTTGTATAAAGGTGTCAGTTTTGTACCAGTTGAAAGGGTAAAAACCTACTACTACAGTGCCTCTTACTCTTAGTGTCTCTGAGTCAGCCACTACACTTGTGTAGTGTTGTGGATTCCGGAGACGTCGGACACAAGTCTTGGAGGCAACACTATTGATTCAACACAATGTCCGGCAGTGCAACCCGGCACACTCAGGGCAACGGCCCTTCCATTACCCTTGCCTAGGGAGGTACTGCCTCCGGGCTAACTCAGCCGATACGGGACTGCTACTCTAGGTCCTCCGGCTATGGGTGCCTAGGGGAGGCTACTCTAACCAGATCTAGCTAGGGAGCCTGGTTCCGACCACTGGGCCGCTCAGACCCGGCCCTTACAAGTGTAACGGCGTAAGTAGTGCAGGAGACGGTTGACGGAGGCAACACGTATTTATTTATAACACACAACAGTAACCGTCAGCTATACAGCCTAGGAACACAGCCTACGGCTAGCGTACCTGACACCGACTACGCTCTCAGGTCCTCCGGCTATGTATTTCCTAGGGGAGGCTATCTGACCCGACCTAGCCAGGGTACGGGTCCCAACCACTGGCCCGCTCAGACCCGGCCCTTACAAGGACATCGGGCCGGGGGTTCCTAGGGTCTCACCACTGAGCCACACAGAGTCCCGGCCCTGATAAGGTACCAGGGTCCTAGCTAGCTTGCTCCCTCTTCGTTCTTCACTGGCTCTTCTGCTCCAACGACTGCCTCGAGCTCTCTCGCGCACCGCCTTATATACCCAACTACCCCCCGAGGGGCGGGGCTGTATGCGGACGTTGATGCAGACACCCCACGCACGGACTGTGATGTAGACACCGCAACGTAATGGCTTGCTACACCCCGGTACGTACCACCTGTACACAAGGACATCGGGCCGGGGGTTCCCAGGGTCTCACCACTGAGCCACACAGAGTCCCGGAGCCCTGACAAGGGCAGCGGGTTTCAGGGTCCCAGGGTCCTAGCTAGCTTGCTCCGTCTTCCTTCTTCACTGGCTCTTCTGCTCCAACGACTGCCTCGAGCTCTCTCGCGCACCGCCCTATATACCCAACTGCCCCCCAAGGGGCGGGGCTGTATGCGGACGTCGATGTAGACACCCCACGCACGGACTGTGATGTAGACACCGCAACGTAATGGCTTGCTACACCCCGGTACGTACCACCTCTACACAAGGACATCGGGCCGGGGGTTCCCAGGGTCTCACCACTGAGCCACACAGGGTCCCAGGGTCCTAGCTGACCAGTCTTCGTGCTTCTATCTTCAACTGGCCACGGGCCTGTAGAGGTCCGGCTTATATACACCTCCCCACCCGAGGGGCGGGGTCCCGAGGGATCCTAGGACACCCCACGGCCCCCTCCCTCCTGCTCCGGGGCTCGGGATATTGTGACTGCCCCTGCTGGACTATGTCAGTCCTTACAGGTAAGTGTACACAGTTCGGCATCGCCAGTCAGGCAGTCTACCAGCTGTCCTGACTGGGAACCGTAGTGTTAACTGTTAGGCCGTGTTAATAAACAGAGTGCATCCTACACTTAGTGTCTCTTGAGTCAGTCACTACACTAGTAACGAATTGGCACGTTCTGTTTACGTGACAAACATGATTAATTGGCTGTGTCGGGTGGTGAAGGGTTTAACGACACATTTATCTTTACGTGATCTAACCCAAATAACATCTATATTATGAAAGTACACACAGGTAAATACATAGGTACGTACACACAGGTACACAAAAAGGTACACACACAGGTACACTCACAGGTACAGAGAGGTACACAAACAGGTACACACAGGTACAGACAGGTACACAAATAAGCACACAAAGATCCCCCGTATGTCCTGTAACAAACTTTATCAATGCACAATGTTCTTATACCTCCTGTCGTTTGCTCTCCAACACACACCCAGTGTAGTGCTGTACTAGTAACGAATTGGCATTGTTCCGTTTACGTTACACTAAACCTTCCCGATTGTCTTTGTCGGGTGGTGGCGGGTTTAACGTCACAACCTTTATACTTATGCGATCTAACCCAACAAAAACCTCTATTATGGAAAAAAATGATTAAGAACTTAGCCATTATCTGGCTAGTTATTTTGCCGTTCGGTCTTGGTGTGAGGGTCGCCGCGACCTGGCAGCGCGTTGAAGTTAGTGGCGGTCCCCAGACCCCCCTTTCAATCTGAGCGACAAGTAAGATTTAAATTTCGATTTAAAGCTTTCGTGACTGCAGGGATTCATCTTCTTGGTTCTTTCGGTAAAGTCACGTAGAATGGAAATAGTAAAATAATAAAAATAAAACATAATAAAATAATTCTCACGACGTTTCGGCCACAACGCAAGCAGCCGTCCTCAGGTGGAGAACAGGTCTGTCGAGAAGACAGAGTCTGACTCTGATGATGATGTGGTTGATCCACTATTGCAGATACACAGCCGTGTTGTGACATGGGAGGGTGATGACGATGTGGTTGATCCACTATTGCAGATACGCAGCGGTGTTGTGAAATGGGAAGGTGATGGTGATGTGGTTGATCCACTATTGCAGATACGCAGTGGTGTTGTGAAATGGGAAGGTGATGGTGATGTGGTTGATCCACTATTGCAGATACGCAGTGGTGTTGTGAAATGGGAAGGTGATGGTGATGTGGTTGATCCACTATTGCAGATACGGAGCGGTGTTGTGACGTGGAGGGTGATGATGCGTCCCTGATCCACCCCATGGTGGCTCGTATGTTGTGGAGTTTTCCCCCACCACACTTCTCCGGAGGGGACAGAGCAACACGAAGCAGAGGTCTGTCTGCTCATCGTCGTTTATTTTTACCGCAAGGATTCACAACGGTAGGAAGAGGCGGACCGGCCACGTAAAGCTGGGACTACTTTCTACCCGCCGCAGCGCTCCCCGCCTTTCCTGTAACTGCACGGTGGTCAGAGGTCGCAACCGGGTACCCGATACCCGTACCCTACCCGATACCCGTACCCTACCCGGCTACCCGTACCCGGCCGGGTACGTGTACGGGTAGGCCTTGAGTCACTGGTGAGTAACCGTTTGTCACTCATTTCCCAACGTCTTGTCTCTTCTCACAATTCAAGTTCCTAGAATCAACCCACCAGTGCCTGTAACATGGCTTCATCCCAGAGGTCGCAATCGGGTACCCGATACCCGTACCCTACCCATACCCGGCCGGGTAGGGTACGGGTCCCGTTTGCGACTCTGGTGCGGCCGGGTACGGGTAAGGAATCAAAACCCGTTTGTGACCTCTGACGGTGGTGGGGTCACCGTCCCACTCTCCCTGAAGAGTCCGAACTTCTCCCATCCAGAGACCAACTTCTCCTCCTCCTGCTGTTCACCTGGCAGTCGGATTCCGGAGCCAAATCTTCCTCCTCCCCCTGTTGCCATTTCACCTCCACACCTGGCCGTGTGTATAGTGCTGGGACTACTTTCTTCCACCGCAGCGCCCTTGACTTGTTGTAACGATGGCGGCGATCACCTCGCTCTCCCTCCAGAGTCCGAATTCTTCTCCACCTGCTTGACGATGCCTCCATCGACCTGGAGATCTTGTGTCCTGCAATGGAATCTTCATCATTTTCCCGTGTCACCTCCAACATCTGGGCCATGGCTTGTAAAACTGGCACGAATTTCTTCCACCGCAGTCCCCCCTTGACTTTCCTGTAACTGCACGGTGAGGTTCACCGTCTCTCTCTGCCTCCAGAGTCCGAATTCTTCTTCTCCACGGGCTTGACGATGCCTCCATCTACCTGGAGATCTTGTGTTCCGCAATGGAATCTTCATCATCTTCCCGTTTCACCTCCAATTCCTGGGCCACAGCTTGTACACTGCTACTCCCTTCGGCAGCCCCTCTTGACTTCCTCACAACTGCACAGTGGTGGCATCCCCTCACTCTCCCTCCGAGTCCGAATTCACCTCTTGCTTGACGATGACGCTTTTCACCTGGCAGTCGGATTCCAGAGCCGAATCCTCCTCCTCCTCTTCCCGTTTCACCTCCACTCCGGGCCACGTTTCAAAGCCTCCGTCTTCCCCCGCTTCCCGTTTCACGCGAGGTGGCCGGCTCCTTGCTTCCGTCTCCTCCTCTTCCTCCATCTCCTCCTCCTCAGTCTCCTCCTCAGTCTCCTCCTCCCCCCCCACCACCACCACCGCCGCCGCCGCCGCCGCCGCGGCCTCCTCGCCCTCCCGCGCGTGAGTCTTCCGGTGGGCGTTGCGCGCCGACGAGCGGGCGAACGCCTTGCCGCAGCGCTCGCAAGCGAAGGGCTTCTCTCCCGTGTGCGTCCTAGCGTGCACGCTCAGGTGGGAGGCCTGCGAGAAGGCGCGGCCGCAGCGGGGGCACGCGAACGGTCTCTCCCCCGTGTGCGTCCTCAGGTGGTTCGCGAAGTGCGACGAGCGCGCGAACGCCCGGTCGCAGTGCTCGCAGCGAAACGGCCGGTCTTCCGCGTGCGTCCTCGCGTGGTTGCGGGCGTTGGAGGCCCGGGCGAACGACCGCCCGCACACCCCGCAGTGAAACGGCCGTTCGCCAGTGTGGACGCGCGCGTGGATGCGCAGAGAGGACGCCACGGGGAACGCCTTGCCGCACACGTCGCAACGGAACGGCCTTTCGCCCGTGTGTGTCCTGGCGTGGATCTGCAGGGTGGAGGAGACGGCGAACGACTTGGGGCAGAGGTCGCACGCGAACGGTCTCTCGCCGGTGTGAGTTCTCTTGTGGCTGCGGAGGGCCGACGGCTGCGTGAACCGTCGGTCGCACACGGGGCAAGCGAACGGCCTTTCGCCCGTGTGGGTCCTGGCGTGGATCCGCAGGGTGGAGGAGACGGCGAACGACTTGGGGCAGAGGTCGCACGCGAACGGTCTCTCGCCGGTGTGAGTTCTCTCGTGGCTGCGGAGGGCCGACGGCTGCGTGAACCGCCGGTCGCACACGGGGCAAGCGAACGGCCTTTCGCCCGTGTGGGTCATGCGGTGCTTCTCCATGTGGCTCGCGCGGTCCGTCACGTAGGGGCAGTGGTCGCACTCGTGGCGGTTGCCCGGGGGACGCTCGGCAGGCCTCCGCTCCATGCCCGTGGGTTTTGCGCTACCTGGATGGAAGCAGAATGGAAAAACGGTGGCGAAAGCTATTTTTTTATTTTCTTTCTGCGTAGCTCTCATTCAGTCATCATGACTGGAAGCAGAGCCAGTCCACCGGACCTCCTGAATACCGAACAAGAGCCACATCATATTGTTTGGCAGTCTCCTGCACCGAGTAGAGGACTGTCCACCCCTCATGGTGGCAGGAGCCAGAGCCGGTCCACCGGACCTCCTGAATACCCAAGAGATTCAGGTGACACCTGTCCAGCTCCTGAGAGTGGCAGCCTCTCCTCTGCACCGAGCACTCGGACATTCCACGTGGCCACCCGCAGTGGCTTTTTGCCGTTTCTGGAGGAAAACCGAGGGTAAGGATTCAGTCTCCTGGCTCCGCCAAATGGGGTTTGGCAACAATACGTCATGGACGCCCGTCCCCCCGGGGGCCTCCGGCACAAGCTTTGCTCGATATTTATCCCGCGTTTTTGTGGTACCTGCATTGAAGGTGGAGGGGTTACCAGTCCCCTCGCACCCGTCCAGAGCTGCCATTGGCCAACTGTGATGGCCACAAGTGCCAAGAAGGTGTAGAGCCCAATTTCAAATTGGCCGTTCTCCCCATGGCATTGCTCACCACAGCGATACCATCAACCGAGGAAGTAGGGGGTTGTTTTTGCCCGACACACAAGACTCACACATCGGTCCATCTCTTCTCACCCAGTCACTCACTCACCCACTCAACTCACCCATTCACCCACCCACTCACACACTCACCCCGTCACACATCAGTTTTTCTCTTCTCCAGCCCATGCCGCGCTCGTTTAGCCCCCTCTATCAGTCACTAACTCAGTCACCCATTCATCCACTCGCTCCCCCATTCACCCAACCACACTCACCCACCTACTCACACACTCACCTCACCCACTCACCTCACCCACTCACCTCACCCACTCACCTCAACCACTCACCTCAACCACACACTCACCTCACCCACTCACTTACCCACACACTCACCTCACCCACACATTCATCTCATCCACACACTCACCTCACCCACCCCACACACATTCACCCATCCAATCACCCAACCACACTCACCCACTTACTCATCAGTCTATCTCTTCTCCAGCCAGTACCACTCACCCAACCACCCACTCACCCACCTACTCACACACTCACCTCACCCAAACCACACACACCTAACCCACTCACCTCACTCACCCACCTCAACCACTCATCCACCCACCCACTCATCTCAACCACTCAATTCACCCACCTACTCACCCACCCACTCACTGACTCACCCACACACTCACCGACCCACCCACTCACCCACCCACACACTCACCCATTCACCCACCCACTCACCCATTCACCCACCCACACACTCACCCACTCACCCACACACTCACTCACACACTCACTCACTTACCCAACCACTCACCCACACACTCACTGACCCACACACTCACCCACTCATTCCCTCGCCCACACACTCACCTCACCCAACCACTCACCCACTCACTCCCTCACCCACCCACACACTCACCAACACCCACTCACGGACTCACCCACACACTCACACACCCACTCACCTCACCCACCCACTCACCTCACCCAACCACTCACCCACACACTCACAGACCCACACACTCACCCACTCACTCCCTCACCCACCCACACACTCACCCACTCACTGACACCCACTCACGGACTCACCCACACACTCACTCACCCACTCACCTCACACACCCACCCACTGACCTCACCCACACACCTCACCCACCTACCCACACACTCACACACTCACTCACCTCACCCACCCACTCACCTCACCCACCCACACACTCACCCACACACTCACCCACCCACCCACACACTCACCCACCCACTCACCTCACCCACCCACTCACACACCCACCCACCCACAAACTCACCCACTCACTACCTCGCCCACACACTCACCTCACCCACTCACTCACCCAAACATTCACTCACTTACCCACCCACTCACCCACACACTCACCCACTTACCCACCCACCCACTCACCTCACCCACCCACTCACCTCACCCACCCACCCACCCACTCACCCACCCACTCACCTCACCTCACCCACCTACCCACACACTCACACACTCACTCACCTCACCGACCCACCCACCCACTCACCCACCCACACACTCACCCACCCACACACTCACCCACTCACTCACCTCACCCACCCACCCACTCACCTCACCCACCCACACACTCACCCACCCACACACTCACCCACCCACACACTCACCCATCCACTCACCCACCCACCCACTCACACACCCACCCACTCACCTCACCCACCCACTCACCTCACCCACCCACACACTCACTGACCCACACACGCACTGACTCACTCACTTACCCACCCACTCACCTCACCCACTCACTCACCCAAACACTCACTCACTTACCCACCCACTCACCCAAACACTCACTCACTTACCCACCCACTCACCCACTCACTCACCCACCCACCCACTCACCCACACACACACACCCACTCACCCACACACACACACACCCAACCACCCACACACCCACCCACTCACTACCTCGCCCACACACTCACTCACCCACTCAACCATTTACAGCCAACCGTGCTAATGCGGACTGCGTATTCCAATCGCGCCCGCTCATCCGCACTATGTATTCAAACCGCCCGTACCTATACGCGCTACTTATTCTAAAAGCAACCGCTTATCCTGACTACGAAATACATCGCGATTCCTACCGGGCAAGGGGGGGCGTGAGGTGGCCCACGCCCGCCTCGCCCCCCCCCCGGGGGAGAAATCTAGGCAAGACCGAGGCTTGGGCCTATAAGCCCCTCGGTCTCTACGATTCACGGTGGGACCGCCTCAGCCTGCCGGGGGAGAAATCTAGGCTAGACCGAGGCTTGGGCCTATAAGCCCCTCGGTCTCTACGATTCACGGTGAAACGGCCTCGGCCTCCCGGGGGAGAAATCTAGGCAAGACCGAGGCTTGGGCCTATAAGCCCCTCGGTCTCTACGATTCACGGTGAAACGGCCTCGGCCTCCCGGGGGAGAAATCTAGGCAAGACCGAGGCTTGGGCCTATAAGCCCCTCGGTCTCTACGATTCACGGTGGGACCGCCTCAGCCTCCCGGGGGAGAAATCTAGGCAAGACCGAGGCTTGGGCCTATACGCTGCTCGGTCTCCGCGATTCGCCTCGGTTCGCCTCGGCTTCCCGGGGGCGAAATCTAGGCAAGACCGAGGCTTGGGCCTATAAGCCGCTCGGTCTCCGCGATTCAGGGAGCCACAATCAGTTGGGCGAAGACGCGAGGCTATGAAACAAATCCTCCCCATCTCGGATGAGTAACTTGTTTGTTTGAGTTACAAAAAGACGATCGCTAAATTATTCGAGACGGAGGTTTTTAAAATACTCACAGAAAGCCAAGAACCAAGCCAAAAATAGATTCCAAATAATAAGTGGGCAGTCGGAATCGTTTGCATCGATTCGCGAAACGATTTCTCCGCCATCGGAGTCTGCAGAGAATTGCGGGAAATCGATTCCTTTGAGATTAAATACACAAAGTTTTGGAATCGATGCTCGCGACGATAGCAGCAACAACAAAGGAGGTTTGCCGCAGATAACGATTATTCGAATCGATTCCCTCTGGTGAGGTTTGTGAGGGGGGTGGGGTGGGGTGTGTGGTGGGGGGGGGCACAAGCGTCGTGGTGACGTCACCGCCACTTAGTGGCGAATGGCGGTTGTTGTATGTATGTGTGTCTGTGTGTGTGTGTCTGTGTGTGTCTGCGTGTCTCTGTGTGTGTCTGTGTGTCTCTGTGTGTGTCTGTGTGTCTCTGTGTGTGTGTCTGTGTGTCTCTGTGTGTGTGTCTGTGTGTCTCTGTGTGTGTGTCTGTGTGTCTGTGTGTGTATGTGTGTCTGTGTGTGTCTGTGTGTCTCTGTGTGTCTCTGTGTGTGTCTCTGTGTGTCTTTGTATCTCTTAGAATCTCTGTGTGTCTTTGTGTGCCACAATGTCGGCCTTCATAGTCTCTGCTGATGCAACTCGCTACTACTGACACTGCATTTGCCCTGACAGCCCTGCTAGAGGCTACATGGGGGAGCTTTGTCTAACACGCACATTGCACCAGGAACTCATTTGAGTTCACCATGGTGAAGCCTGGCACAGCAGTCAACCCATGGCACCTGCTGGGTCTGCCCCGTGACCTCATGCACCTAGCCTGGCACAGCAGTAGTACAACCCATGGCACCTGCAGGGTCTGTCCCGTGACCTCTGCCTCCTGCACCTAGCCTGGCACAGCAGTAAACCCACGGCACCTGCTGGGTCTGTCCCGTGACCTCCTCATGCACCTAGCCTGGCACAGCAGTCAACCCACGGCACCTGCTGGGTCTGTAGCGTGACCTCCTCATGCACCTAGCCTGGCACAGCAGTCAACCCACGGCACCTGCTGGGTCTGTAGCGTGACCTCCTCCTGCACCTAGCCTGGCACAGCAGTCAACCCATGGCATCTGCTGGGTCTGTCCCGTGACCTCTCCCTGCACCTAGCCTGGCACAGCAGCAGTCATCCCATGGCACCTGCTGGGTGTGTATCGTGACCTCCACCTCCTGCACCTAGCCTGGCACAGTAGTCAACCCATGGCACCTGCTGGGTCTGTCCCGTGACCTCCTCCTGCACCTAGCCTGGCACAGCAGTACAGTCATGACATCTGGGTCTCTGTGTGGTGAGTCTATGGGTCTCTGTGTGATGAGCCTATTGTTCTCTATGTGATGAGTCTTTGAGTGATGAGCCTATTGGTTTCTATGTGATGAGTCTTTTGGTCTCTGTGTGGCGAGTCTATGGGTCTTCATGCGATGATTCTATGGGTCTCTGTGTGATGAATATATGAGTCTCTATGTGATGAGTCTGTGGTTCTCTCTCTACACGAGTCTTCCCCCTCTACTCACCTCCCCCCTCACTCAAATCTCTCCCAGTGTCCTTCTCTATCTTATCTCTCCACCGCTTTAGTCTGGCACCACCACCTCCTCCAACCTCCTCCACCCTCCTCCCTCCACCTCCTCCTACCGATATAAAGTTCCCGTCTCTCCCCGTTCTCTGGATAGTTCCAACTCGCCCTTGAGCCGTTGAGTCTCCACCATGGCTCCTGTCCAGTTCCTCCTCCACCACCTCCACCTCCTCCACCTCCTCCTCCTCCACCTCCTCCTCCACCACCAGAACCACCATCGTCTCGTCGGAGCTGCTGCTCAGGACGACTCCACGGAGCGAGCGGATGTCCCCGACAAATCGGAGCCTCTGAGAATCCTCACCGTGTCGCTCATCGGTCAGCGATTCGTTCGTTTGAGTCAATAATGAGTCTATGGCTCTCTCTCTCTCTGTCTGTGTGTGGTGATGAGTCTATGGGTCTCTGTGTAGTGATGAGTCTATGGGTCTCTGTGTGGTGGTGAGTCTATGGGTCTCTGTGTGGTGAGTCTATGAGTCTCTGTGTGGTGATGAGTCTATGGGTGTCTATGTGATGAGTCTGAGTCTCTGTGTGGTGAGTTTATGAGTCTCTGTGTGGTGAGTTTATGAGCCTCTGTGTGGTGAGTCTATGAGTCTCTGTGTGGTGAGTCTATGGGTCTCTGTGTGGTGAGTCTATATTTCTCTGTGTGATGAGTATATGAGTCTCTGTGTGGTGAGTCTATGAGTTTCTGTTTGATGGGTCTATTGGTCTCTGTGTGGTGAGTCTATGAGTCTCTGTGTGATGAGTCTATGGGTCTCTGTGTGGTGATGAGTCTATGGGTCTCTGTGTGGTGATTCGTCTATGGGTCTCTGTGTGATGGTGAGTCTATGGGTCTCTGTGTAGTGGTGGTGAGTCTATGGGTCTCTGTGTGGTGGTGAGTCTATGGGTCTCTGTGTGATGGTGTGTCTATGGGTCTCTGTGTGGTGATGAGTCTATGGGTCTCTGTGTGATGGTGAGTCTATGGGTCTCTGTGTGGTGATGAGTCTATGGGTCTCTGTGTGGTGATGAGTCTATGAGTCTCTGTGTGATGGTGAGTCTATGGGTCTCTGTGTGGTGATGAGTCTATGGGTCTCTGTGTGGTGATGAGTCTAAAGGTTTCTGTGTGGTGATGAGTCTATGGGTCTCTGTGTGGTGATGAGTCTATGTCTCTCTGTGTGGTGATGAGTCTATGGGTCTCTGTGTGATGATGAGTCTATGGGTCTATGTGTGGTGATGAGTCTGTGGGTCTCTGTGTGGTGATGAGTCTATGGGTCTCTGAGTGATGGTGAGTCTGTGGGTCTCTGTGTGGTGATGAGTCTATGGGTCTCTGTGTGGTGATGAGTCTAGGGGTCTCAGGGGTGATGGTGAGTCTGTGGGTCTCTGTGTGGTGATGAGTCTATGGGTCTCTGCGTAGTGATGAGTCTATGGGTCTCTGTGTGGTGATGAGTCTATGGGTCTCTGTGTGGTGATGAGTCTATGGGTCTCTGTGTGGTGATGAGTCTATGGGTCTCTGTGTGGTGATGAGTCTATGGGTCTCTGTGTGATGGTGAGTCTATGGGTCTCTGTGTAGTGGTGGTGAGTCTATGGGTCTCTGTGTGGTGATGAGTCTATGGGTCTCTGTGTGATGGTGAGTCTATGGGTCTCTGTGTGGTGAGTCTATGAGTCTCTGTGTGGTGATGAGTCTATGGGTCTCTGTGTGATGGTGAGTCTATGGGTGTCTATGTGATGAGTCTGAGTCTCTGTGTGGTGAGTCTATGAGTTTCTGTTTGATGGGTCTATTGGTCTCTGTGTGGTGAGTCTATGAGTCTCTGTGTGATGAGTCTATGGGTCTCTGTGTGGTGATGAGTCTATGGGTCTCTGTGTGGTGATTAGTCTATGGGTCTCTGTGTGATGGTGAGTCTATGGGTCTCTGTGTAGTGGTGGTGAGTCTATGGGTCTCTGTGTGGTGGTGAGTCTATGGGTCTCTGTGTGATGGTGTGTCTATGGGTCTCTGTGTGGTGATGAGTCTATGGGTCTCTGTGTGATGGTGAGTCTATGGGTCTCTGTGTGGTGATGAGTCTATGGGTCTCTGTGTGGTGATGAGTCTATGAGTCTCTGTGTGATGGTGAGTCTATGGGTCTCTGTGTGGTGATGAGTCTATGGGTCTCTGTGTGGTGATGAGTCTAAAGGTTTATGTGTGGTGATGAGTCTATGGGTCTCTGTGTGGTGATGAGTCTATGTCTCTCTGTGTGGTGATGAGTCTATGGGTCTCTGTGTGATGATGAGTCTATGGGTCTATGTGTGGTGATGAGTCTGTGGGTCTCTGTGTGGTGATGAGTCTATGGGTCTCTGAGTGATGGTGAGTCTGTGGGTCTCTGTGTGGTGATGAGTCTATGGGTCTCTGTGTGGTGATGAGTCTAGGGGTCTCTGTGTGATGGTGAGTCTGTGGCTCTCTGTGTGCTGATGAGTCTATGGGTCTCTGCGTAGTGATGAGTCTATGGGTCTCTGTGTGGTGATGAGTCTATGGGTCTCTGTGTGGTGATGAGTCTATGGGTCTCTGTGTGGTGATGAGTCTATGGGTCTCTGTGTGGTGATGAGTCTATGGGTCTCTGTGTGATGGTGAGTCTATGGGTCTCTGTGTAGTGGTGGTGAGTCTATGGGTCTCTGTGTGGTGATGAGTCTATGGGTCTCTGTGTGATGGTGAGTCTATGGGTCTCTGTGTGGTGAGTCTATGAGTCTCTGTGTGTTGATGAGTCTATGGGTCTCTGTGTGATGGTGAGTCTATGGGTGTCTATGTGATGAGTCTGAGTCTCTGTGTGGTGAGTCTATGAGTCTCTGTGTGGTGAGTCTATGAGTCTTTGTGTGATGAGTCTATGGGTGTCTATGTGATGAGTCTGAGTCTCTGTGTGGTGAATCTATGAATCTCTGTGTGGTGAGTCTATGAGTCTTTGTGTGATGAGTCTATGGGTGTCTATGTGATGAGTCTGAGTCTCTGTGTGGTAAGTCTATGAGTCTTTGTGTGATGAGTCTATGGGTGTCTATGTGATGAGTCTGAGTCTCTGTGTGGTGATTCTATATTTCTCTGTGTGGTGAGTCTATGAGTCTCTGTGTGGTGAGTCTATGGGTATCTGTGTGGTGAGTCTATATTTCTCTGTGTGATGAGTATATGAGTCTCTGTGTGGTGAGTCTATGAGTTTCTGTTTGATGGGTCTATTGGTCTCTGTGTGGTGAGTCTATGAGTCTCTGTGTGATGGTGAGTCTATGGGTCTCTGTGTAGTGGTGGTGAGTCTATGGGTCTCTGTGTGATGGTGAGTCTATGGGTCTCTGTGTAGTGGTGGTGCGTCTATGGGTCTCTGTGTAGTGATGAGTCTATGGGTCTCTGTGTGGTGATGAGTCTATGGGTCTCTGTGTGGTGATGAGTCTATGGGTCTCTGTGTGGTGATGAGTCTATGGGTCTCTGTGTGATGGTGAGTCTATGGGTCTCTGTGTGGTGAGTCTATGAGTCTCTGTGTGGTGATGAGTCTATGGGTCTCTGTGTAGTGATGAGTCTATGGGTCTCTGTGTGGTGATGAGTCTATGGGTCTCTGTGTTGGTGATGAGTCTATGGGTCTCTGTGTGGTGATGAGTCTATGGGTCTCTGTGTGGTGATGAGTCTATGGGTCTCTGTGTGGTGATGAGTCTATGGGTCTCTGTGTGATGGTGAGTCTATGGGTCTCTGTGTGGTGAGTCTATGAGTCTCTGTGTGGTGATGAGTCTATGGGTCTCTGTGTAGTGATGAGTCTATGGGTCTCTGTGTGGTGATGAGTCTATGGGTCTCTGTGTGGTGATGAGTCTGTGGGTCTCTGTGTGATGGGGAGTCTATGGGTCTCTGTGTGGTGATGAGTCTATGGGTCTCTGTGTGGTGATGAGTCTATGGGTCTCTGTGTGGTGGTGAGTCTATGGCTCTGTGTGATGGGGAGTCTATGGGTCTCTGTGTAGTGGTGGTGCGTCTATGGGTCTCTGTGTAGTGATGAGTCTATGGGTCTCTGTGTGGTGATGAGTCTATGGGTCTCTGTGTGGTGATGAGTCTATGGGTCTCTGTGTGGTGATGAGTCTATGGGTCTCTGTGTGATGGGGAGTCTATGGCTCCCATCCTCCTCCTCCCATCAGCAGTAGTGTGTGTCTGTGTGTCTCTGTGTGTGTCTTTGTGGGTGTCTGTCTGTGTCTCTGTGTGTGTATGTGTGTGTCTGTATGTCTGTGTGTATCTGTGTTTCTGTGTCTGTGTGTGTCTGTGTCTCTGTGTCTGTGTGTGTTTGTGTGTCTGTGTATGTCTGTGTGCGTGTCTGTGTGTATGTTTGTGTGTGTCTATGTGTGTGTATGTTTGCGTGCGTGTCTGTATGTCTGTATGTCTGTGTGTGTGTATGTGTGTGTCTATGTGTGTCTCTGTCTGTGTCTGTGTATGTCTGTGTGTGTGTGTATCTGTGTGTCTCTGTGTGTGTGTTTGCGTGTGTCTGTGTGTCTGTGGGTATGTATGTGTGTGTGTCTGTGTGTATCTCTGTGTGTGTGTCTGTGTGTGTGTCTGTGCGTGTGTCTGTGTGTGTGTATGTGCTTGTCTGTGTGTATCTCTGTGTGTGTGTCTGTGTGTATCTGTGTGTGTATGTGCTTGTCTGTGTGTATCTCTGTGTGTGTGTCTGTGTGTATCTGTGTGTGTGTCTGTGTGTGTGTGTATGTGTGTATCTGTGTGTGTGTGTCTGTGTGTATCTGTGTGTGTATCTCTGTGTGTGTTTGTCTGTGTGTGCCACAGTACCGGCCTTCGAAGGTGCCGCTGCTTCTACTCGCTAACAGCACTTGCCACTATAGGGCGTTACTGGCTACACGGGGGAGCTTTGTCTTTGTGTATTTGTGTATATGTCTGTGTGTGTGTCTGTGTGTGTCCGTAGATGTGCATGTGTCTGTGTGTGCCCGCTTTTGTTCGGCCGGATCGAGGGGGCTAAACGGGTGCGGCACGGGGACTTGCCGATGACCGGTACCAGCGGTGTCAAGATCGGCCTCTGTGGAGGAGGCTCGTGAAGGACGCTACTGGGCAGTTGGAGGCAGTCGCCCTCCAGCAACAATGGAGGGCAGAGGAGCGACGCTCACAACAACGAGCGGAGCGCCGGGTGGCTAAAGCGCAGCAAGTTGGCACAGTCGGGGCACAGGTGGTGCATCAGCCAGTCATCTCAGTCAGTCGACCCATGGCATCTGGGTCTGTGACCTCGTGCCAGCGAGCGTTCGACATTTCACGTGGCCTCAACGTGCACATAGCCTGGCACAAGCGTTAGTGGAGAATGGCGGTTGTTTTGGTGTGTGTCTCTCTGTGTGCTTGTGTGTCTCTGTGTGTGTCTGTGTGTCTCTCTGTGTTTCTGTCTGTGTTTGTCTCTCTGTGTCTCTGTCTGTGTGTGTCTCTGTGTGTCTCTATGTGTGTCTGTGCGTCTCTCTCTGTGTCTCTGTCTGTATGTGTTTGTGTGTGTCTGTGTGCCTGTGTGTGTCTGTGTGTCTCTGTGTCTCTGTCTGTGTGTGTCTGTGTGTGTGTCTGTGTGTGTCTCTGTCTGTGTGTATCTGTGTGTGTCTGTGTGTGTCTGCGTGTGTCTGTGTGTCTCTCTGCGTCTCTGTCTGTGTGTATCTGTGTGTGCCTATGTGTGTCTATGTGTGTCTGCGTGTATCTGTGTGTGTCTGTGTCTCTGTCTGTGTGTATCTGTGTGTGTCTGTGTGTGCCTGTGTGTGTCTATGTGTGTCTCTCTGTGTCTCTGTCTGTCTGTGTGTGTGTCTGTGTGTGCCACAGTTGCCGGCCTTCATAGGCGCTGCTGCTGTTGCTGCTACTCGTTACTAACGACAGCACTTGCCCCTACAGCCCTGTTAGAGGCTACATGGGGGATCTTTGTCTTTGTGACCTTGAAGAGGCAAGGAATAATGTGGATGCGTCGTTGATAAACGCCACCAGATTGATTCAGGGAACAGAGACGCGGAGTCAACAAAATGCTTTACGTAACATCCACACCAACTCCCGTCTCTGTGCTGCTGATAGACTCCTATACACTACACTGCTATACACTATACACTACACTACTATACACTACACTACTATACACTACACTATACACTACACTACTATACACTACACTATACACTACACTATACACTACACTATACACTATACACTACACTACTATACACTACACTACTATACACTACACTACTATACACTATACACTACTATACACTACACTATACACTACACTACTATACACTACACTATACACTACACTACTATACACTATACACTACACTATACACTACACTACTATACACTATACACTACACTGTTATACACTACACTACTATACACTACACTGTTATACACTACACTACTATACACTATACACTACACTGTTATACACTACACTACTATACACTACACTGTTATACACTACACTACTATACACTACACTATATACTACACTGTTATAGACTATACACTACACTGTTATACACTATACACTACACTGTTATACACTATACACTACACTTTTATACACTATACACTACACTGATATACACTATACACTACACTGTTATACACTATACACTACACTACTATACACTATACACTACACTACTATACACTATACACTACACTGTTATACACTATACACTACACTGTTATACACTATACACTACACTGTTATACACTATACACTACACTACTATACACTACACTGTTATGCACTATACACTACACTGTTATACACTATACACTACACTGTTATACACTATACACTACACTGTTATACACTACACTGTTATACACTATACACTACACTGTTATACACTATACACTACACTGTTATACACTACACTGTTATACACTACACTGTTATACACTATACACTACACTGTTATACACTATACACTACACTGTTATACACTACACTGCTATACACTACACACTACACTACTATACACTACACTGCTATACACTACACTATACACTACACTGTTATACACTAAACTATACACTACTATACACTACTATACACTACACTACAATACACTATACACTACTATACACTATACACTACTATACACTACACCACTATGCACTACACTCCTATACACGACACTGTTATACACTACTATACACTACACTGTTATACACTATACACTACTATACACTACACTGTTATACACTAAACACTACTATACACTACACTACTATACACTACACTACTATACACTACACTACTATACACTACACTACTATACACTAAACACTACTATACACTAAACACTACTATACACTACACTACTATACACTACACTATACACTACACTATACACTACTATACACTACACTACTATACACTAAACACTACTATACACTACACTACTATACACTACACTATACACTACACTATACACTACTATACACTACACTACTATACACTACACTACTATACACTACACTGCTATACACTATACACTACTATACACTACACTACTATACACTACACTACTATACACTACACTGTACACTACTATACACTACACTATACACTACACTATACACTACACTACTATACACTACACTATACACTACACTATACACTACACTACTATACACTAAACACTACTATACACTACACTACTATACACTAAACACTACTATACACTACACTACTATACACTACACTACTATACACTACACTACTATACACTACACTATACACTACACTATACACTACACTGCTATACACTACACTATACACTACACCACGATACACTACACTGCTATACGCTACACTACTATACATTACACTACTATACACTACTATACACTACACTACTATACATTACACACTACACTACTATACACTACACTATACACTACTATACACTACACTATACACTACTATACACTACACTATACACTACTATACACTACACTATACACTACTATACACTACACTGTTATACACTACACTACTATACACTACACTGTTATACACTATACACTACTATACACTACACTACTATACACTACACTACTATACACTACACTATACACTACACTATACACTACTATACACTACACTGTACACTACACTACTATACACTACACTGCTATACACTACACTATACACTACACTACTATACACTACACTGTTATACAATACACTATACACTACACTACTATACACTACACTACTATACACTACACTGCTATACACTACACTACTATACACTACACTATACACTACACTATACACTACTATACACTACACTATACACTACACTATACACTACTATACACTACACTGTACACTACACTACTATACACTACACTGCTATACACTACACTATACACTATACTACTATGCACTACACTGCTATACACTACACTATACACTACACTACTATACACTACACTGTTATACAATACACTATACACTACACTACTATACACTACACTACTATACACTACACTGCTATACACTATACACTACTCTCTGTCTCTCTGTTTCTCTCTGTCTCTCTCTGTCTCTCTCTGTCTCTCTCTGTCTCTCTGTCTCTCTCTGTCTCTCTGTCTCACTCTGTCTCTCTCTGTCTCTCTGTCTCACTCTGTCTCTCTCTGTCTCACTCTGTCTCTCTCTGTCACTCTGTCTTTCTCTGTCACTCTGTCTCACTCTGTCTCTCTCTCTCTGTCTCTAAGTCGCTCTGTCTCTCTCTGTCTCTCTCTCTCTCTGTCTCTAAGTCTCTCTGTCTCTCTCTGTCTCACTCTTCTCTAAGTCTCTCTGTCTCTCCGGAACCCTCCCGTCCTCGGACCGGTAACGTGGAATGTCACCGGCCGAGATGAGCGCCTCTGTGAGTGCAAGGGCGAGGTTCAGGGTGAGGGTGAAGGAATGCGAGGAGAGAGGCCGACCTGACCCAGACAGAACGACCTTGCCTGGAGACTCAGATCTCGCGTCTTTTTATTTTGTTTCGTATGATTTTATTCGCCTTGAGATAATGCATTCCTCAAATTTAGCCTTCATGAAATATCCATCATCATCATCATAGTCAGTCAATGTCATGGGCAGCAGCAGCAGCATCATCAGCATCATCATCATCATCAGTAGCAGCATCAGCAGCATCAGCAGCATCAGCAGCATCAACATCAGCAGAATCATCGGCAGCATCACTAGCAGCAGCATCATCATCAGCAGCATCATCATCAGTAGCAGCAGCATCATCATCAGCAGCATCACTAGCAGCAGCATCATCATCAGCAGCATCATCATCAGTAGCAGCAGCATCATCATCAGTAGCAGCATCATCATCATCATCACCACCCTCTTGATTATTGTTCGTCTCCCACCTCCCCCTCCCCGTGTCTCCCTCCCCTCCCCGTGTCTCCCTCCCCTCCCCGTGTCTCCCTCCCCTCCCCGTGTCTCCCTCCCCTCCCCGTGTCTCCCTCCCCTCCCCGTGTCTCCCTCCCCTCCCCGTGTCTCCCTCCCCTCCCCGTGTCTCCCATCCCCTCCCCGTGTCTCCCATCCCCTCCCCGTGTCTCCCATCCCCTCCCCGTGTCTCCCATCCCCTCCCCGTGTCTCCCATCACCTCCCCGTGTCTCCCATCACCTCCCCGTGTCTCCCATCCCCTCCCCGTGTCTCCCATCCCCTCCCCGTGTCTCCCTCCCCTCCCCGTGTCTCCCTCCCCCCCCGTGTCTCCCTCCCCTCCCCGTGTCTCCCTCCCCTCCCCGTGTCTCCCTCCCCGTATCTCCCTCCCCTCCCCGTGTCTCCCTCCCCTCCCCGTGTCTCCCCTGTACCAGATGGTGATGGATGAGGTGAGGATGGACTCAATGATGGCTGTGTAGAAGTGCACCATCGTTGTCTTTGGCAGGTCGAATTTCTTCAGCTGCCGTAGAAAGTACATCCTCTGTTGAGCTCTCTTTATGAGTAAGCTGATGTTCAGCTCCCACTTGAGGTCCTGGGAGAGGATAGTGCCCAAGAAGGACTCCGCAGTGTTGACTGGGGAGTCGTACAGGGTGATGGGGGTGAGTGGGGCTGTATTCTTCCTGAAGTCCACAACCATCTCCACTGTCTTAAGAGCATTAAGCCGCTGCTGCTGCTGCTGCTCGTGGCGAGCCTGGGCCAGTTGTTGCTGCTGGCGAAGTCAGCGCCTGAGGCAGAGGCCTGAGCGGGTCCCGCAGCCCCATCACGACCTAGCAGTGGCTACTTGGGCATAGGAGGCCGTGGTGAAATGTATGTGCACCAGATGGCTATCCTTACCTACTCTCCCTACCCTCACCTGCACTTAATTTCCCCTTAACAGTGATGCAGTAATTGTTTTTTTTTTACCCTTCTATCTGGCAACAAAACTGACACCTTTTTACAAGGAGTCATGTTTGCATAGACCGCAATACCTGCAGTCGTAATGCAAACAAAAGACATAACTCTGATAATGTGCACTGTCCTTGAAGTTGATTGGTCCACACCCGAGACAGCTTTCCTTAGAGCCTAGTCTCACATGGGTATTATCAGAGTTATGTCTTTTGTTTGTATTATGACTGCAGGTATTGCGGTCAATGCAAACATGACTCCTTGTAAAAAGGTGTCAGTTTTGTTGCCAGATAGAAGGGTAAAAAAAACAATTATCATATTTTTACTGGCAAATGAGGTTCCCATAGAGTGATGCAGTAATTTTAGATGTGACGGTCCCACCTGATGACGGAGACTTGTGTTGCCTCCGAAACATCGTGATTTAATATTTAGTTTCTATTATTTTACTTCTATTAATTTTATTTTTATTTTTTACCTACGTGACTTTACCGAAAAAGCCTCAGAGTATGAATCATTGCAAGTCACGAAAGCTTCAAATCTAGAATTAAAAGTGGAGGAGGGGGTTGAGAGATTTTTGCTGTGTTGTGAGATAAAAAAAAGGACAAAATAAAATGTGTTTGATTAAAAAAAAGTGAATATTCACACCACAAAGACACACGGAGTAGTGACACAGCACAGGAGCACAGTAGAACCAGGTGGTGTGGAGCAGCAGAGGTGGGATGGGGTCTGGTCGGACTGGTCGGGCTAGGCCACAGCTAAATGAAGACAAAAAAACTAATTTAAAAAAAAACGTGCACCAAAAAGTAACACAAAACACAGAGAGAGAAGCTCCTCACCTGCACAAATCGTGAGGACAAAAAAATAAGAATAAATAATAGAAAAATTGAGATTTTGACCGTTTTCCAGGAGCTTAATAAAACGTTTCTCCCTCCCCCCTCCTCCTCCTTCTCCTCCCCGTGTCTCCCTCCGTCCCTCCTCCAGGTGGGAGTCACTATTTGATAATGGATCAAATCTCCAGGTCGCTGGCGTCCAGAGGGCACAACGTGACGATGTTCGTACAGACGGGAACCCCCAGTGTCCTAGGTAGATGACTGCACACAGAGACTCATCACCACCGCACAGAGACCCGTCACCACAAAGAGACCCATAGACTCATCACACAGAAACCCATAGACTAATCACCATCACACAGAGACCCATAGACTCATCACCACCACACAGAGACCCATAGACTCACCACCAACACACAGAGACCCATAGACTCATCACCACCACACAGAGACCCATAGACTCATCACCACACAGAGACCCATAGACTCGTCAGGACACAGAGACCCATAGACTCATCATTACACAGAGACCCATAGACTCATCACCACACAGAGACCCATAGACTCGTCACCACCACACAGACACCCGTCACCACACAGAGACCCATAGACTCGTCACCACCACACAGACACCCGTCACCACACAGAGACCCAGAGACTCGTCACCACACAGAGACCCATAGACTCACCACCACACAGAGACCCATAGATTCATCACCACACAGAGACCCACAGACTCACCACCACACAGAGACCCATATATTCATCACCACACAGAGACCCATAGACTCCCCACCACACAGAGACCCATAGACTCATCACCACACAGAGACCCATAGACTCCCCACCACACAGAGACCCATAGACTCATAACCACATAGAGACCCATAGACTCACCACCACACAGAGACCCATAGACTCATCACCACACAGAGACCAATAGACTCATCACCACACAGAGACCCATAGACTCATCACCACACAGAGACCCATAGACTCATCACACAGAGACCGATAGACTCATCACCACACAGAGACCCATAGACTCATCACCACACCGAGACCCACAGGCTCATCAAATAGAGACCCATAGACTCACCACCACACAGAGACCCATAGACTCATCACCACACAGAGACCCATAAACTCATCACCACACAGAAACCCATAGACTCATCACCACACAGAGACCCATAGACATACCACCACACAGAGACACATAGACTCATCACCACACAGAGACCCATAGACTCACCACCACACAGAGACCCATAGACTCATCACACAGATACCCATAGACTCATCACCACACAGAGAGTCATAGACTCATCGCCAGACAAAGACTAATAGACTCATCATCACAAAAAGACCCATAGACTCATCACCACACAGAGACCCATAGACTCACCACCACACAGAGACCCATAGACTCATCACCACAACTGAAATTACACGTCCGATTTAACAAGCGATAGCATCTATTTTACAAACTTGATTTAAAGTTAAACGTGACTACATTCAGTAAAAATTAACGTGATAAAAATAACACTTCCAAACATGATGACATTTGCTATGTAAATTACCCGCGTTATCTATATAGGTATGTGTTTGAACTAATTTTGCACCGTACGTAAAAGATAAGTTTTCAATGTAGTATAGTGGTGTAATTGATCGTATCACGTATAGTGTATTGTACAGTAGTGTACATTGTAATTAATAGTAGTGTCGTGTAAAGTGTCGTGTATAGTAGTGTAGTGTATAGTAGTGTAGTGTATAATGTAGTGTATAGTGTAGTGTATAGTAGTGTAGTGTATAGTAGTGTAGTGTATAATGTAGTGTATAGTGTAGTGTATAGTAGTGTAGTGTATAGTAGTGTAGTGTATAATGTAGTGTATAGTGTAGTGTATAGTAGTGTAGTGTATAGTAGTGTAGTGTATAATAAAGTGTAAAGTGGAGTGTATAGTAGTGTATAGTGTAGTGTATAGTGTAGTGTATAGTGTAGTGTATAGTAGTGTAGTGTATAGTAGTGTAGTGTATAGTGTAGTGTATAGTAGTGTAGTGTATAGTGTAGTGTATAGTGTAGTGTATAGTGTAGTGTATAGTAGTGTAGTGCATAGTGTGGTGTATATTGGAGTGTATAGTGTAGTATATAGTTTCGTGTAGTGTATGTTAGTGTATTGTATAGTGTAGTGTAAAATGTAGTTTATAGTGTAGTATATAGTAGTGTAGTATATAATGTAGTGTATAGTCGGGTAGTGTAGAGTAGTGTAGTGCATAGTTTCGTGTATATTGGAGTGTATAGTGTCGTATATAGTGTCTTGTTTCGTGTAGTGTATGTTAGTGTAGTGTAGAGTGTAGTGTATAGTTGAGTATATTGTAGTGTAGAGTGTTTGTGTATAATAGTGTAATGGAGAATGCAATGGATAGTAATGTAGTGTATAGTGTATTATATAGTCGTGTATAGTGTAGTGTAAAGTGTAGTATATTGTGTTGTATATAGTGTACTCTATGGTAGTGTAGAGTGTTTGTGTAAAGTAGTGTATAGTGTAGTGTATATAGTGGGTAGTGTAGTGTATAGTGTAGTGTATAGTGTAGTGTATAGTAGTGTAGTGTATAGTGTAGTGTATAGTGTATAGTGTAGTGTATAGTGTATAGTGTAGTGTATAGTGTAGTGTATAGTGTAGTGTATAGTGTAGTGTAGTGTATAGTGTATAGTGTAGTGTATAGTGTAGTGTATAGTGTAGTGTATAGTAGTGTAGTGTATAGTGTAGTGTATAGTAGTGTATAGTGTAGTGTCATGTATAGTAGTGTCGTGTATAGTGTAGTGTCATGTATAGTGTAGTGTAGTGTATAGTGTATTGTATAGTAGTGCATAGTGTAGTGTATAGTGTAGTGTGTAGTGTAGTGTATAGTAGTGTAGTGTGTAGTGTAGTAAGTATGAACCTCTTTGGCACAAGAACAAGCAGTAGTCATCAAGATATGAGTCGGTCAATCTAAATGACTATTTAAAAGTGCATCAGCTCCTTTTCACGTACCTTTACAATAATTTGGCCTGTACCATAATGATTCCATACTTCACCGCTCAGGTCTCGACCAGCTCGCTGGGAACCGCACGTATCGAGTACTCCCGTGGTCCATGGGAGAGGACTACTCGGACGAGTACCACGCCTGGTTCCACACCAGCATGAAGGAATTTTTTAAGGGACGGTGAGTGGGCTTGCTCGGTGAGTGAGTGGGTGGGTGAGTGAGTGGGTGGTTGGTTGGGTGGCTGGGTGAGTGGGTGCGTGCGTGGGTCATTGAGTGGATGGGTGAGTGAGTGGGTGATTGAGTGAGTGAATGGGTGAGTGTCTGAGTGGGTGAGTGGATGGTTATGTGGGTGGATGAGTGAGTGGGTGGGTGGTTGAGTCAGTGAGTGGACGAATTGGTGAGTGGGTAGGTGAGTGGGAGGGCGTGTTGGTGGGTGATTGAGTGAGTGGGTCAGACTCACACGGAGACCCACAGACCCACATAGAGTCATACAGACACACACAACAACAAACGCCATTTGCCACTAAATGGCGGTGACGTCACCACGGCGCTTGAGCCAGGCTATGTTCACCTTGACGCCACGTGAAGTGTCGAACGCCCGCTGGCAGGAGGTCACGGGGCAGACCCAGGTGCCACGGGTCGACTGACCGAGATGACCGAGATGACTGGCTGATGCACCACCTGTGCCCCCTACTGTACCAACTTGCTGTGCTTTAGCCACCCGGCGCTCTGCTCGTTGTTGTGAGCGTCGCTCCTCCGCCTTCCGTTGTTGTTGGAGGGCGACTGCCTCCAACTGCCCAGTAGCGTCCTTCACGAGCCTCCTCCACAGAGGCCGATCTTGACATCGCTGGTACCAGTCATCGGCAAGTCCACTCAGTTCCACGTCCTCCTGTACCACATCACTCCATCTCTTCTCTAGCCCGTACCGCATCCGTTTAGCCCCCTCGATCCGCCCGAACAAAAGCTGTTTAGGCATGCGGTGGCTGGGCATGCGGGCTACATGACCCAGCCAACGCAGCCTTGCCTGCCGGAGGAGCTCACCGATGGGACTTTGCCCAGCTCTTTCAAGGATTTGTGAGCTCCTCACACAATCCAGCCTGGTTAAACCCAGGATGGATCGTAGGCAGGCAAGCCTGAATGTTTCCAACCGGCGAAGATACATACAGACACACACATACACACACACAGACACCCACAGACACACACAGACACCCACAGAAACACACGCACAATGACACAAACACAAACTTACACATACATACAGATACACACATACACACACAAACACACACGTACACACAGACACACACACAGACACCCACAGACGCACACGCAGACACAGAGACATACACACAGACACACATAGACTTACACATACATACATACAGACACACATACACACACACACAGACACACACAGACTTATACATACAGACACACACATACACACACAGACACACGCACAGACACCCACATACACACACAAAGGCACACCCACAAACACACACAGACTTACACAAACATACAGACACACACATATACACACACAGTCGACATTAACCCCACCACCACCGCCACCCCTCCCCCTCTGTCCGTCGCACCGTCGCAGGAACCACGTGGCCGGCTTCCGCGCCTTCTACGGTCACATGGCGCGCCAGTGTGACGTCATCCTCTCTGACGCGGATGCAATGGCGGCCATGGCTCGCGTGCGCCCCCACGTGGCCGTTCTTGACGCCTTCAACCCGTGCTCGTTCGTTCTGGCGCGAGCCCTCGGCGCTCGCTCCGTGGCCGTGCAGCCGGACGGGTTCCCGCGGCGGGGCCAGCCGCCCGGCTTGCCCGACGCTCCGGGCGATGACCCTGGGGAAGGAGGGGGAGGAGATGGCGGTGGAGGAGGGGCTGGCGGGTTCGTCGACGGACTGAAGGACGACGCCATGGGCAGTGGCGGTGGCGAGGGTGGCGGTGAGGGTGGCGGCGAGGGTGGCGGTGAGGGTGGCGGTGAGGGTGGCGGTGAGGGTGGTGGTGAGGGCGGCTGCGGTGGAGGCTACCAGATGGAGCAGTTCGACGCGGTCATACGGAAGTAAGTGCGCAGATGATGAACAGAGTGAGTACACAGGGACCCATAGACTCATCACCCCACAGAGTTCCATAGACTCATCACCACACAGAGAGCCATAGACTCATCACCACCACACAGAGACCCATAGACTCATCACCACACAGAGACCCATAGACTCATCACCACACAGAGACCCATAGACTCATCACCAACACAGGGACTGGCTCTGAGGCAAGACTCATCACCACACAAAGAGCCATAGGCTCATCACCAAACAGAGACCCATAGACTCATCACCACACAGAGACCCATAGAGTCATCACCACACAGAGACCCATAGACTCATCACCACACAGAGACAAATAAATTCATCACCACACAGAGTGCCATAGAGTCATCACCACACAGAGAGCCATAGAGTCATTATCACACAGAGACCCATAGAGTCATCACCACACAGAGACCCATAGAGTCATCACCACACAGAGAGTCATGGACTCATCACCACACAGAGAGTCATGGACTCATCACCACACAGAGAGTCATGGACTCATCACCATACCTGGGTAGCGTGGGTGCCATGCCCCGACCCTGTGGGAGCTGTCCTCCCACCCAGCCTGAGATGTGGCTCTTATTACTCACAGAGAGACACTCAGACTCACTCACTCACACAGACTCACAGACTCACTCAGACTCACTCACTCAGACCCACTCACTCACTCAGACTCACTCACTCAGACTCACTCTCTCAGACTCACTCACTCACTCACACAGACTGACTCAGACTCACTCACTCAGACTCACTCACTCAGACGCAGTTAGACTCACTGAGACTCACTCACTCACTCAGACTCACTCACTCACTCAGACTCACTCACACAGACTCACTCACAGAGACTCACTCACTCAGACTCACTCACTCACACAGACTCACTCACTCAGACTCACTCAGACACACTCACTCACTAACTCAGACTCACTCACTCAGACTCACTCACTCACTCAGACTCACTCAGACTCACTCACTCAGACTCACTCACTCAGACACACTCACTCACTCACTCAGACACACTCACTCAGACTCACTCACTCAGACTCACTCAGTCACTCAGACTCACTCACTCAGACTCACTCACTCAGACTCACTCATTCAGACTCACTCAGACTCACTCACTCAAACTCACTCACTCAGACTCACTCAGACTCACTCACTCAGACTCACTCACTCAGACTCACTCAGACTCACTCATACTCACTCACTCAGACTCACTCAGACACACTCACTCAGACTCACTCCCTCAGACTCACTCAGACTCACTCACTCACTCAGACTCACTCAGACTCACTCAGACTCACTCACTCAGACACACTCACACAGACTCACTCACAGACTCACTCACAGACTCACTCACTCAGACTCACTCACTCAGATTCACTCACTCAGACTCACTCTCTCAGACGCACTCACTCACACAGACTCACTCAGACCCACTCACTCACTCAGACTCACTCACACAGACTCACTCACTCAGACTCACTCACTCACTCAGACTCACTCACTCAGACTCACTCTCTCAGACTCACTCACTCACTCACACAGACTGACTCAGACTCACTCACTCAGACTCACTCACTCAGACGCAGTTAGACTCACTGAGACTCACTCACTCACTCAGACTCACTCAGACTCACTCACTCACTCAGACTCACTCACACAGACTCACTCACAGAGACTCACTCACTCAGACTCACAAACTCACACAGACTCACTCACTCAGACTCACTCAGACACACTCACTCACTAACTCAGACTCACTCACTCAGACTCACTCACTCACTCAGACTCACTCAGACTCACTCACTCAGACTCACTCACTCAGACACACTCACTCACTCACTCAGACACACTCACTCAGACTCACTCACTCAGACTCACTCAGTCACTCAGACTCACTCACTCAGACTCACTCACTCAGACTCACTCAGACTCACTCACTCAAACTCACTCACTCAGACTCACTCAGACTCACTCACTCAGACTCACTCACTCAGACTCACTCAGACTCACTCATACTCACTCACTCAGACTCACTCAGACACACTCACTCAGACTCACTCCCTCAGACTCACTCAGACTCACTCACTCACTCAGACTCACTCAGACTCACTCAGACTCACTCACTCAGACACACTCACACAGACTCACTCACAGACTCACTCACAGACTCACTCACTCAGACTCACTCACTCAGATTCACTCACTCAGATTCACTCTCTCAGACGCACTCACTCACACAGACTCACTCAGACCCACTCACTCACTCAGACTCACTCACACAGACTCACTCACTCAGGACTCACTCACTCACTCAGACTCACTCACTCAGACTCACTAACTCACTCAGACTCACTAACTCACTCAGACTCACTCACACAGACTCACTCAGACTCACTCACTCAGACTCACTCACTCACTGAGACGCAGTTAGACTCACTCAGACACACTCACACAGACTCACTCATAGACTCACTCACTCAGACTCAATCAGACTGACTCACTTACATTCACTCACTCAGACTCACTCACACAGACTCACTCACTCAGACTCACTCACTCACTCAGACTCACTCACTCAGACGCAGTCAGACTCACTCAGACACACTCACACAGACTCACTCACTCAGACTCACTCATTCACTCAGACTCACTCACTCAGACTCACTCAGACTCACTCAGACTCACTCACTCAGACTCACTCACTCACTCAGACTCACTCAGACACACTCACTCAGACTCACTCACTCAGACTCACTCACTCAGACTCACTCACTCAGACACACTCACTCAAACTCACTCACTCACTCAGACACACTCACTCAGACTCACTCCCTCAGACTCACTCAGACTCACTCACTCACTCAGACTCACTCAGACTCACTCAGACTCACTCACTCAGACACACTCACACAGACTCACTCACAGACTCACTCACAGACTCACTCACTCAGACTCACTCACTCAGATTCACTCACTCAGACTCACTCTCTCAGACGCACTCACTCACACAGACTCACTCAGACCCACTCACTCACTCAGACTCACTCACACAGACTCACTCACTCAGACTCACTCACTCACTCAGACTCACTCACTCAGACTCACTAACTCACTCAGACTCACTAACTCACTCAGACTCACTCACACAGACTCACTCAGACTCACTCACTCAGACTCACTCACTCACTGAGACGCAGTTAGACTCACTCAGACACACTCACACAGACTCACTCATAGACTCACTCACTCAGACTCAATCAGACTGACTCACTTACATTCACTCACTCAGACTCACTCACACAGACTCACTCACTCAGACTCACTCACTCACTCAGACTCACTCACTCAGATGCAGTTAGACTCACTCAGACACACTCACACAAACTCACTCACTCAGACTCACTCACTCACTCAGACTCACTCAGACACACTCACTCAGACTCACTCACTCACTCAGACTCACTCAGACACACTCACTCAGACTCACTCACTCAGACTCACTCACTCAGACTCACTCACTCAGACAGACTCACTCAGACACACTCACTCAAACTCACTCACTCACTCAGACTCACTCACTCAGACTCACTCACTCAGACTCACTCAGACTCACTCACTCAAACTCACTCACTCAGACTCACTCAGACTCACTCACTCAGACTCACTCACTCAGACTCACTCAGACTCACTCATACTCACTCACTCAGACTCACTCCCTCAGACTCACTCAGACTCACTGACTCACTCAGACACACTCACACAGACTCACTCATAGACTCACTCACTCAGACTCAATCAGACTGACTCACTTACATTCACTCACTCAGACTCACTCACACAGACTCACTCACTCAGACTCACTCACTCACTCAGACTCACTCACTCAGATGCAGTTAGACTCACTCAGACACACTCACACAGACTCACTCACTCAGACTCACTCATTCACTCAGACTCACTCACTCAGACTCACTCAGACTCACTCAGACTCACTCACTCAGACTCACTCACTCACTCAGACTCACTCAGACACACTCACTCAGACTCACTCACTCAGACTCACTCACTCAGACTCACTCACTCAGACACACTCACTCAAACTCACTCACTCACTCAGACACACTCACTCAGACTCACTCCCTCAGACTCACTCAGACTCACTCACTCACTCACTCAGACTCACTCAGACTCACTCAGACTCACTCACTCAGACACACTCACACAGACTCACTCACAGACTCACTCACAGACTCACTCACTCAGACTCACTCACTCAGATTCACTCACTCAGACTCACTCTCTCAGACGCACTCACTCACACAGACTCACTCAGACCCACTCACTCACTCAGACTCACTCACACAGACTCACTCACTCAGACTCACTCACTCACTCAGACTCACTCACTCAGACTCACTAACTCACTCAGACTCACTAACTCACTCAGACTCACTCACACAGACTCACTCAGACTCACTCACTCAGACTCACTCACTCACTGAGACGCAGTTAGACTCACTCAGACACACTCACACAGACTCACTCATAGACTCACTCACTCAGACTCAATCAGACTGACTCACTTACATTCACTCACTCAGACTCACTCACACAGACTCACTCACTCAGACTCACTCACTCACTCAGACTCACTCACTCAGATGCAGTTAGACTCACTCAGACACACTCACACAAACTCACTCACTCAGACTCACTCACTCACTCACTCAGACTCACTCAGACACACTCACTCAGACTCACTCACTCACTCAGACTCACTCAGACTCACTCACTCAGACTCACTCACTCAGACTCACTCACTCAGACAGACTCACTCAGACACACTCACTCAAACTCACTCACTCACTCAGACTCACTCACTCAGACTCACTCACTCAGACTCACTCAGACTCACTCACTCAAACTCACTCACTCAGACTCACTCAGACTCACTCACTCAGACTCACTCACTCAGACTCACTCAGACTCACTCATACTCACTCACTCAGACTCACTCCCTCAGACTCACTCAGACTCACTCACTCACTCAGACTCACTCACTCAGACTCACTCATTCAGACTCACTCACTCAGACACACTCACACAGACTCACTCACAGACTCACTCACAGACTCACTCACTCAGACTCACTCACTCAGATTCACTCACTCAGACTCACTATCTCAGACTCACTCACTCACACAAACTCACTCAGACCCACTCACTCCCTCAGACTCACTCACACAGACTCACTCACTCAGACTCACTCTCTCAGACTCACTCACTCACACAAACTCACTCAGACCCACTCACTCACTCAGACTCACTCACACAGACTCACTCACTCAGACTCACTCACTCACTCAGACTCACTCACTCACTCAGACTCACTCACACAGACTCACTCACTCAGACTCACTCACTCACTCAGACTCACTCACTCACTCAGACTCACTCACACAGACTCACTCACTCAGACTCACTCACACAGACTCACTCACTCAGACTCACTCACTCACACAGACTCACTCACTCAGACTCACTCACTCAGACTCACTCACTCACTGAGACGCAGTTAGACTCACTCAGACACACTCACACAGACTCACTCACTCAGACTCACTCACACAGACTCACTCACTCAGATTCACTCACTCAGACTCACTCACTCAGACTCACTCACTCAGACTCACTCACTCACTCAGACTCACTCAGACTCACTCACTCACTCACACAGACTCACTCACTCAGACTCACTCACTCACTCAGACTCACTCAGACTCACTCACTCAGATGCAGTTAGACTCACTCAGACTCACTCACTCAGACTCACTCACTCAGACTCACTCACACAGACTCACTCACACAGACTCACTCACTCAGATTCACTCACTCAGACTCACTCAGACTCACTCACTCAGACTCACTCACTCAGACTCACTCACACAGACTCACTCACTCACTCAGACACACTCACACAGACTCACTCACTCAGACTCACTCACTCACTCAGACTCACTCCCTCAGATTCACGCTCTCAGAATCACTCACTCACTCAGACTCACTCAGACATACTCACAAAGACTCACTCAGACACACTCACTCAGACTCACTCAGACTCACTCAGACACACTCACTCAGACTCACTCACTCACTCAGACTCACTCAGACATACTCACACAGACAGACTCACTCACTCAGACTCACTCACTCATACTTACTTACTAAAACAGACTCACTCAGACTCACTCACTCAGACTCACTCACTCAGACTCACTCACTCAGACTCACTCACACAGACATACTCACTCACAGACTCACTCACACACAGCCTCACACACATGGCGTGTCTCTCTCTCTGTGTGGTTGTTTCCCAGACACCTTGGAGGCGCGAGTGGCCTTGCTCCGACCCTGTGGGAGCTGTCCACCCAGCCCGAGATGTGGTTCTTCAACGTGGACTTCGCCCTCGAGTCTGCCCGGCCTCTCCCTCCCTACGCCGTCTGTGTGGGCGGCCTCCTCGCCAGGCCACCGCGTCCTCTGCCACCGGTGAGCGAGGGATGTTGACTACCTCGCCTGGTAGGCGCGAGGTCGCAGGATCGATCCCAGACTCTGTAAGATGTTGACTACCTCTCCCGGCACGAGGGAGGTCGTAGGTTCGATCCCAGACTCTGGGAGATGTTGACTACCTCGCCCGGTAGGCGGGAAGTTGAGGGTTCGATCACTGTGTCTAGAACATGTTGACTCAATCGCCCGGTACGCGGCAGGTTGCGGGTTTTATCCGGGACTGGAAGATGTTGACTACCTCGTCCTGTACGTGCGAGGTCGCGGGGTCGATCCCAGACTCTGGAAGGTGTTGACTACCTCTCCTGGTAGGCGGAAGGTCGTGGGTTCGATCCTGCACTCTGGAAGATGTTGACTACCTCGCCTGGTACGTGCAAGGTCGTGGGATCGATCCCAGACGCTGGGACATGTTGACTACCTCGCCTGGTACGTGGGATGTCGTGGCTTCGATCTCGGACTCTGGAAGTTGTTGACTACCTCGCCCGGTATGCGCGAGGTAGTGGGGTCGATTCCAGACCCTGGAAGTTGTTGACTACCTCTCCCGGTACGTGCGAGGTCGCAGGGTCGATCCCAGATGCTGGAAGATGTTGACTACCTCTCCCGGTAGGCGGGAGGGCGTGGGTTCGATCTCGGACTCTGGGAGATGTTGACTACCTCTCCCGGTAGGTGGGAGGTCGTAGGTTCGATCACTGATGCTAGAACATGTTGACTACCTCGTCCTGTACGCGGGAGGTCGTGGGTTCGATCCTGCGCTCTGAAAGATGTTGACTACCTCACTCGGTACGTGCAAGGTCGTGGGGCCGATCCTAGACTCTGGAAGATTTTGACTACTTCTCCCGGTACGCGGGAAGTCGTAGGTTCATCCTGGACTCTGGGAGATGTTGACTACCTCTCCCGGTACGTGCGAGGTCGCAGGATCGATCCCAGACTCTGTAAGATGTTGACTACCTCTCCCGGCACGAGGGAGGTCGTGGGTTCGCTCTCGGACTCTGGGAGATGTTGACTACCTCTCCCGGTATGCGGGAGGTCGCAGGTTCGATCCCAGACTCTGGAAGATGTTGACTACCTCTCCCGGTACGCGGGAAGTCGTAGGTTCGTCCTTGACTCTGGAAGTTGTTGACTACCTCTCTCGGTACGTGGGATGTCGTGGGTTCGATCCTGCGCTCTGAAAGATGTTGACTACCTCGCCTGGTACGTGCGAGGTTGTGGGGTCGATCTTGGAATCTGGAAGTTGTTGACTACCTCGCCCGGTACACATGAAGTCGTAGGCTCGTCCTGGACTCTTAGAGATGTTGACTACCTCTCCCAGTACGCGGGAGGTCGTGGGTTTGTCCTGGACTCTGGGAGATGTTGACTACCTCTCCCGGTACACAGGAAGTTGTGGGTTCGATCACTGACGCTAGAACATGTTGACTACCTCGTCCTGTACGCGGGAGGTCGTGGGTTCAATCCTGCGCTCTGGAAGATGTTGACTACCTCACTCGGTACGTGGGAAGTCGTGGGTTCGATCCCAGACTCTGGAAGATGTTGACTACCTCACTCGGTAGGCGGGAGGTCGTGAGTTCGATCCCAGACTCTGGAAGATGTTGACTACTTCACCCGGTATGCGGGAGTTCGTGGGTTCGATCTCGGACTCGGGGAGATGTTGACTACCTCTCCCGGTACACAGGAAGTCGTAGGTTCGTCCTGGACTCTGGGAGATGTTGACTACCTCACCCGGTATGCGGGAGTTCGTGGGTTCGATCTCGGACTCTGGGAAATGTTGACTACCTCGCCCGTGACGCAGAAGGTTGGTGAGTTCGATCCCAGACTCCAAAGATGCCTGTAAGGGCACGGTGGTGGCTAGGGAGATGTTATCGGGACGATGTAGGTTCGATCCCAGATCCCCCGAGATGATAAATTCCTCACTTGGTATGGAGGAGGTCGTGGGTTCGATCGGGCACCCTAACAATGCCTCCTGCTGCTGTATATTTGGAGTCTGTTTGTCTCTCTCTCCGTGGTGGTCACTGCGTTGATTTTCGATTTAAAGCTTTCGTGACTGCAGGGATTCGTCTTCTTGGTTCTTTCGGTAAAGTCATCACGTAGAAGGGAAATAATAAAATAATAAAAATAAAACATCATAAAATAATTCTCACGACGTTTCGGCCACAACGCAAGCAGCCGTCCTCAGGTGAAGAACAGGTCTCGTTGATTCACTCGTTGATTTTGTCTCCACATTTACATTCAACGTCTCTACGCGTCCAGAGCATTTGGCTGCTGATGTCAATTTCCTCACGGTGATGATAATGATGGTGGAGCTGCTTTCGTTTGTATTGACCAGGTCCCTTGTCTGAACAGAGAGCCACGCAGCAGCTTAGCGGAGCCTTACACCTGGTGACGTAAATATAATTCTGGATTTGAAGCTTTCGTGACTGCAAGGATTCATATTCTTAGGTTTTTTCGGTAAAGTCACGTAGGTAAAAAAAATAAAATTAATAAAAGTAAAATAAAAATAAAATAAAAATCACGACGTTTCGGAGGCAACACAAGCCTCCGTCTTCAGGTGGAACTGTCACAGCACGATTGCTGTATCAAGTAAGAGAAATTCATCAACATAGCAAAGGGCTGTTTCATCTACGTAACAAAGGCTCAGTCCCATTTACATCAGCCGCACCTTAACAACTCTTGGTACCTCCCAGTTCAACCAGTCTACATGTAATAAAAGACTCCGTCACACGATGTTGATCTCCGTCGGTCCTTTATTTGTGTTCGTCTTCCGCTCACCCCGCTGGCCTCCTCCTCGGCCCAGCGTCGTCTCTCCTTGCGCCCCGTGCACTCTGCAGCTACCCTGCTGCTTCCTATGCAGCCCCACTGCTGCTCCCTATGCAGCTACTCTGCTGCCTGTGCAACCTTGCACGCCCTGTGCTAGCCTCCACTAGCTCTGCAGCTACTCGGCTGCTCCGTGCAACCCCAGCACGCCCTGTGCGCCCCGCGCACTCTGCTCTCTCCTCACCCCGCTGGCTGGCGCCGTCCGATGAGCCCCTCAGCCACCAGGCTGAGGCACGGCGACCACCCAACGTGATCTCCCCTCTTCACTCCCTCGACTCCCCTCATGTCTTCCTGTCTCCTCGCTATAACTTCTCCCCCACGTGACCCTGATTCCTCCCTCTCCCACGTGACCCTGACTCCTCCCTCTCGGATCGTCACATCCGATCTGCCCATTTACGCTCGCATTACATACACAACAAAGCCCCATTCCTAGCGGCGGCCTCAGCCGCACCAACCTCACAATAATAATACAAAGCTCCGATCCAGGTGCCTGCCTTGGCTCCTCCCACCCTCAACCAGTATATATGCAGGGACGGGTCTCTTGGAGTTTCTCTTGCTTGATACAGCAATCGTGCTGTGACGGTTCCACCTGAAGACGGAAGCTTGTGTTGCCTCCGAAACGTCGTGATTTTTATTTTACTTTATTAATTTTAATTTTACCTTCGTGACTTTACCGAAAAACCTAATAATATAAAAATACGTAAATATAGTTTCGTTTTAGTATGGGTCTCGATGGGTGTGGGTCTATGTGCGTCTCTATGAGTTTGGGTCTCTGTGGGTCTCTGTGGGCCTCTGAGTTTGGGTCTCTGTGGGTCTCTGTGGGTCTTTATGAGTGTGGCTCTCTGTGGGTCTTTATGAGTATGGGTTTCTGTGGGTCTCTATGAGTATGTGTCTCTGTGGGTCTCTATGAGTGTGGGTCTCTATGGGTCTCTATTAGTATGGGTCTCTATGTGATGATGATGATGAGGAAGTGTCTTTCACCTTGCAAAATACAAAGTAGTTTGTAGTTTTTAAACGCTAGTGCTGCCAATGGCAAGACACTCTCTCTGACTGCTCATTCACTCACCACCACCAGCACCCTGGGCTCCATGGTCTTCATGAGTCTCTACGTGTCTCTATGTGTCCCTACCAATCTCTACGTGTCTCTTAGAGTCTCTATGAGTCTCTATGAGTCTGTATGGGTCTATATGTGTCCCTACAAGTCTCTATGAGTCTGTATGGGTCTCTATGAGTCTCTCTGTGTCTCTATGGTCTTCATGAGTCTCTGTGTGTCTCTACGAGTCTTTACCTATCTCTACGTGTCTCTTAGAGTCTCTATGAGTCTCTATGAGTCTGTATGGGTCTATATGTGTCCCTACAAGTCTCTATGAGTCTGTATGGGTCTCTATGAGTCTCTCTGTGTCTCTATGGTCTTCATGAGTCTCTATGAGTCTCTATGAGTCTGTGTGGGTCTCTATGAGTCTTCATGTGTCTCATGTGTCTTTACGTGTCTCTATGGGTCTCTATGTGTCTTCATGTGTCTTTATGTGTCTCTACGTGTCTCTGTGAGTCTCTATGTTTCTTCATGTGTCTCATGTGTCTTTACGTGTCTCTATGTGTCCCTACGAGTCTATACCTATCTCTACGTATCTCTGAGTCTTTGTGAGTCTCTATGAGTCTGTATGGGTCTCTATGTGTCTTCATGTGTCTCATGTGTTTTTATGTGTGTCTATGTGTCCCTACGAGTCTCTAACTATCTCTACGTATCTCCGAGTCTCTGTGAGTCTCTGTGCGTCTGTATGGGTCTCTATGCATCTCCACGAGTCTCTTTGTGTCTCTAACGTGTCTCTAACGTGTCTCTGTGAGCCTCTATGAGTCTCTATGTGTCTTCATGAGTCTCATGTGTCTTTATGTGTCTCTATGTGTCCCTACGAGTCTCTAACTATCTCTACATATCTCCGAGTCTCTGTGAGTCTCTATGAGTCTGTATGTATCTCCACGTAGACGCTTGAGTCTCTGCTGTCTGGGCCATGCTCCCACGGCTTCGTGCTGGTCTCCCTGGGCTCCATTGTCTTCATGAGTCTCTCTGTGTCTCTATGGTCTTCATGAGTCTCTACGTGTCTCTGTGAGACTCTATGAGTCTGTATGGGTCTCTATGTGTCTTCATGTGTCTCATGTGTCTTTATGTGTCTCTATGAGTCTCTCTGTGTCTCTATGGTCTGTATGAGTCTCTATGGTCTTCATGTCTCTATGCGTCTTTATGAGTCTTTACGTGTCTTTATGTGTCTCTACGTGTCTCTAACGTGTCTCTATGCATCTGTGTGTATCTCTATGTGTCTCTATGTATCTCCACGTTGACCCTAGACTCTCTGCTGTCTGGGCTGTGCTCCAGAGGCTTTGTCCTCGTCTCGCTGGGCTCCATGGTCTTCATGAGTCTCTATGTTTCTTCATGTGTCTCATGTGTCTCTACGTGTCTCTGAGTCTCTACAAGTCTCTATGAGTCTGTATGGGTCTCTATGTGTCTCCTCGTAGACCCTAGACTCTCTGATATCTGGGCCATGCTCCCTCGGCTTCGTGCTGGTCTCGCTGGGCTCCATGGTCTCTATGAGTCTCTCTGTCTCTATGGTCTTTATGAACCTATGTGAGTCTCTATGGGTCTCTACGCATCTCTGAGTCTCTGTGAGTCTCTATGAGTCGGTATGGGTCTGTGTGTGTCTCTACAAGTCTCTATGTGTTTCTATTGGTCTTCATGAGTCTCTACGTGTATCTAACGTGTCTTTGTGAGTCTCTATGAGTCTGTATGGGTCTCTATGTGTCTCTATGTGTCTCTATGTGTCTCTATGTGTCTCCACGTAGACGCTTGAGTCTCTGCTGTCTGGGCCGTGTTCCCGCGGCTTCGTCTTCGTCTCGCTGGGCTCCATGGTCTTCATGAGTCTCTACGTGTCTCTAACGTGTTTCTATGAGTCTGTATGTGTTTCTATTGGTCTCTATGAGTCTCTCTGTGTCTCTATGGTCTTCATGAGCCTCTACGTGTCTTCATGTGTCTCTACCTATCTCTAGGTGTCTCCAGGAGTCTCTGTGAGTCTCTACGTGTCTTCACGTGTCTCTATGTATCTCCACGTAGACCCTAGACTCTCTGCTATCTGGGCAGTGCTCCCTCGGCTTCGTGCTCGTCTCGCTGGGCTCCATGGTCTTCATGTGTTTCTACGTGTTTCTATGTGTCTCTATGTGTCTCTATGCATCTGTGTGGGTCTCTACGCATCTCTGAGTCTCTGTGAGTCTCTATGCGTCTGTATGGGTCTCTATGTGTCTCTAACGTGTCTCTAATGTGTCTCCATGAGTCTCTATGAGTCTCTACGTGTCTCCACGAGTCTCTTTGTGTCTCTATGTGTCTCTATGTGTCTCTGTGAGTCTCTACGTGTCTCTATGAGTCTCTATGCGTCTGTATGGGTCTCTATGCCTCATGTGTCTTTACGTGTCTCTGTGCGTCTCTATGGTCTTCATGAGTCTATATGTGTATTCATGTGTTTCATGAGTCTTTACGTGTCTCTATGAGTCTCTGTGAGTCTGTATGGGTCTCATGTGTCTCATTGTGTCTCTATGTGTCTCTATGTGTCTCTATGAGTCTCTCTGTGTCTCTATGGTCTTCATGAGTCTCTATGTGTCTTCATGTGTCTCATGTGTCTTTACGTGTCTTTATGAGTCTCTGTGAGTCTCTATGTGTCTTCATGAGTCTCTATGTGTCTTTATGAGTCTCTATGTGTCCCTACGAGTCACTAACTATCTCTACGTATCTCTGAGTCTCTGTGAGTCTCTATGAGTCTGTATGGGTCTCTATGTGTCGCTATGAATCTCTATGAGTCTGTGTGTGTCTCTACGTGTCTCCACGTAGACCCTAGACTCTCTGCTGTCTGGGCCGTGCTCCCGCGGCTTCGTTCTCGTCTCGCTGGGCTCCATGGTCTCGTCGGTGTCCGACGAGCGTCTGCTGGGCGAGATGAGCGCCGCCCTCTCCCGCCTGGCTCCCCTCTGCGTCCTCTGGCGACACGCGGACCTCGCCTGGCCCAGGGGACGCAACGTGCACGTCGCTGATTGGCTGCCTCACAACGACCTCATGGGCGAGTCTCTTCGTTCGTTCGTTCACTCATTCACTCACTCATTCACTAACTCAACACTCATTCATTCACTTGGTCGGTTTTTCAATTCGTCGCTCGAAACCTGTGAATCGGTCGACTTATTTACAGGCTGTATTGCAAGGACCTCGTAGGTGAGTCGTTGGTTCGTTCACTCATTCACTCACTCATACACTCATTCATTCACTCACTCATTCACTAACTCATTGACTCACTCATTCACTCGGTCGGTTATTCAATCCGTCGCTCAGTTACTCGGGAATCGGTCAACTAGTCCACTGGATACCTCACAAGGACCTCGTGAGCGAGTCGTTGGTTCGTTCACTCATTCACTCACTCATTCACTCACTCATTCACTCACTCATTCATTCACTCGGTCGGTTTTTCAATCCGTCGCTCGGAACCTGTGAATCGGTCGACTTATTCACAGGCTGTATCACAAGGACCTCGTGGGTGAGTCGTTGGTTCGTTCACTCATTCACTCACTCATTCACTCACTCATTCAATCACTCAATCACTAACTCATTGACTCACTCATTCAATCGGTCGGTTATTCAATCCGTCACTCAGTTACTTGTGAATCGGTCGACTCATTCACTGGCTGCCTCACATCGATCTCGTGAGCGAGTCGTTGGTTCATTCACTCATTCACTCACTCATTCACTCACTCACTCACTCATTCACTCACTCATTCACTCACTCATTTACTCACTCATTCACTAACTCAACACTCATTCATTCACTCGGTCGGTTTTTCAATCCGTCGCTCGGAACCTGTGAATCAGTCGACTCATTCACTGGCTGCCTTACAAGGACCTCGTGGGTCAGTCGTTGGTTCGTTCACTCATTCACTCACTCATTCACTCACTCATTCACTCACTCACTCATTCACTAACTCAACACTCATTAATTCACTCACTCATTCACTAACTCAACACTCATTAATTCACTCACTCATTCACTAACTCAACACTCATTCATTCACTCGGTCGGTTATTCAATCCGTCACTTGAGAATCAGTCGACTCATTCACTGACTGCCTCACATCGATCTCGTGAGCGAGTCGTTGGTTCATTCACTCATTCACTCACTCATTCACTCACTCGCTCACTCATTCACTCACTCATTCACTAACTCAACACTCATTCAAATCAATCAGTCGGTTTTTCAATCCGTCGCTCAGAACCTGTGAATCGGTCGACTTATTCACAGGCTGTATCACAAGGACCTCGTGGGTGAGTCGTTGGTTCGTTCACTCATTCACTCACTCATTCACTCACTCATTCACTCGCTCATTCACTCGCTCATTCACTCATTCATTCACTCAGTCGGTTTTTCAATCCGTCACTCGGTTACTTGGGAATCGGTCAACTCATTCACTGGCTGCTTCACAAAGACCTTGTGGGTGAGTCGTTGGTTCGTTCGTTGGTTCGTTCACTCACTCATTGACTCACTCACTCATTGACTCACTCATTCACTAACTGAACACTCATTCATTCACTTAGTCGGTTATTCAATTCGTCGCTCGAAACCTGTGAATCGGTCGACTTATTCACAGGCTGTATCACAAAGACCTCGTGGGTGAGTCGTTGGTTCGTTCACTCATTCACTCACTCATTCACTCACTCATTCACTCCCTCATTCACTCACTCATTCACTCACTCATTCACTCGGTCGGTTATTCAATCCGTCGCTCGGTTACTCGGGAATCAGTCGACTCATTCACTGGCTGCCTCACATCGATCTCGTGAGCGAGTCGTTGGTTCATTCACTCATTCACTCACTCATTCACTCACTCATTCACTCACTCATTCACTCACTCATTTACTCACTCATTCACTAACTCAACACTCATTCATTCACTCGGTCGGTTTTTCAATCCGTCGCTCGGAACCTGTGAATCAGTCGACTCATTCACTGGCTGCCTCACAAGGACCTCGTGGGTGAGTCGTTGGTTCGTTCACTCATTCACTCACTCATTTACTCACTCATTCACTAACTCAACACTCATTCATTCACTCGGTCGGTTTTTCAATCCGTCACTCGGAACCTGTGAATCAGTCGACTCATTCACTGGCTGCCTCACAAGGACCTCGTGGGTGAGTCGTTGGTTCGTTCACTCATTCACTCACTCATTCACTCACTCATTCACTCACTCACTCATTCACTCATTCACTCACTCACTCATTCACTAACTCAACACTCACTCATTCACTCACTCATTCACTCACTCATTTACTCACTCATTCACTAACTCAACACTCATTCATTCACTCGGTCGGTTTTTCAATCCGTCGCTCGGAACCTGTGAATCAGTCGACTCATTCACTGGCTGCCTCACAAGGACCTCGTGGGTGAGTCGTTGGTTCGTTCACTCATTCACTCACTCATTTACTCACTCATTCACTAACTCAACACTCATTCATTCACTCGGTCGGTTTTTCAATCCGTCACTCGGAACCTGTGAATCAGTCGACTCATTCACTGGCTGCCTCACAAGGACCTCGTGGGTGAGTCGTTGGTTCGTTCACTCATTCACTCACTCATTCACTCACTCATTCACTCACTCACTCATTCACTCATTCACTCACTCACTCATTCACTAACTCAACACTCACTCATTCACTTACTCATTCACTAACTCAGCACTCATTCATTCACTCGGTCGGTTATTCAATTCGTCGCTCGAAACCTGTGAATCAGTCGACTTATTCACAGGCTGTATCGCAAGGACCTCGTGGGTGAGTCGTTGGTTCGTTCACTCATTCACTCACTCATTCACTCACTCATTCACTCCCTTATTCACTCACTCATTCACTCACTCATTCACTCACTCATGCACTCACTCATTCACTCACTCATTCACTCACTCATTCACTCGCTCATTCACTAAATCAACACTCACTCATTCACTCACTCATTCACTAACTCAACACTCATTCATTCACTCGGTCGGTTATTCAATTCGTCGCTCGGAACCTGTGAATCGGTCGACTTATTCACAGGCTGTATCACAAGGACCTCGTGGGTGAATCGTTGGTTCGTTCACTCATTCACTCACTCATTCACTCGCTCATTCACTCACTCATTTACTCACTCATTCACTCACTCATTCAATCACTCATTCACTCGCTCATTCACTCACTCATTCACTAACTCAACACTCATTCATTCACTCGGTCAGTTTTTCAATCCGTCACTCGGTTACTCGGGAATGAGTCGACTCATTCACTGGCTGCCTCACAAGAACCTCGTGGGCGAGTCATTGGTTCATTCACTCATTCACTCACTCATTCACTCACTCATTCACTAACGTATTCAATCACTCATTCACTCACTCATTCACTCACTCATTCACTCACTCAAATCACTTGGTCGGTTTTTCAATCCGTCGCTCGGAACCTGTGAATCGGTCGACTTATTCACAGGCTGTCTCACAAGGACCTCGTGGGTGAGTCGTTGGTTCGTTCACTCATTCACTCACTCATTCACTCACTTATTCACTCACTCATTGACTCACTCATTCACTCGGTCGGTTATTCAATCCGTCACTCAGTTACTCGGGAATCGGTCAACTAGTCCACTGGATACCTCACAAGGACCTCGTGAGCGAGTCGTTGGTTCGTTCACTCATTCACTCACTCATTCACTCATTCACTAACTCAACACTCATTCATTCACTCGGTCGGTTATTCAATCCGTCGCTCGGTTATTTGGGAATCAGTCGACTCATTCACTGGCTGCTTCACATCGATCTCGTGGGTGAGTCGTTCGTGCGTTGACTTCTTCATTAGTTCATGCGTTCATTCCTTCACTCATTCACTTAATCATTTATTCGATAGGTCACTCGGTTCCCTGGGAATCGGTCGACTCACTCACTCGCTGCCCCACAAGGGACTCGTGGGCGAGTCGTTCATTCACTCTTTCATTCATTCATTCATTCGTTTTCTCGTTGAATCGTTCACTCATTCATTCGTTCCCTAATTCCTTCAGTCACTCAGTCATCGCCCGAGTTATATTCACTGGCTGCCTCACAAATACCTCGTGGGCGATTGTTTCGTTCTTTGTTCGTTCATTCATTCCATTATTAATTCCTTCATTTGTTTACTCCTTCGTAATTCGTTCACCCATTGGGACAACCAGTAGTCTGCTATTCACTGCTTGCCTCACAACAATCTCCGTTCACTCATTCAGTGATTCCTTCGTTTATTCGTTCCTTAGTGCACTTGGTCAGTCACTCACTCATTCACTCAGGAATAGGTCGACTCAATCACTGGCTTGCCTCACAAGGAGCTCATGGGTGAGGGAATTAATTAGTTTATTCCTGAATGAGTGAATGGTGAAGTGAATTAATGAGTGAGCGGGTTTGCTGGGTGGGTAAAAAGTCAACTGACCCACACACCCACTCACCCACCCACTCACCCACCCACTCAACTACCCACTCAACCACCCACTCAACCACCCACCCACTCACCCACCCACTCACCCACCCACTCACCCACCCACCCACTCACCCACCCATTCACCCGCCCATTCACCCACTCAATAACCCACCCACTCACCCACCCACCCACTCACCCACCCACTCAACTACCCACTCAACCACCCACTCAACCACCCACCCACTCACCCACCCACTCACCCAACCACCCACCCACTCACTCACTCACCCACCCACCCACCCACTCACCCACCCATTCACCCACCCATTCACCCACTCAATTACCCACCCACTCACCCACCCACTCACCCACCCAATAACCCACCCACTCACCCACCCACTCACCCACCCAATAACCCACCCACCCACCCACCCACTCACCCACCCACTCACCCACTCAATAACCCACCCACCCACTCACCCACCCACTCACCCACCCAATAACCCACCCACCCACTCACCCACCCACCCACTCACCCACCCACTCACCCACCCAATAACCCACTCACCCACCCACCCACCCACTTCCCCCGCATGCAGGCCACAGTGGAGCCCGTCTGCTGGTCTCTCACGGAGGCATGAACAGTGTGTACGAGGCCATCTACCACGGCGTCCCTGCCGTCATGATCCCGCTGTTCGGCGATCAGCACCGCAACTGCCGCCTGGCACAGAGTCGCGGTTTCGCAGTCTGCCTGCGGGTGGCCTCCCTGGACAGAGACGCCCTGCACTCCGCCCTGCACGGCGCCCTGCAAGAGCCCAGGTAGAGGGTGGCCGAGGAGATGTTGATTGCCTCGCCTGGTATACAGGAGGGCGTGGGTTCAATCCCGGAGCATGTGAGATGTTGATTGCCTCGCCTGGTATACAGGAGGGCGTGGGTTCAATCCCGGAGCATGTGAGATGTTGATTGCTTCGCCTGGTATACAGGAGGCCGTGGATTCGATCCCGGAGCATGTGAGATGTTGATTGCCTCGCCTGGTATACAGGAGGGCGTGGGTTCAATCCCGGAGCATGTGAGATGTTGATTACCTCTCCTGGTACGCAGGAGGTCGTGGGTTCGATCCCGGAGCATGTGAGATGTTTACTACCTCGCCTGGTATACAAGAGGTTCGTGGGTTCGATCCCGGACCCTGCGAGATGTTGACTACCTCGCCTGGTGCGCAGGAGGTTGTGGGTTCGATCCCAGACCTTAAGGTCACGGTGATTGGGTAGATGTTAACTACCTCGCCTGGTATACAGGAGGGTGTGGGTTCAATCCCGGAGCATGTGAGATGTTGATTACCTCTCCTGGTACGCAGGAGGTCGTGGGTTCGATCCCGCACCCAGCGAGATGTTGACTACATCGCCTGGTGCACAGGAGGTTGTGGGTTCGATCCCGGACCCTGCGAGATGTTGACTACATACCCTGGTGCACAGGAGGTTGTGGGTTCGATCCCGGACCCTGCGAGATGTTGACTACCTCGCCTGGTGCACAGGAGGTCGTGGGTTCGATCCCAGACCTTAACGTCACGGTGATTGGGTAGATGTTAACTACCTCGCCTGGTACGCAGGTCGTGGGTTCGATCCCGCACCCAGCGAGATGTAGACTACCTCGCCTGGTGCACAGGAGGTCGTGGGTTCGATCCCAGACCTTAACGTCACGGTGATTGCGTAGATGTTAACTACCTCGCCTGGTACGCAGGTCGTGGGTTCGATCCCGCACCCAGCGAGATGTAGACTGCATCGCCTGGTGTGCAGGAGGGCGTGGGTTCGATCCCAGACCTTAACGTCACAGTGATTGGGTAGATGTTAACTACCTTGCCTGGTATACAGGAAGTTCATGGGTAAGATCCTGACTCTGACGCCTGCTGTATATTTGGAATCTGCATCTCTCGCATCATCATCATCATCACGGTGGCTAGGAGATGTTAACTACCTCGCCTGGTATGCAGGAGGTCGTGGGTTCGACCCCGGGACCTTCGGCCTGCTTTATATTTAGAGTTTGTGTCTCTCTCCCTCTCTCATCATCATCACCGCGGTGGATGGGAGACGTTAACTACCTCGCCTGGTATACAGAAGGCCATGGGTTCAATCCCGCACCCTGACGCCTGCTGCTGTATATTTGGAGTCTGCATCTCTCTCTCTTCCCGTGGCCGTGAAAGCAATGTGTTAAACGACTGTACTGTTGCCACTTCCCCTTCCACACCACCACCATTCACTTACGCACCCACTCACCAATTCCCTCGCTCACCATTCCACACCACACATCCATCAACTCATTCACCCCTCTACCCACCCATTCACCCACCCACCAACCCACTCACCCACCCACCAACCCACTCACCCACCCACCAACCCAATCACCCACCCACCAACCCACTCACCACCACATCCACTCACCACCACACACACTTACCCACCCACCCACTCACCCACACACCACAATACCGACACATCACCACACCCACTCACCCACTCACCCACTCACCCACCCACACACTCACCCACTCACCCACCCACCCACTCACCCATCCACACACTCACCCACCCACCCACTCACCCACTCACCCACCCACCCACTCACCCATCCACTCACCCACCCACACACTCACCACCACACAAATTCACCACCACACTAACTCACCATCACACAAACTCACCATCACACAAACTCACCATCACACAAACTCACCACCACACCCACCCACCCACTCACCCACCCACACCCACTCACCACCACACCCACCCACCCACTGAACCACCCACCCACCCACTCATCCACCCACTCACTCACCCACTCACTCACCCACTGAACCACCCACTCACTCACTGAACCACCCACTGAACCACCCACTGAACCACCCACCCACTCACCCACTCATCCACCCACTCACTCACCCACTCACTCACCCACTGAACCACCCACTCACTCACTGAACCACCCACTGAACCACCCACTGAACCCCCCCCCCCCCCCCGCAGGCTCCGTGCAGCTGCCCGTGCCGCCAGCGCGCTGCACCGCTCCCTGCCGATGTCCCCCGGCGCCACGCTCAGTCGCTGGCTCGAGCACGTGACCGCTGTGGGCGGAGCCGAGCACCTCAGGCCGCGAGCAGCGACGGCAGCGGCAGCAGGAGCAGGAGGAGGAGGGGGAGGGGCAGGAGAGGGAGGAGGAGGAGGAGGAGGGGGAGGAGCAGCAGAAGGAGGAGTAGGGGGAGGAGTAGGAGGAGGGGGAGGAGGAGGGGGAGGAGTAGGAGCAGCAGAAGGAGAAGCAGCAGAAGGAGGAGCAGCAGGAGGGGCAGGAGAGGGAGGAGGAGGGGGAGGAGGGGGAGGAGTAGGAGGAGGGGGAGGAGGGAGAGGAGTAGGAGGAGTAGCAGGAGGAAGAGGAGGAGGAGGGGCAGGTGGAGGGGGAATTGGAGGAGTAGCAGCAGAAGGAGTAGCAGCAGAAGGAGGGGGAGGAGGGGGGGGAGGAGGGGGAGGAACAGGAGGGGCAGGAGGGTCTCTGCTGCTGCTCCTGTCTGCGCTGACTTTGTTGGTGTGCGTGTTGATCGTGGAGGGGGCTCGGAGGAGAGGCGTCGCGCAGTCGAAGATTAAACGCCCCTGAAGTCCTCAAGTCTCCTCTGTGTGGTGGTGATGAGTCTATGGGTCTCTGTGTGAGTCTATGGGTCTCTGTGTGGTGGTGATGAGTCTATGGGTCTCTGTGTGGTGGTGATGAGTCTGTGGGTCTCTGTGTGGTGATGAGTCTGTGGGTCTCTGTGTAGTGGTGATGAGTCTGTGGGTCTCTGTGTAGTGGTGATGAGTCTGTGGGTCTCTGCGTGGTGATGATGAGTCTGTGGGTCTCTGTGTGGTGGTGATGAGTCTATGGGTCTCTGTGTGGTGAGTCTGTGGGTCTCTGTGTGGTGATGAGTCTATGGGTATCTGTGTGGTGGTTATGAGTCTATGGGTCTCTGTGTGGTGGTGATGAGTCTATGGGTCTCTGTGTGGTGAGTCTATGGGTCTCTGTGTGGTGGTGATGAGTCTATGGGTCTCTGTGTGGTGAGTCTGTGGGTCTCTGTGTGGTGGTGATGAGTCTGTGGGTCTCTGTGTGGTGATGAGTCTGTGGGTCTCTGTGTGGTGGTGATGAGTCTGTGGATCTCTGTGTGGTGATGAGTCTGTGGGTCTCTGTGTGGTGATGAGTCTGTGGGTCTCTGTGTGGTGGTGATGAGTCTGTGCGTCTCTGTGTGGTGGTTTATGTTTGTGCGTGAGTCGTTGGGTCTCTGTGTGAGTCTATGCATCTCTGTCTGAGTCTCCTTTGTGTGTTGAGGAGTCTATGGGTTTCTGTGTGATGACTCTATAGCTCTCTGTGTGGTGATGAATCGATGACTCTCTGTGTGGTGATGAATCGATGACTCTCTGTGTCGTGACGAGTCTATGGCTCTCTGTGTGGTGATGAGTCTATGGCTCTCTGTGTGCTGATGAGTCTATGTGTCTCTGTGTGGTGATGAGTATATGTGTCTCTGTGTGGTGATTCTGTGGTTTCCTGTGTGAGTCTATGGGTGACGGTTTCAGTATATGGGTCTCTGAAAGTGCTTGCCATGAATGAACCACAATGCCTCTGGTCAGCAAGAAGCTAAAACTATCATCACACCAACTTCGCTCAGCATCCTTCCAGCCGCAGCAGCTGCTCAGCTATCAAATAAAAACGTTATCGCATCGCACGGTTTCACATCCTGCATACACTACACTATACACTACTATGCACTAGTATACACTTCTATACAGGACCTTACACTACGATACACTAAACTACACGAAACCTACACTACTATGCACTATACACTACTATGACCTGCACTATACACTACACTATACACTACTTTATAAACTACACTATACACTACACTATACACTACACTGTACACTACACTATACACTACACTAATCACTAAACTATACACTACACTATAACCTGCACTATACACTACACTATACACTACACTAATCACTACACTATACACTTCACTATACACTACACTAATCACTACACTATACACTACACTATACACTACACTATACACTACACTAATCACTACACTATACACTACACTATACACTACACTATACACTACTTCATAAACTACACTATACACTACTTTATAAACTACACTATACACTACACAATACACTACACTATACACTACTATAACCTGCACTATATACAATACACTACACTATACACTATATTATACACTACATTAATCCCTACACTAATCACTACACTATACACTACACCATACACTACACCATACACTACACTATACACTACTATACACGAATATAAACTGCATTACACACTACACTATACACTACACTAATCACTACACTATAAACTACACTATAAACTACACTATACACTACTATAACCTGCACTATACACTACACTATACACTACACTAATCACTACACTATACACTACACTATACACTACACTATACACTACTTCATAAACTACACTATACACTACTTTATAAACTACACTATACACTACACTATACACTACACTATACACTACACTATACACTACTTCATAAACTACACTATACACTACTTTATAAACTACACTATACACTACACAATCCACTACACTATACACTACTATAACCTGCACTATATACAATACACTACACTATACACTACTTTATAAACTACACTATACACTATATTATACACTACATTAATCACTACACTATACACTACACTATACACTACACTATACACTACTATACACGAATATAAACTGCATTACACACTACACTATACACTACACTAATCACTACACTAATCACTACACTATGCACGACACTACACTATAAACTACACTAATGACTACACTATACACTACACTATACACTACACTATACACTACACACTACACTACACTATACACTACACCATACACTACATTATACACTACATTATACACTATATTATACACTACACTATACACTACTTTATAAACTACACTATACACTACACTATACACTACACTATACACTACATTATACACTATATTATACACTACACTATACACAACACTGCTATACACTATACAATACACTACAATATACACTACACTGCTATACACTACACTATACACTACTATGCACTACTATACACGACTATAAACTACACTATACACTACACTATACACTACACTATACACTACACTATACACTACACTAATCACTACACTATACACTACCCTACACTATACACTACACTATACACTACACTATACACTGCACTATACACTACATGATGCACTACACTATACACTACACATTACATAATACACTGTATTATACACTACACACTACACTGCTATACACTACACACTACACTATACACTACACTATACACTACACTATACACTACACACTACACTATACACTACACTATACACTACACTATGAGTATGAACCACGCTGGTTCACAGCCGACTCGAAGGCTGCCACTGACTGCAAGGGGCTCCTCGTAGTCACGTGCAGCCCCGGGGGCTACGGGGGTCGTTCTGCTTCAGCCACTCCACCTCACCGGGGCTGACAGCGCAGGGCTCAGTGGCCACGGGCTCGCAGCTGCGCCCCCTGGCGGCTTCCCCCCTCACTGCGCTAAATTTCGATTTAAAGCTTCTTTCGTGACTGCAGGGATTCATCTTCTTGGTTATTTCGGTAAAGTCACGTAGAATGGAAATAATAAAATAATAAAAATATGAAACAAATCCACAGCAAGAAAATTGTGGATTTCACACCTGATGATGATTGCTTGTGTTGCAGTCGAAACGTCGTGAGAATTTTTATTGTTTTATATTATTTTATTATTTCCCTTCTACGTGACTTTACCGAAAAAACCAAGAATATATATATACAGTTTAACACGCATGCTTTCGCGACCAATGTTATTCATAATCAACGTTTTTGGGTTTAGATCGCGTTATTTATAAATGTGTCGTAACCCTCCACCACCCAACACGGCCAATCAGTAAAAAAGTGTCACGTTGACAAAAGACAAATAGTTCCCTGCTTTAGCCCACCGGTGTGTTGAAGTGTGAAACCACAACATTTACAATTTGAGTTGTACGACGTTTCGCTGGTAATTGCATCCAGCATCATCGGGCAATTCGCCAGAATGGTGAGGCTCTGCTGTATCTCCCGTTCTCTGCTCTATATTTGTCTTTTGTCAACATGACACTTTTTTACTGATTGGCCGTGTCGGGTGGTGGAGGGTTACGACACATTTATAAATAACGCGATCTAAACCCAAAAACGTTGATTATGAATATATATACACACACATATGTTTAAGTGACAACTATTACTGGTAGGCTGTGTCAGGTGGTGGCGGGTTTAACAACACATTAATATATTTACGTGATCTAACCCAAACAAACTCTATTATGGTCCACATATGCAGCTGGCAGGCATAGCCATGCTCCAGGATGGAACCCACGGCTTCCTGCACATGATGTAGGTAACATCTCCTAGCCTCCGTAGTGATGGTGATGAGAAGGGTGCAACTTCAAATATACAGCAGGCAGGCATCGTCAGGGTGAGAGATCGAATCAACGACCTCCTACATACCAGGCGATGTAGTTAACATCTCCTAGCCACGGTGATGATGATGATGAGAAGGACGCAGACTTCACATATACAGCAGGCAGGTATCGTCAGGGTGAGAGATCGAACCCACGACCTCCTGAATACCAGGCGAGGTAGTTAACATCTCCTAGCCACGGTGATGATGATGATGATGAGAAGGACGCAGACTTCAAATATACAGCAGGCAGGTATCGTCAGGGTGAGAGATCGAACCCACGACCTCCTGAATACCAGGCGAGGTAGTTAACATCTCCTAGCCACGGTGATGATGATGATGATGAGAAGGACGCAGACTTCAAATATACAGCAGGCAGGCATCGTCAGGGTTAGAGATCGAACCCACGACATCCTACATACCAGGCGATGTCGTTAACATCTCCTAGCCACGGTGATGATGGTGATGAAATAGACGTGGACTTCAAATATCCAGCAGACAGACATCGTCAAGGATCCGGGATCGAACCCACGACCTCCTGAATACCAGGCGAGGTGTAGTTAACATCTACTAGGCACCGTACAGCCCCCGCGAGGTTCCAATGTGGCCTCTGATTTGGATGCGTTCTAACTTTCTGCACCTGTCACGTAATCGTGATCGTTGTCGTGGTCCTGATAACGACACCAACACGGGGCCTTTGGCACTGACCACGTGAAGCATCACATCCCGTTGTCTAATGATCGTTAACGAACGGCTGTCAATCACGAGACCGCTCGTCGGTCAATCTATCGATTGATTTTGTCAATGACCAATCTCCTTGATTGTAATCACCAATTGCATTAGTAGTGTAGTGTAATAACTCCTCTTTTTAAATCCTTTATATTAGGTTCGCTTGCTTGCGTGCTTGCGACCGTGCAAACCTTTCGGTCGTTTTTTTAACCCACTTCCCGTGATCCAATCGAGCTGACATTTTGCACACAGACTCGTTGTGCCAGACAATTAATGTTCGTGAAATTTTTTTTCCAAAATTTTACACTGTTTAGGGAAAACAAATTAAATATTTAATTACCAATTGTTTAATACTGCAGACAATCATCTGACCCATAGGTGGCAGCCATCTCAAGCCAAAGGACGAGAGGACTCTAGCCGCCACGCATATAAAGGATTTAGAGTGAAAAACTTTGTTTTTACGGGCTATACTTTTTTTATCCACGCAATGGTAGCGTTGGTTACCCGGTGATGGGTTCAGTGCGTTAGTGAACGGACTGTTCATGGTGTCAATGAACCGGCGGTTCACTGACGGCAATCAACAGCAATAGCGCTGTGGGCGAAAGCAGTGATGGTGGTGGTGGTGATGACAAGATTCTAGCATCTGATGTCACCAGGAATTGCGATGTTGTTGTTGTGACTTGTGTGTTGTTGATTGTTGTGGCCACGTGACTTCTCATGGCGTCTGAGTCTTGGTCTACTGTGACGTCAGGGCCACGTGACTTCTCATGGTGTCTGGGTCTTGGTCTACTGTGACATCAGGGCCACGTGACTTCTCATGGTGTCTGAGTCTTGGTCTACTGTGACGTCAGGGCCATGTGACTTCTCATGGTGTCTGGGTCTTGGTCTACTGTGACGTCAGGGCCACGTGACTTCTCATGGTGTCTGGGTCTTGGTCTACTGTGACGTCAGGGCCACGTGACTTCTCATGGTGTCTGGGTCTTGGTCTACTGTGACGTCAGGGCCACGTGACTTCTCATGGTGTCTGAGTCTTGGTCTACTGTGACGTCAGGGCCATGTGACTTCTCATGGTGTCTGGGACTTGGTCTACTGTGACGTCAGGGCCACGTGACTTCTCATGGTGTCTGAGTCTTGGTCTACTGTGACGTCAGGGCCACGTGACTTCTCATGGTGTCTGGGTCTTGGTCTTCTGTGACGTCACGGCCACGTGACTTCTCATGGTGTCTGGGTCTTGGTCTACTGTGACGTGTAGGGCCACGTGACTTCTCATGGCGTCTGGGTCTTGGTCTACTGTGATGTCAGGGCCACGTGGCTTCTCGCTCGGTAGTGATGCTCAAGCTGAACCATCATCTGCAGCAGCATCAGCCGACTTTAGATATGAGAATAAGATGCTACTGCATATAAACCTTTAGAAAATATAAGAAAAAGGTCGTGATATACATGAATCTATGCAAGGTATAAGAATAAGGCCCTGCTGTATATAAATCTAAACAAGATATAAGAATAATACTCTGCTGTATATGAAGCTATACAAGATATAAGAACAAGACTGCTATATGTAGATTTATACAAGATACGAGAATAAGGCACTGCTATATATATACATCTATACAATAAATTAGAATAAGGCGCTGCTAATATTTAAATCTATTCAAAATATAACAATTAAGCTCTGCTATATATGTAAATCTACATGGGATATAAGAATAAGGCTCTGCTCTCTATATATCTAAGAAATAAGAATAACGCGCAAGTAGATATAAATCTATGCAAGATATTTAAAAAATTAACCCGTAAAAACAAAGTTTTTCACTATAAATCCTTTATATGAGTGGCATCGGTTTTATTTTATTATTCATTTCTGTTTTTCTTGAGTAAGAGTTTCATTTTTATCACATTGGTATTTTTAATTAAATATAAAGAAAGTCGTATATAAGGATTATAAGGTTTTCAGTATTTGTATGATTGTTTATATTGTACATTTCTGTTGTTTTCTTGAATAATTTTCTGTGTTTAGGAAAAATGTATGATTGTGTTAGTGAAATGTGTTTTTTTCCTAAAAAGTGGAAAATTTAGGAAAAAAATTTTCACGAAAATAAATTGTCACGCACAACGAGTCTGTGTGCAAAATGTCAGCTCGATTGGATCACGGGAAGTGGGTTAAAAAACGACCGAAAGATTTGCACGGTCGTAAGCGCGCAAGCAAGTGAACTTAATATAAAGGATTTAAAAAGGACACTTATTTCTATATTAATCTATACAAGGTACAAATGATTTGTCTCCGACCAACTGCGCCTGTTCAGACATCCTGTATCTCAGCCGCTGGATCTCTCAGCACCCAGGAGTTCCGAGGACGGCAGATGATAATTGGACCAGAGTGGTCCCCGACTCAGCGCGCTGCTCTGGTACCAATAGCGGCTGTCCGCTCACTCGGCACGGCAGCGAGCGGACAGCGCGGTGAGAGCCTCGACTGAGCTCGCAGTGCGGGGAGTCCTGGAGTGGTCACAGCAGCAGCAGCAGCTGCAATACATTTCGAGTGTCAACATCTTATCTCTGTCTGTCTTTGTTTTAATGTCCAGTTCTCGCAGGCATACAGAGCTGCTACTGAACACGAATGTTGTTCTTTAAGTTGTTCTGTGTTGGTCTTGTAGCTTAAGGGTTGCTTTCTTCTGCCAGATGTTACTGAATTATCTCTCAAACCTTTCGAATTTTAATAATCATTCTCCCTGTCTCTTTTTATCTGTCTCGGCGTGTGTCTCTCTCTGTCTCTCCCTGTCGTTCCTTTTTCCTCTCTCTCTATTTATCTCTCTCACTCTCTGCCTTTCTCTTCCTGTTTATCTCACTATCTCTCTTTCTGTCTGTATGCATCTGTTCCCCGTCTATCTCCCCCTATCTATTTGTCTCTCTCTATCTCTGTCACTCTGTATTTTTCTGCTTCTCTATTTCTACGTCTGTATTTCTGTCCCTCTCTGTTTCTTTGTCTATCTGTCTGTTTTATGTCGTCCACTCCTGGACTTTTGATTCATCGTCAGATGTTGTTATTTTACCTTTCCCATTTCTTCGTACGAGACGTCATCATTGGTGGTGCTGAGGGGAAATCTTCCCTGCAGTGCTCAGCAGCTTCCATTTAATAATCTTCGCTCTCTCTGCCACGAGCCTCAACAGCAACATTTGCTGTCAAGCAGCTGCGCCCACTATCCCAGCCCGAGTCTCCGCATCATCATCATCTTATCACTAGGTATCTGTTCCTATCTCTATGTGCATCTCTATGTATCTCTATGTGTTTCTGTGTATGTCTATATCTCTATTTATCTTTCTGTATCTCTGTGTATCCCTCGGTGGTCCAAAGGGTATATCCTCTCTAGCTCACCCAGCAACTCGTTATTCTCTTGATCCCTATCCCGATACAACTCGCTGCGATACTCAGTAGCCCCATCTCTGTGGGTCTCTCTTCTTTGCCCATCTTGCCGTCCCTGCTTTGTCTCGCTGTTTCACTGCAGCCTGAAACTCTAAACTCGTGGCGACGTTGATTCTAAATGTGGAGGTAAATAACTGGTAGACCCGGAGAGGAATCGACGCGACCACGGGGAGAGAGAGAGAGAGACGCAAACTCTAAAATATATAGCCGGCATTGTTAGGGTCCGGGATCGATCCCACGTACCTTCTAACTAGCAGGCGATGTCGTTAATATTTTCTCGCCACGGTGATGATGATGAGAGAGAGAGAGACATGCAAACTCGAAATATACAACAGGAATCGTCAGGGTCCAGGATAGAACCCACGATCCCCTGTATACCAGGGAAGGTAGTTAACGTATCCTAGCCACCGTTATAATATTGAGAGAGAGAGAGAGACGCAGGCTCCGAATATACAACAGGCAGGCATCGTCAGGGTCCGGGATCTCCTAAATACCAGGCAAGGTAGTTAACATCTCCTAGCCACCATGATGATGATGAGAGGGAGAGAGATGCAGACTCCAAATATACAGCAGGTGCCTGAGTCCTGGATCAAATCCACGACCTCCTGTATACCAGGCGAAGGAGTTAACATCTTCTTCTTGGTTCTTTCGGTAAAGTCACGTAGAAGGGAAGTAATAAAATAATAAAAATAAAACATAATAAAACAATTCTCACGACGTTTCGGCCACAACGCAAGCAGCCGTCCTCAGGTGAAAACCAGGTCCGTCGAGGCGACAGAGTCTGAATGAAACAGCACACGGGCTTGGAGCATATATATAAGCTGGGCGCATTGACAAAGGAATTTGCATATCAACAGGAATTTAGCATATTTATGGGAAATGCAGGAATGTAATTAGTACTGCATATGCATGTGCATTATGCAGGATTAACAGCATCAAAGGGAGCTGTAGTTACTGCTGCTGCAGTAGTTGCTGCTGCTGCTGCAGTTTCTGCTGCTGCTGCAGTTGCTGCTGCTGCTGCAGTTGCTGCTGCTGCTGCACTTGCTGCTGCTGCTGCACTTGCTGCTGCTGCACTTGCTCCGTGCTGCTCCATGCAAGGGGCTCGTAGCCACGTCCACCCCTGTGGGCCACGGGGAGTCGATCTGCTTCACCGAGCCACCTCCTCGGTGCTGACAGGGCACGGCTCAGTCCTTCCCTGGCTCACAGCTGCGCCACGTGGTGGTTTCCGACCCCTGCGCTGTGAATGAACGTGCCAGGCTGCTGCTGAGACGCAGCGGTTAAGGCGGTGGAGCTTCTGGCCGCCAGATGTGGACGTCTCTGCGTGATGCGAGGCCACGCGGACGTCGCGATGTCGTTCACACCGACCCCACTCCGTCTCCTCTCTCGAGGGGGTTGCGAGCCAAACGTCGCTCATTTAGGCTATTTAATTTCAGTGTGTCTTTCTCCTAATTTTCAAGCTTGCGTACCGTACCACGTCGTCGTCCACTCATTGACATGCAATCTTTTTTCTCTGCCCCCTCCCTCTCTCTGCCCCCGCCCCCTCTCTCTATTTAAGGCCTCGTCACAGAGACGACCTCTCTCTTTGTGCCGATACGTGTTCTCTCTCTCTGTGTGTATCTTTGTGATATCTGTCTGCTTATATGTCTGTCTATAGTTTTCCGGTTAGATTTTTGTTGCTATTTCTTTTATACCTGATGATGATTGCTTGTGTTGCAATCGAAACGTCGTAGTATGCTATTGTTTAATTTATTATTTTATCTTTATACGTGACTTTACCGAAAAAAACAAAGAATAATTCCTGCAGTCACGAAAGCTCCTAATTAAGATTAAAATACACAAATTTACATTATTTACCACTTTCTCTTGACTCTAAATGTGAAGGGAAAAAACGGGAGGATCCGGAGAAGAATCCGCCCCAAACACGGGCAGAGGGAGAGACATTCAAACTCCCAATATAAAGCAGCAGGTGTCAGGGTCGAGATAGAACCCACGACCTCCTGCATACCAGGCGAGGTAGTTAACATCTCTCAGCCCACACCGTACAGCCCTCGTCAGGTTCCAATGTGGCCCCTGAGTCGGAGGCGTTCTAACTTTCTGCACCGGTCACAGAATCATGATCGTTTTCGTGATGCTGATAACGACACCCACACGAAGCACTTGGCACTGACCACGTGACGTGTCACGTGTCGCATTCCGTCGTCTGATTATCGTTAACGGACGGCTGTCAATCACGCGACCAATCGCTGATTGATCTATCGATTGAATTCATCGACGGCCAATCTCCTTGATTGTAATCACCGATTGCATTTGTAGCGAGATGGTGAACTTCAGCGTAATCACTCCCCTTCATTATCCATGCAAGGTTAGCGTTGGTCACCCTGTGATGGGTTCAGTGCATTAGTGAATGGACTGTTCAGGGTGTCAATGAACTGGCGGTTCACTGATGGCAATCATCAGTGATTGCGCTGTGGGCGACAGCAGAGATGGAGGCGGTGATGGTAACACGATTCTACCATCTGCTTTCGACTGGGATCGCGTTGTTGTTGTTGAGACATCAGAGCCACGTGACTTCTCATGGTGTCTGGGCCTTGGTCTACTGTGACGTCAGAACCACATGATTTCTCGTAGTGTCTGGGTCTTGGTCTACTGTGACGTCAGGGCCACGTGACTTCTCGTGGTGTCTGGGTCTTGGTCTACTGTGACGTCAGGGCCACGTGACTTCTCGTGGTGTCTGGGTCTTGGTCTACTGTGACGTCAGGGCCACGTGACTTCTCGTGGTGTCTGGGTCTTGGTCTACTGTGACGTCAGGGCCACGTGACTTCTCGTGGCGTCTGGGTCTTGGTCTACTGTGACGTCAGGGCCACGTGACTTCTCATGGTGTCTGGGTCTTGGTCTACTGTGACGTCAGGGCCACGTGACTTCTCGTGGCGTCTGGGTCTTGGTCTACTGTGACGTCAGGGCCACGTGACTTCTCATGGTGTCTTGGTCTTGGTCTACTGTGACGTCAGGGCCACGTGACTTCTCGTGGTGTCTGGGTCTTGGTCTACTGTGACGTCATTGCCACGTGACTTCTCGTGGTGTCTGGGTCTTGGTCTACTGTGACGTCATTGCCACGTGGCTTCTCGTGGTGTCTTGGTCTTGGTCTACTGTGACGTCATTGCCACGTGACTTCTCGTGGTGTCTGGGTCTTGGTCTACTGTGACGTCAGGGCCACGTGACTTCTCGTGGTGTCTGGGTCTTGGTCTACTGTGACGTCATTGCCACGTGACTTCTCGTGGTGTCTGGGTCTTGGTCTACTGTGACGTCAGGGCCACGTGACTTCTCGTGGTGTCTGGGTCTTGGTCTACTGTGACGTCATTGCCACGTGACTTCTCATGATGTCTGGGTCTTGGTCTACTGTGACGTCATTGCCACGTGACTTCTCGTGGTGTCTGGGTCTTGGTCTACTGTGACGTCATTGCCACGTGACTTCTCATGGCGTCTGGGTCTTGGTCTACTGTGACGTCAGGGCCACGTGGCTTCTCATGGCGTCTGAGTCTTGGTCTACTGTGACGTCGGGGTCACGTGGCTTCTCGCTCGGTAGTAGTGGTCAAACAAAACCACCATCTTCAGCTGCAGCAGCATCAGCTTACTTTAGATAAAATACTAAGGTGCCACTATTTATAAACCTTTAAAAGGTATGTAAATAAGGTTGCACTGTATATGAATCTCTATAAGGTATAAGAATAAGGCTTTGCTTTAAATAAATCTCATTTAGATATCACAATACGTCACTGCTATATATAAATCTGAATGAGATATGAGAATAAGGCTCTGCTATATTCACACCTATAAAAGATATGACAATAAGAATCTTCTATATATGAATCTATACAAGATATGAGAATAACAATCTGCTATATATAAATATATTCAACAATAAGAATAAGACTGTTATATCTCAATCGATATGTGATATGAGAGCAAGGCTCTTCAAAAACACAAATCTATACAAGGTATAAGAATAAGGCATTGTGATATCTAAATTCCTATAAGGTATACGAATAGGGTACTGCTCATATTAATCTATGCAAGATATGAGAATAAGGACATTATATATATATACATCAATATAATTAATAAGAATAAGGCACTGCTATATAAATCCGTAAAAAGGTATAAAACTAAGATTCTGCTATACGTAAATCTATATAAAATATAAGAATAAGACGCTTCTATACATAAATCTATACGAGAAATAAGATCACTATTCTTCGGCCAACTGCGCCTGCTCAGACATCCTGTACCTCAGCCGCTGGATCTCTCAGCACCCAGGAGTCGTGAGGAGGGCTGAATCAGGCTACCCTGTGGACCCCGACCATGCACGCTGCTCTGGTACCAATAGCGGCTGTCCACTCACCCAGCACGGCAGCGAGCGGACAGCAAGGTGAGAGCCTCGACTGAGCTCGCAGTGCGGGGAGTCCTGGAGTGGTCACAGCAGCAGCAGCAGCTGCAATACATTTCGAGTGTCAACATCTTATCTCTGTCAGTCTTTGTGTTAATGTCCGAATCTAGCAGGCATACAGAGCAGTTACCTGAACACGCATGTTCTTTCAGATGTTGAGTGTTTCGCCTTCTAGGTTAAGATTTGTTTGCATCTGCAAAATGTTCGTGAATCCTGTCTCATACCTACTGCTTTTGGGAGCCATTCTCTCTGTCTGCCTCTTTCTCTCTGTCTTTCCCTCTGTATTTTTCTGTCTCCGTCTCTCTGTTTCTCTCTCTCTGTCTCTCTCTGTATCTTACTACAGTGAGGGAAAAAAAGTATTTTATCCCCTGCTGATTTTTTTGCCCACTGACAAAGAAATGATCAGTCTATAATTTTAATGGTAGGTTTATTTGAACAATGAGAGACATAATAACAACAAAATCCAGAAAAATGCATGTCAAACATGTTATAAATTGATTTGCATTTTAATGAGGGAAATAAGTATTTGACCCCCTCTCAATCAGAAAGATTTTTGGCTCCCAGGTGTCTTTTATACAGGTAACGAGCTGAGATTAGGAGCACACTCTTAAAGGGAGTGCTCCTAATCTCAGGTTGTAACCTGTATAAAAAACACCTGTTCACAGAAGCAATCAATCAGTCAGATTCTCCACCATGGCCAAGGCCAAAAAGCTCTCCAAGGATGTCAGGGACAAGATTGTAGACCTACACAAGGCTGGAATGGGATACAAGACCATCGCCAAGCAGCTTGGTGAGAAGGTGACAACAGTTGGTGCGATTATTCGCAAATGGAAGAAACACAAAAGAACTGTCAATCTCCCTCGCCTGGGGCTCCATGCAAGATCTCACCTCGTGGAGTTGCAATGATCATGAGAACGGTGAGGAATCAGCCCAGAACTACACGGGAGGATCTTGTCAATGATCTCAAGGCAGCTGGGACCATAGTCACCAAGAAAACAGTTGGTAACACACTACGCCGTGAAGGACTGAAATCTTGCAGCGCCCGCAAGGTCCCCCTGCTCAAGAAAGCATACATGCCCGTCTGAAGTTTGCCAATGAACATCTGAATGATTCAGAGGACAACTGGGTGAAAGTGTTGTGGTTAGATGAGACCAAAATGGAGCTCTTTGGCATCAACTCAACTCGCCGTGTTTGGAGGAGGAGGAATGCTGCCTATGACCCCAAGAACACCATCCCCACCCTCAAACATGGAGGTGGAAACATTATGCTTTGGGGGTGTGTTTCTGCCAAGGAGACAGGACAACTTCACTGCATCAAATGGACGATGGACGGGGCCATGTACCGTTAAATCTTGGGTGAGAACCTCCTTCCCTCAGCCAGGGCATTGAAAATGGGTCGTGGATGGGTATTCCAGCATGACAATGACCCAAAACACACGGCCAAGGCAACAAAGGAGTGGCTCAAGAAGAAGCACATTAAGGTCCTGGAGTGGCCTAGCCAGTCTCCAGAACTTAATCCCATAGAAAATCTGTAGAGGGAGCTGAAGGTTCGAGTTGCCAAACGTCAGCCTCGAAACCTTAATGACTTGGAGAAGATCTGCAAAGAGGAGTGGGACAAAATCCCTCCTGAGATGTGTGCAAACCTGGTGGCCAACTACAAGAAACGTCTGACCTCTGTGATTGCCAACAAGGGTTTTGCCACCAAGTACTAAGTCATGTTTTGCAGAGGGGTCAAATACTTATTTCCCTCATTAAAATGCAAATCAATTTATAACATTTTGACATGCGTTTTTCTGGATTTTGTTGTTGTTATTCTGTCTCTCACTTTTCATATAAACCTACCATTAAAATTATAGACTGATCATTTCTTTGTCAGTGGGCAAACGTACAAAATCAGCATGGGATCAAATACTTTTTTACCTCACTGTATATGTATTTCTAATTGTATATATCTGTGTATATCTATGTATCTCTATGTATCTCTATGTATCTCTATGTATATTTAATTACGTGTGTATTTACATATTTCTAAGTGTCTATGTATATCTACATTAATCTGTGTATCTGTATGTATCTCTGTATGTATACGTGTCTCTACGTATCTCTATGTATCTCTATGTATCTCCCGGTGGTACTGAGGAGATATCTCGTCTAGCTCACCCAGCAGCTCGTTATTCTCTTGATCCCTATCCTAATACAACTCGCTGTGATACTCTGTAGCCCCATCTCTGTGGGTCTCTCTTCTTGTCCATCTTGCCGTCCCTGCCTTGTCTCGCTGTTCTACTGCAGCCTGATGCTCTAAACGCGTGGCGACGTTGATTCTAAATGTTGGAGGGTAATAACCAGAGGACCCGGAGAGAAATCCACGCGACCACGGGGAGAGAGAGAGATGCAAAGTCGGGTCATACAGCAGGCGTTGTCAGGGTCTGGGATCGATTCCATGGCCTCCTGTATATACCAGGAGAAGTAGTTAACATCTTTCTAGCCACCATGATGATGATGAGAGAGAGAAATACAAACCAAATATACAAGCGTCAGGATCGAGATCAAACCCACAACTCCCTGCACATCAGACAAGGTCGTTAACATCTCTCTAGCCACTGTGGAGCCCTGTGTATCATTGGCACAGACACTGAGTTTTACACCGACGCTTGAAATGACTTTGCCAAGAGGAACAATCTCCACGCGGTGACGAGAACATCGCCCAGAATAGACCCTTGGGGGACACCGCAAAGCGGAAGCTCGCGAGAGAACGCGACCACCGTTCATAGACACCGCAATGCGCCCGATCAGCGGGTCTCTATGGGTATGGGTCTCTATGGGTATGGGTTTTTTGGTTATTGGTCTCGATAGTTATGGAACTCTGTGGGACTCCATGTGTTTGGGTCTCTGTGAGTCTATGGGTCTTTGTGTGATAATGATATCAGTCACATGGTTGATCTGCTATCGTTTGTGGTGGCCAGGTGGCTTCTGAACAAAGAGCTGCTACACAGCTCAGCGGGACCTTCCACCTGGTGAGATAAAGAGTCAACACGCTTCCAGACTGTGCAGCACGACCGGCTCTATATCACGCACTCCGTAGCACATTCACATCGCGACCTAGCTTCAGATATTTTAAATTATTTCCTCTCACCTGTCCCCCCAATCCCATTGCCACCCGCACCCTCCAAGACGCTCCTTACCACAAATGGACCGCAACGCCTCGCTGCTGATGTCATCAGCAAGGAGCTATAAACTATCATCACGACAACTCCACTCAGCATCTTCGCAGCAGCAGCGGCAGCAGCTTGTGGCTCAGCTGTCGAACAAAGACGGTCACCTCATTGCATGCTTCCTTATCCTAGAGAAGGTCACCGCATCATCGCGCTGCGCTTTCAGATGCGCAACTTCTCCGGCATCTGTAACGCTCCTCCCGAAATTTGGAAACCACTGCAGCTGTGCACTTGTACAACATCTAGATTTAAAAACTAATTGCTTTAGCTTGTAGTCCTTCCTCCGCTCATCCTATTAGCACGGTTGGCTACTTATTGTGCCAAATTTCAACATGCTACACACATACTACAGAATAAATACAGGTTTTTTTGTGGGTAGATCGCCTAAATATGAATGTGTCGTTAAACTCGCCACCACCCAACACAACCAATTAGTAAGGTTAGTCATGTAAACAGAACATTGCAATTCGTTACTAGTACAGCACATCGGTGTTTTGGAGAGCAAAGCCACAACATGTACAATCTGTATTCGACGTTTCGCCAGAAATTTCAACCAGATTAATCGGCGACAGCCAGATTTGTAGATAAATCCTCCTGTTTCGTCCCTTAAATAGAGGCGTAGATGTGATGACATCACTTGTGAGCAACTTCTGGCGCGAAGTGGTGGGGGGGGGGGGAACTAATGAATGCATATAACTCACTATATTTACACGATCTAACCCTAAAAAACATTTATTTTGGATGATATTGGTCGCGAAAGCTTTCGTGTTAAACTGCACACTACCTTACTATGCAGTCTACTATAGACCACACGACGCAATACACACAATACTACATTGAAAACCCATTTCTTTAGAACTGTGTTTAGTTTGTTGTCTTCATCAAGTGGAACATTCATCGCAGCAGCCAACTAATCTAAACACGTGACTTTCATTATGAATGGAGAGGAAAAAACTGAAGGATCCGGAGGAAAATCCATGCAGTGACCACAACGGGGAGAGAGAAAGACGCAAACTCCACGAATAGTTGTCAATCACAGCTACCGCTCGCTGATTGATTGATTTCATCGACGGACAAACTCCTTGATTTTAATCAGTGATCGCATTCTTAGCGAGACGGTGAACTGTAGCGTAATCACTCGTCGTTATCCACGCACCGGTAGCGTTGGTTACCTGATGATGGGTTCAATGCGTTAGTGAACTGACTGCTCACGGTGTCAATGAACCCGTGGTGGCACTCATCAGCGGTAGCGCTGTGGGCGACAGCAATGATGGTGGTGGTGATGATTACAGGATTCTACCATTTGCTGTCAGCTGGGACCGCGTTGTTGTGATGTTAGGGCTACGTTGCTTATCATGGTGCCTGTGGTTTTGTTCTCTATGATGTCAGGGCCACGTGGCTTCTCGCTTCGTAGTGGTGGTGTTCAAACACAACCAACTATGACTAGAAACGTGGACTCCTTTAACATCATCATCATCAGCTGCATCGTCATTATCAGCTGCATCATCAACATCACCTGCATCATCATCATCAGCTGCATCGTCATTATCAACTGCATCATCATCACCTGCATCATCATTATCAACTGCATCATCATTATCAACTGCATCATCATCAACTGCATCATCATTATCAGCTGCATCACCATTATCAACTGCATCATCATCACCTGCATCATCATCATCAGCTGCATCGTCTTCATGAGCTGTGTCATCATCATCAGCCTGGTTACCGATTGCAGGCCAGTAGTGAGTCACCTTGCACTGCACAGCGACTGGCTGCCATTGGGGTGTCCCCTAGGCGAGAAGCGAATCGCGCTGTGAGACGTTCAGCTTTGCGTTGCGTAGAGGCTGGGGCAGTAATAGGAGTTGGGGCAGTAGTCGCTGTGGTAGTGATCGCTTAGTGACAATGGTTTGGGTAGTGATAGGGATAGTGATCGGAGTAGTGATACGGGTTGGGGTAGTGATAGTTGTTATAGGTAGTGATGGTGATAGGGGTTAGGGGAGTGATAGAGGTAGGGCTAGTGGTTAGGGTAGTCACATGGGTAGGGTAGTTATTGAGGTTTTGGATAATGATAGGGGTTATGGGTCGTGATAGAGGTTGGGATGATGATAGTGATATGGGTCTTGACTGTGATAGTGGTGAGGGAAGTGATAGGGGTTTTGGTAGTGATAGGGGCAGTGCTATGAGTAGGGGTAGTGATAGGGGAAGTGATAGTGATGGGGGTAGTGATAGTGGTAGTGATAGGGGTAGTGATAGTGATAGGGGTAGTGATAGTGGTATTACTAGTGATAGGGGTAGTGATCAGGGTAGGGGTAGTGATAGGGGTAGTAATCGGGTTAGTGATAGTAGTGGTAGTGATAGGGGTAGTTGTAGCGGTAGTGATAGTGGTTGGGGTAGCCCTGCTGATAGCTGGTTTGCAGGGGCAGTGAGAACCAGTAGCAGGATGAAGATGCAGCTCTAGGAGACAAGAGGTGGGCGTTGTTCTAATGGAGAAGCTGAACCTGCAGGTTGTTGTTGTTGTTGTTCTAGTCAGGCTGAGTGCTTTATGTGCAGAGTTATAGATCATTCCGCTCCACACCCCTGGGACTGTCAGTGCACGGACATCCTCTACTTGAGTGGCTGGGTCGCTCAGCACTCGGGCATCGTGGGTGAGGGGTGGCCGTGGAGGCACAGTCCAGACAACGCAAAGTGCTCTGGTACCAATAGCGGCCACGCTGTTGGTAACCGGCACAGGCAGCTCCACACTCTAAGCCCAGTGGCTCTTCTTAGTCTGGGGTGCATCACGCACACCCTGGGGGTGCGAGACACGGGCAGATTATTTTTAGAAGGTAAATCATCGAAAAATAAATTAAGCACGGGGCAATGTAAGTACAACTTACTTTGTTTCATCAAACCGTCTGTGTTTATAGGACTGACAACCAAAGGGGTGCAAGCTGCAGTGAAATGATAAGAACCACTGCTCTAGATAATCTCAATGCAACACAACACCGGTACAAGTTTAGGATGTTACAGACAACACACAAAAATAAAACAAAAACACAGATCTCCCGTATAGCCTGCAACAGACTGTTGGGGAAAGTGCTGTTAGCGAGCAGCTATGAAGGCCAGAACTGCACACGAGGGGGTGGGTGGCCAGTACAACGGCCGACCGCCTTTGTTTCCCCAGTGGCGATGTTTACCCACTGCACCGGGTACTCATTTGAGGCTGAGTCGACCTAGAGGAGGCTCAGGACCGGTTCAGAAAATCGTGACTACACAGATATACACAACAACAACCGCCATTCGCCACTAAGTGGTGGTGACGTCACCACGACGCTTGTGCCAGGCCATGTGCACATTGAGGCCACGTGAAGTGTCGAATGCCCGCTGGCAGGAGGTCATGGGGCAGACCCTGGTGCCACGGGTCGACTGACCGAGATGGCCGAGATGACTGGCTGATGCACCACCTGTGCCCCTTACTGTGCCAACTTGCTGTGCTTTAGCCACCCGGCGCTCCGCTCGTTGTTGTGAGCGTCGCTCCTCCGCCCTCCGTTGTTGTTGGAGGGCGACTGCCTCCAACTGCCCAGTAGCGTCCTTCACGAGCCTCCTCCACAGAGGCCGATCTTGACACCGCTGGTACCAGTCATCGGCAAGTCCACTCAGCTCCACGTCCTCCTGTACCACATCACTCCATCTCTTCTCTAGCCCGTCCCGCGCCCGTTTAGCCCCCTCGATCCGGCCGAACAAAAGCTGTTTGGGCATTCGGTGACTAGCCATGCGGGCTACGTGACCCAGCCAACGCAGCCTTGCCTGCCGGAGGAGCTCACCAATGGGACTTTCTCCAGATCTTTCAAGGATTTGTGAGCTCCTCACACAATCCAGCCTGGTTACACTAAACCACGTCTAACATCGACACACACACACAGATACACAGAGTACACACACAGATACACACACAGTACACACACAAATACACATATACAAAGAGAAATAACCCCCGTGTCGCAGACTGTTGGGGCAAGTGCTGTTAGCGAGTAGAAGCGCCTATAAATGCTGACACAAATTCACAAAAAGATAAACACACACACAGAAACACACAGAAACACAAATAGATATAGACGCACACAGATGCAAAGAGAAAGATAAAGATCCCCCGTATAGACTTAACATACTGTTGAGGCAAGTACTGTTAGCGAGGAGAAGTACAGTACCTATCAAGCCCGGCACAGATACACACAGAGATACACACACAGATACATACACACAGATACACAAAGACAACATACACACGCACACACCACGTGCCATGCACACAACACCGACGTAGCTGCACACAGCACGCGTACTACACACACACAGCCTGGTGCATAGCTCCCACACCGCAGTGCCACGCTCGCCCCCTGCCCTCGCACTCCCATGGGTTGCCAAAGAAATAGGCGTGGGTGAGGGAGCTGAGACGGTCGAACGCTCCATGCGGGATGCTCTTCAACTGGAGTGGTGACAGGTTTTTACCCTTTCAACTGGTACAAAACTGACACCTGTATACAAGGCATCATGTTTGCAATAACCACAACACAAGCAGTCAAAATGCAAACAAAAAGAAACAACTCTGATGATGATAATGATATGCACTGTCCTTGAAGTTGATTGGTCCACAACCGAGACAGCTTTTCTTAGAGCCGAGTCTCCATTGGTGTTGGACAAGATGCCACTGGTAAAGGAGGTCTCATAGTGTAAATGCTTACCCCGAGCTCTCAATACTCTGATAGTGCGCTGTCTTTGAGTTGTACGCCTATCACTATATTTTGCCACTGGTAAAGGAGGTCTCATAGTGGAGTGGTGACGTTCACGTGGACTCACACGGACTCACGTGACCTGCGTTCACTACGCGTCACTACACATCGTGAATGGTGAGCCACGTGTCACCACGTGTCACCACGCGTCACTACGCGTCACCACGTGTCACCACGCGTCATCACGCGTCACCACGCGTCACAACGCGTCACTACGCGTCACAACGCGTCACTGTGCATCGTGTGTAGCGAGCTACGTGCATCTGCTCTCCGTGTCCATGTGCTCCGTGGTGCTGTCCAGGGTTTCTGCACCGCCACCACCACCACCGATGAACTCACACGGCAACAGGTCGGCACCGCCCCATTATAATTGTATCTCCCGGCGCGGCAATTTCTTTGGTATCAGAGGAGGAGCTCTGTGCCACGACATCATTTCAAAAAACCTCTTCAACGCGTTCACCTGCAGCATTGTATCACCACCTTTGTTGCTGTTGACGTTATCTAAACTACACCCACAGAGACCGATAGACACTCACAACTCATACAGACCCAAAGAGATCCAGATACAGAACCATGGACATCCACGGAGACCCACAGAAACCAACAGAGACCCATATCAACTCATACTCATACAAATACATTTAAAGCCCAAGAGACCAATAGAGACACATATGTCATAGAGAACCATAGCGACCAAAGAGATCCAGAGACTCGGATAGAAGCATAGATGAAAACTAAATCAGGTAAGGCTATATAGCTGTCACAACTGAACGAAGTGGCTGATATCATCTTCACCTGGATATTCATAGCAGTATCCATCTGCTTTAAACGTGTGAGTTTGATTATAATGGTGGAGGGAAAACGGGAGGACCCGGTGAAATAAACACGTGACCATGGGCAGAGAGACACTCAAACTCCAAATATACAGAAGGCGTCAGGGTCGGGATCGAACGCATGAGCTCCTTGCAAACGCCTCCTGAGTTGGAGGTGTTCTAACTTTCTGCACCTGTCACAGAATCGTGATCGTTGTGGTGATGCTAATATAAATCTACACAATGTATAAGATGATTATTCTCCGGCCAATTGCGCCTGTTCAGACATCCTGTACCTCAGCCGCTGGATCTCTCAGCACCCTGGAGTCGTGAGGGATCCCTATTATAGTGTGGACCCCGACCAGGCGCGCTGCTCTGGTACCAATAGCGGCTGTCCGCTCACTCGGCACGGCAGCGAGCGGACAGCGCGGTGAGAGCCTCGACTGAGCTCGCAGTGCGGGGAGTCCTGGAGTGGTCACAGCAGCAGCAGCTGCAATACATTTCGAGTGTCAACATCTTATCTCTGTCCGTCTTTGTTTTAATGTCCAAGTCTCGCAGTCATACAGAGCTGCTACTGAACACGAATGTTGTTCTTTAAGATGTTCAGTGTTGTGTCTTGTAGCTTAAGATTTGCTTGCTTCTACAGATGATAGTGAATCCTGCCACTAACTCCTTTGGCTTTTAGAAATCCTTGCTTTTTACGTCTTCTGTTCAGTCGTTATCCCACACCAGGAGACTTCCCAAGTATGCCAGGTAAGTCCCACTGAGCTATAATCATCTTTGTGAGAAGCGACCTTGCAGGTAACGGGTGTATAACAAAATTGCTGGTCACCCCACACTTGACCGAGTGGCTGTTGCCTGCGCACGATCTGTCATGAGTCTTCGGATGCTTTCAGATCAGGTCATGTATAGCGTGACACCTCCACCGCACCGCCTAAGTCTGCCTGGGGTCAAGGGCCAGCAACCTTTGAACCCTCCTCTCAGTTGCTACAAGAATCAAAGCCAAGCCTCGACAGGACGGATCAAAACAGAAACGAACTGCGTCTGCCCACTGAAAACGAGCAAAGGAAATGCGCTTCAGGCCTTCAAATGCCGAGCACATGGACATCTCCTACCTTAAAAAGCACGCCTGGTACAGACTGAGTCATTGTGCTGCAGTGAACAGAATGATTATGCCGATTAGATTTACTAATGTCTGACATGGCGTAGAGTTCACAATTCCACACAATATAAAAACAAAATCACCAATAATCGCTCAGCGAAGTGGCTTATTGTCACGTGGCATTTGACATTAGTGGCCACAAACTATGAACGCACGTTGATGCTAAATGTGGAGGTAAGAACCAGAGGACCCGGAGAAAAATCCAAACGACCACGGGGGGAGAGAGAGACACACACACACAGACTCCAACCATACAGCAGGCGTCAGGGTCAGGATGGCATCCACGACCTCCTGTATACCAGGCGAAGGAGTTAACATCTCCTAGACACCGTGCTGCTCCATGTAAGGGGCTCGTAGCCACGTCCACCCCTGTGGGCCACGGGGAGTCGATCTGCTTCACCGAGCCACCTCCTCGGTGCTGACAGGGCACGGTTCAGTCCTTCCCTGACTCACAGCTGCGCCCCGTGGTGGTTTCCCCCCCCCCCCCGACCCCTGCGCTGTAGATGAACGCGCCAGGCTGCTGCTGAGACGCAGCGGTTAAGGCGGTGGAGCCGCCGGGCGCCAGATGTGGACGTCTCTGCGTGATGCGAGGCCACGCGGACGCCGCGATGTCGTTCACACCGACCCCACTCCGTCTCCTCTCTCGAGGGGGTTGCGAGCCAAACGTCGTTCATTTAGTTATTTAATGTTAGTTTGTCTTTCTCCTAATTTTCAAGCTTGCGTACCGTACCACGTCGTCGTCCACTCATTGACATGCGAATTTTTTCTCTGCCCCCTCCCTCTTTCCGCCCCCGCCCCCTCTCTCTATTTAAGGCCTCGTCACAGAGACGATCTCTCTTTGTGCCGATACGTGTTCTCTCTCTGTGTATCTTTATGATGTCTGTCTGTTTATATGTCTGTCTATAGTTTTCTGGTTAGATTTTTGTTGCTATTTCTTTTATACCTGATGATGATTGCTTGTGTTGCAATCGAATCGTCGTAGTATGCTATTATTTAATTTATTATTTTATCTTTATACGTGACTTTACCGAAAAAAACAAAGAATAATTCCTGCAGTCACGAAAGCTCCTAATTAAGATTGAAATACACAAATGTACATTATTTACCACTTTCTCTTGACTCTAAATGTGAAGGGAACAAACGGGAGGACCCGGAGAAGAATACACCGCTAACACGGGCAGAAGGAGAGACATTCAAACTCCCAATGCAACGCAGCAGGTGTCAGGGTCAGGATCGAACCCACGACCTCCTGCATACCAGGCGAGGTAGTTAACATCTCCCAGCCACCGTACAGCCCTCGTTAGGTTCCAATGTGGCCACTGAGTCGGAGGCGTTCTAAACTTTCTGCACCTGTCACAGAATCGTGATCGTTTTCGTGATGCTGATAACGACACCCACACGAAGCACTTGGCACTGACCACGTGACGTGTCACGTGTCGCATTCCGTCGTCTGATTATCGTTAACGGACGGCTGTCAATCACGCGACCGCTCGCCGATTGATCTCTCGATTGATTTTATCGACGGCCAATCTCCTTGATTGTTATCACCGATTGCATTTGTAGCGAGATGGTGAACTTCAGCGTAATCACTCCCCTTCATTATCCATGCAAGGTTAGAGTTGGTCACCCTGTGATGGGTTCAGTGCATTAGTGAACGGACTGTTCAGGGTGTAAATGAACTGGCGGTTCACTGATGGCAATCATCAGTGATTGCGCTGTGGGCGACAGCAAAGATGGAGGCGGTGATAGTAACAAGATTCTACCATCTGATGTTGTTGTTGAGACATCAGGGCCACGTGGCTTCTCATGGTGATTGGGCCTTAATCTACCGTGACATCAGGGTCATTTATAAAGGGAAGGAGTGTTACATACCTGCATTTCCCATGTCCCCTCCCTTGGATGCTGCTAATCCTGCATAATGCACGGGCATAAGTAGTACTAATCACATACCTGCATTTCCCATATCCCCTCCCTTTGATGCTGCTAATCCTGCATAATGCACGGGCATAAGTAGTACTAATCACATACCTGCATTTCCCATATCCCCTCCCTTTGATGCTGCTAATCCTGCATAATGCACGGGCATAAGTAGTACTAATCACATACCTGCATTTCCCATATCCCTACCCTTTGATGCTACTAATCCTGCATAATGCACGGGCATAAGTAGTACTAATCACATACCTGCATTTCCCATAAATATGCTAAATTCCTCTTGATATGCATGTTCTTTTGTCGAAGCGCCCTTTCCCCCCCTTCCAACCCAGCTTATATATATGCTCCAAGCTCGTGTGCTGTTTCATTCAGACGCTGTCGCTTCGACGGACCTGGTTTTCACCAGAGGACGGCTGCTTGCGTTGTGGCCGAAACGTCGTAAGAATGATTTTATTGTTTAATTTTTATTATTTTATTATTTCCCTTCTACGTGACTTTACCGAAAGAACCAAGAAGATGAATCCCTGCAGTCACGAAATCTTTAAATCGAAAAAGACTGCTATATCTCAATCGATATGAGATATGAGAGCAAGGCTCTTCAAAAACACAAATCTGCACAAGGTATAAGAATAAGGCACTGCTCATATTAATCTATGTAAGATATGAGAATAAGGACATTCTATATATACATCAATATAATTAATAAGAATAAGGTGCTGCTATATAAATCCGTAAAAAGTATACAACTTAAGACACTGCTATACGTAAATCTATATAAAATGAAAGAATAAGACGCTGCTATACATAAATCTACACAATGTATAAGAAGTTTATTCTCCGGCCATCCTGTATCTCAGCCGCTGGATCTCTCAGCACCCAGGAGTCGTGAGGAGGGCTGGATCAGGCTACGCTGTGGACCCCGACTCGGCGCGCTGCTCTGGTACCAATAGCGGCTGTCCGCTCACTCGGCACGGCAGCGAGCGGACAGCGCGGTGAGAGCCTCGACTGAGCTCGCAGTGCGCGGAGTCCTGGAGTGGTCACAGCAGCAGCAGCTGCAATACATTTCGAGTGTCAACATCTTATCTCTGTCAGTCTTTATTTTAATGTCCAAGTCTCGCAGGCATACAGAGCTGTTGCTAAACACGCATGTTGTTCTTTAAGATGTTCAGTGTTTGGCCTTCTAGGTTAAGATTTGTTTGCTTCTGTCAGATGTTAGTGAATCCTGTATCATACCTCCTGCTTTTGGGAACCATTCTCTCTGTCTGTCTCTATGTCTGTCTCTCCTCCCGCCTCTCTCTCTGTCTCCGTCCGTCTCTCTTTGTCTCTTATTATATCTTTCTCTCTGTCTCTAGCCGTCTCTCATCCTGTATTTTTCTGTCTGGCAATGTATTTCTCTCCGTCTCTCTCTTGCTCTGTCTTTCTCTCTGTTTCTGTCTTTCTTATGCCGTCCACTCCAGGACTTTTGCGTTCTCTTCAGATGTTGTTATTTTTCCTTTCCCATTTCTTCGTACGAGATGTCATCATTGTCATCACCCCCCTCGGTGGTGCTGAGGGGAAGTCTTCCCTGCAGTGCTCAGCAGCTTCCTTCCCGTTCTCTTCGCTCTCTCTGCCACGAGCCTCCACGGCGGCATTTGCTGTTAAGCAGCTGCGCCCACTATCATCATCACCGTCATCATCGTCTCATCTCTACGTATCTCTGTGTATCTCTTTATACCTCTATGTATCTCGGTGGATCTCTATGTGTCTCTATCTCTATGAATCTGTGTAAATCTATATCTCTCTATGTCTCTATGTATCTATATCTATTTCGATTTAAAGCTTTCGTGACTGCAGGGATTCATCTTCTTGGTTCTTTCGGTAAAGTCACGTAGAAGGGAAGTAATAAAATAATAAAAATAAAACATAATAAAATAATTCTCACGACGTTTCGGCCACAACTAAAGAACCAAGAAGATGAATCTCTATCTATCTCTGTGTCTCTACGTGTATATGTATTTCTATTTGTATATATCTGTGTATATCTATGTATCTCTGTGTATGTCTGTGTATCTCTGTGGATCTCTCTGTCTCTATCTCTGTGTATCTGTGTAACTCTATATATCTCTATGCGTCTCTATGTGGATCTCTATATATCTCTACGTATCTTTATACATATCTACGTGTCTCTACGTGTATATGTGTCTCTGTGTGTGATTATGTGTATCTCTATGATGTTTCTCGATGTGTATCTGTGTATATATCTCTGTATATCTATGTATCTCTATGTATCTCTTTGTGTATATCTATGTATCTCTGTATTTATATATTTTACGTGTCTGTGTGTATCTACATGAATCTATATGTATCTCTATGTATCTCTGTATGTATACGTGTCTCTATGTTTCTATGTATCTCTATGTATCTCTCGGTGGTGCTGAGGAGATATCTTTTTTAGCTCACTCAGCAGCTCGTTATTCTGTTAATCCCTATCCCGATACAACTCGCTGTGATACTCAGTAGCCCCATCTCTCTGGGTGTCTCTTCTATGTCCATCTTGCCGTCCCTGCCTTGTCTCGCTGTTGTTTTGCAGCCTGAAACTCTAAACACGTGGCGACGTTGATTCTAAATGTGGAGGAAAATAAATGGAGGACCCGGAGAGAAATCCACGCGACCACGGGGAGAGAGATCCCACGACCTCCTCTATACCAGGAGAAGTAGTTAACATCTCCCGAGCCACCCTGATGATGATGAGAGAGACATGCAAACTCCAAATATTCAGGCAGCATCAGGGTCTTGGTCGAACCCACAACTCCCAGCACACCAGGCGAGGTAGTTAACATCTCTCTAGCCACTGTGGAGCCCTGTGTATCATCGGCACAAAAACGAAGGTTTATGCCGAAGCTTGAAATGACTTTGCCAAGAGGAAGAATCTCCACGCGGTGAAGAGACTGACGCCCAGAATAGACCCTTGGGGGACACCGCAAAGCGGAAGCTCGCGAGAGAACGCGACCACCATTCAGAGACACCGCAATGCGCCCGATCAGCGGGTACAGAACTCCCTGGCACCACGGCGTCGTGACGGGCGCTGCTGCAAGATCCGATACCGTGTCCGTCCGATGCTCGCCAAGCTGTAGTGGCTTCCGGTGTAACTACCCCTTAACACTAAAACACCTATGGTGGTGGTCCGCTAGGCTAACTGCGCTAATTACACTCCAATAGCTTCAACGGACCGGACCCTGGCTTCGGTCCCATGTGTTGGAGACTCGGCCGGACGTAGAACGTAAAACGTAGAATCTTGAAGATGAACAACTGATGCCGCTCCCTCTCGGGGACCTGCCTTATAAACTCTCTCCCATGGCTGGCTCCGCCTTTGGCCACGGCCACCTTCGAGAAACCTCGAGCGGTTTCTCCGCCTGACACGTGACCGCCTCCCAGCCCCCACTTGGGGGTTCCTGTGTAGACTCAACCGGTCACGTGTCCTCTGGGGTCAACCAGTGCCACGGCCTTTGGTAACCCCAATCCCGTAGCCGACACACTAACCCCTACTCTTTGGTTATTTCGGTAAAGCCACGTATAAAGATAAAATAATACATTAAATACTAGTATACGACGTTTCGATTGAAACACAAGAAATCATCATCAGGTATAAATGAAATAGAAAGACAAATCTAGTATACTTATAAATGTAATGTAATACAACAGAGAGTCGGATAACATCACAGTCAACACCCTACCTGGTTGATTACGTTCTTCCTGAGAATGATACATTTGAGAGAGAGATAAAACACAGAACCAGAGACATATAGACAGACATATAAGCAGACAGATATCACAGAGATAGAGATAGACAAACATAGGCACAGGGTGTTGACTGTTTTGTTATCCGACTCTCTGTTGTATTAAATTACATTTCTAAGTATACTAGCTGAGATTAGGAGCACTCCTTTTAAGAGTGTGCTCCTAATCTGTATAAAAGACACCTGGGAGCCATTACACTACATTATACACTACATTGTACACTACACTATACACTACACTACAAATAACATAATACAGTATATTATACAATATACTACACACTACACTACACTACACACTACACTACACATTACATAATACACTACATTATACACTACATTGTACACTACACTATACACTACACATTGCATAATACTCTTTATTATACACTACACTGTACACTATACTGTACACTACACTGCAAATAACATAATACACTATATTATACAATAGACTATACACTACACTAAACACTACACTATACACTACACTTCACATTACATAATACTCTCTATTATACACTACATTATACACTGCATTGTACACTACACTATACACTACACTACAAATAACATAATACACTATATTATACAATAGACTACACTATACACTATACACTTCACACTACACTACACATTGCATAGTACACTACACTATACACTACATTGTACACTACACTATACACTACACATTACATAATACTCTCTATTATACACTAAACTGTACACTACACTATACACTACACTGCAAATAACACAATACACTATACTATACAATAGACTACACACTACACTATACACTACACTTCACATTACATAATACTCTCTATTATACACTACATTATACACTACATTGTACACTACACTATACACTACACATTACATAATACACTGTATTATACACTACACTATACACTACACTATGCACTACACATTACATAATACACTATATAATACAATAGACTACACACTACACTACACTATACACTACACTGCAAATAACATAATACACTATATTATACAATAGACTACACACAACACTATACACTACACTATACACTACACTTCACATTACATAATACTCTTTATTATACACATTATACACTACACTGTACACTACACTATACACTGCACTACAAATAACACAATACACTGTATTATACAATAGACTACACACTACACTATACACTACACTATACACTACACTACAAATAATATAATTCACTATATTATACAATAGACTACATACTACACTATACGCTACAATTTACACTACACTACACACTACACTATACACTACACTATACACTACACTATAAACTACACTACACACTACACTACACTATACACTACACTACACACTACACTACACTATACACTACACTACACACTACACTACACACTACACTACACACTACACTAGGAGTAAGGGCCACGCTGGTTCACAGCCGACTCGAAGGCTGCCACTGACTGCAAAGGGGCTCCTCGTGGTCACGTGCAGCCCTGGGGGCTACGGGGGTCGTTCTGCTTCAGCCACTCCACCTCACCGGGGCTGACAGCGCAGGGCTCAGTGGCAGAGAGAGGGAGACACGGCAAACTCCAAATATACAGCAGCAGGCATCACCAGGGTCCATGATCGAACCCACAAACTCCTGCATACCAGGCGATGTAGTTAACATCTCCTCGCCATCGTACAGCCCCCGTTAGGTTCCAATGTGGCCTCTGATTTGGATGCGTTCTAAATTTCTGCACCTGTCACAGAATCGTGATCGTTGTCGTGATGCTGATAACGACATCCACACGGGCCACTTGGCACTGACCACGTGAAGCATCATATCCCATTGCTTAATGATCGTTAACAGACGGCTGTCAATCACGAGACCGCTCGTCGGTCAATCTATCGATTGATTTTGTCAACGACCAATCTCCTTGATAGTAATCACCAATTGCATTCGTAGTGTAGCGTAATAACTCCTCTTTTTAAATCCTTTATATTAAGTTCGCTTGCTTGCTTACGACCGTGCAAATCTTTCGGTCGTTTTTTAACCCACTTCCCGTGATCCAATCGAGCTGACATTTTGCACACAGACTCGTTGTGCGTGACAATTAATGTTCGTGAAATTTTTTTTCAAAATTTTACACTGTTTAGGGAAAACAAATTAAATATTTAATTACCAATTGCTTAATACTGGCAGACATGGGTGGGTGGATGAATGGCAGCCATCTCAAGCCAGAGGACGAGAGGACTCTAGCCGCCACGCATATAAAGGATTTAGAGTGAGAAACTTTGTTTTTACGGGTTATACTTATTTATCCACGCAATGGTAGCGTTGGTTACCCGGTGATGGGTTCAGTGCATTAGTGAACGAACTGTTCATGGTGTCAATGAACCGGCGGTTCACTGACGGCAATCATCAGTGATAGCGCTGTGGGCGACAGCAGTGATGGTGGTGGTGGTGATGACAAGATTCTAGCATCTGATGTCAGCAGGAATTTCGATGTTCTTGTTGTGACTTGTGTTGATTGTTGTGGCCACGTGGCTTCTCATGGTGTCTGGGTCTTGGTCTACGGTGACGTCAGGGCCACGTGACTTCTCATGGCGTCTGGGTCTTGGTCTACTGTGACGTCAGGGCCACGTGACTTCCCATGGCGTCTGGGTCTTGGTCTACTGTGACGACAGGGCCACGTGACTTCTCATGGTGTCTGGGTCTTGGTCTACTGTGACGTCAGGGTCACGTGACTTCTCATGGTGTCTGAGTCTTGGTCTACTGTGACGTCAGGGTCACGTGACTTCTCATGGTGTCTGAGTCTTGGTCTACTGTGACGTCAGGGTCACGTGACTTCTCATGGTGTCTGGGTCTTGGTCTACTGTGACGTCAGGGCCACGTGACTTCTCATGGTGTCTGGGTCTTGGTCTACTGTGACGTCAGGGCCACGTGACTTCTCATGGCGTCTGGGTCTTGGTCTACTGTGACGTCAGGGTCACGTGACTTCTCATGGTGTCTGAGTCTTGGTCTACTGTGACGTCAGGGCCACGTGACTTCTCATGGCGTCTGGGTCTTGGTCTACTGTGACGTCAGGGCCACGTGGCTTCTCATGGCGTCTGAGTCTTGGTCTACTATGACGTCAGGGCCACGTGACTTCTCATGGCGTCTGAGTCTTGGTCTACTGTGACGTCAGGGCCACGTGACTTCTCATGGTGTCTGGGTCTCGGTCTACTGTGACGTCAGGGCCACGTGACTTCTCGTGGTGTCTGGGTCTTGGTCTACTGTGACGTCAGAGCCACGTGGCTTCTCGCTCTGTAGTGGTGGTGCTCTAACAGAAGCAACTCGGACTAGAGACGTGGACTCATTTAACATCATCATCACCATCAGCTGCATCGTCTTCATCAGCTGCAGCACCATCATCAGTTGCATCATCATAATACTCAGCTACAGCATCATCATCATCATGAGCTGCATCATCATCATCTGGATGAGCTGCATCATCATCGTCATCAGCTGCATCATCGTCATCATCCAGGTTACAGGTTGCAGGCAGGTTCCGAGTCACCTTGCACTGCACAGCGACACTGCCATTGGGCGGTCCCCCAGGCTAGAAGCGAACCGCGCTGTGAGACGTTTCGCTTTTGCGTTGCGTAGAGGTTGGGGTACAAATAGGGGTTGGGGTAGTCGTTGTGGTAGTGATCGCTTAGTGACAATGTTTAGGGTAGTGATACAATTCGTGAAAGGGGTAGTGATACGGGTTGGGGTAGTGATAGGTGTTGGGGTAGTAATAGAGGTTGAGTTAGGGGTGGTGATTGGGGTTGGGATAGTGATAGTGATATTGGTAATAATAGTGATAGCGGTCGTGATGGTCATAGTGGTGAGGGTAGTGATAGGGGTTTGGCTAGTGCTAGAGGTAGTGATTGGGGTTGGGGTAGTGATAGGGGCAGTGATAGTGATAGGGGTAGTGGTAGTGATAGTGGTATGGGTAGTGATCGGGTTAGTGATAGGGGTAGTGGTAGTGATAGGGGTAGTGGTAGGGGTAGTGATAGTGGTAGAGGTAGTGATAAGGGTTGTGCTAGTGATAGGAGTTGGGATAGTGATAGTGTTAGGGGTAGTGGTAGGAGTAGTGATAGGGGTAGTGACAGTGATAGGGGTAGTGGTAGGGGTAGTGATAGTGGTAGAGGTAGTGATAAGGGTTGTGCTAGTGATAGGAGTTGGGATAGTGATAGTGTTAGGGGTAGTGGTAGGAGTAGTGATAGGGGTAGTGACAGTGATAGGGGTAGTGGTAGGGGTAGTGATAGTGGTAGAGGTAGTGATAAGGGTTGTGCTAGTGATAGGAGTTGGGATAGTGATAGTGTTAGGGGTAGTGGTAGGAGTAGTGATAGGGGTAGTGACAGTGATAGGGGTAGTGATAGTGATAGGGGTAGCCCTGCTCATAGCTGGGTGGCAGGGGCAGTGAGTATCAGTAGCAGGATGAAGATGCAGGTCTAGGAGACAAGAGGTGGGCGTTGTTCTAATGGAGGAGTGGAAGCTGCAGGTTGTTGTTGTTGTTCTAGTCAGGCTGAGTGCTTTATGTGCAGAGTTATAAATCATTCCGCTCCACACCCCTGGGACTGTCAATGCACGGACATCCTCTACTTGAGTGGCTGGGCCGCTCAGCACTCGGGCATCGTGGGTGAGGGGTGGCCGTGGAGGCACAGTCCAGACAACGCAAAGTGCTCTGGTACCAATAGCGGCCACGCTGTTGGTTACCGGCACAGGCAGCTCCACCCTCTAAGCCCAGTGGCTCTTCTTAGTCTGGGGTGCAGCACGCACACCCTGGGGGTGCGAGACATGGGCAGATTATTTTTAGAAGGTAAATCATCGAAAAATAAATGAAGCACAGGGCAATGTAAGTACAACTTACTTTGTTTCACTAAACCCTCTGTGTTTATTCACATTATAAAAATGTTTACGATTAAGAACCAAAGTGGAGCAAGTTGCAGTTAAAGGTTAAAAACAACTTTACATAATCTCAATGCAACACAACGCCAGTAAACGTTTAGGATGTTACAGAGAACACACAAAAAAAAACAAAGACACAGATCCCCCGTATAGCCTGCAACAGACTGTTGGGGAAAGTGCTGTTAGCGAGCACCTATGAAGGCCAGAAAGGTGCACGAGGGGGTAGGTGGCCAGTACCACGCCAGACCGCCTTTGTCTCTCCAGTGGCGATGTTTACCCACTGCACCAGGCACTAATTTGAGGCTTAGTCGACCTAGAGGAGGCCGAAGAGTGGTTCAAATATCATCACTGGTGTTGGCCGTGAGTGGGAATCGAACCCGAGTGGCCAGGTTCGTAGCACTGCACACGAACCGCTACACTAACGCTGCCCACACACAACAAACACAATACACACACATACACACACACACGTACACACACACACATACACACACATACACACACACACATACACACACACACATACACACACAGACACACACATACACACACACACATACACACACAACAACAACAACAACCGCCATTCGCCACTAAGTGGCGGTGACGTCACCACGATGCTTGTGCCAGGCCAAGTGCACCTTGAGGCCACGTGAAGTGTCGAACGCCCGGTGGCAGGAGGTCACGGGGCAGACCCAGGTGCCACAGGTCGACTGACCGAGATGACCGAGATGACTGGCTGATGCACCACCTGTGCCCCCTACTGTACCAACTTGCTGTGCTTTAGCCACCCGGCGCTCCGCTCGTTGTTGTGAGCGTCGCTCCTCCGCCCTCCGTTGTTGTTGGAGGGCGACTGCCTCCAACTGCCCAGTAGCGTCCTTCACGAGCCTCCTCCACTAAGGCCGATCTTGACACCGCTGGTACCAGTCATCGGCAAGTCCACTCAGCTCCACGTCCTCCTGTACCACATCACTCCATCTCTTCTCCAGCCCGTGTCGCGCCCGTCTAGCCCCCTCGATCCGGCCGAACAAAAGCTGTTTAGGCATGCGGTGGCTGGGCATGCGGGCTACATGACCCAGCCAACGCAGCCTTGCCTGCCGGAGGAGCTCACCGATGGGACTTTGCCCAGATCTTTCAATGATTTGTGAGCTCCTCACACAATCCAGCCTGGTTAAACCCAGGATGGATCGTAGGCAGACCAGCCTAAATGTTTCCAATCGGCGAAGATGCTCCACTAGGGGGATCCACGTTTCGCAAGCGTAGAGAAGGGAGGGAATGACCGTGGCCAAGAAGACCTTAAGCTTCGTGCGGAGCGACAGACCAGGTAGCTTCCACACAGCGTTACGCAACCGATGAAAAGATATTGCCGCTCGACTGATTCGGAGTAAGACCTCTGCTGACAAACTGGAGCCGGTCATAAGCACACTGCCCAGGTATGGGAAACTCTCCACTCTCTCCACAACTGCCCCATCACCAATTGGGAGTTGTGGGGGTGGAGTGTCCGATGGTACAAAATACCCAGGCAGGTGCTTAGTTTTGGTGGGGCTGATGGTAAGGCCCCACCTCTTAGTGGCACGCTCCAGTCTCAGCAGCAGCGTCTCCAACTCCTCTTCTGAATGAGCAGCTATTACCAAATCATCGGCATACATAACGTGGTTGACCAATAGGGAGCCATCCCTTGATCGCACCCGGGCATCGATCAGCCTCCCATTATATCTGTACCAAATGGAAATTCCCCCGGTACAGCTATTGAAGGCTTCACGAACTATGCGGTCAAAATAAATGTTAAATAATGTGGGAGCCAGAGGACATCCCTGTCGCACCCCAAGGTGTACAGGGAAAGGCTCCGACTCCCGGCCACGTAGTTTTACCCGGGCCCGCTCACCATCATGAAGGTCCTTAATGATCGTGAGCAGAGGGTCAGGGACTCCGAAAGCACGAAGAACAACCCAGAGCCCAGGCCTACTGATGGTATCATATGCCTTGACCAGGTCAATAAAGCAGAGATGTAGGTCTTTTTGGAATTCCCTACACCTCTGCTGTAGCAGACGGACAGAAAATATGGCATCTGTGCAGGACCGCCCTTTCCTGAAACCGCATTGGGGCTCCGCAAGCCCCTCCTCAGCGTGCCTAGCAAGGCGATGTTGAATAATCCTTGCCAGGACCTTACCCGGCACACTGAGGAGTGAGATGCCCCTGTAGTTGTTACAGTCGGTACAGTCCCCCTTCTTAAAGAGGGGGACCACCAGGGCATCCTTCCAGTCCTGCGGAACCCGTCCAGTGGTCCAGACTGTTGTTATGATGTCATATAGGGCAGTCTGTGCACAAACGCCACCCTCCCTCAGCATTTCGCTTGGGAGATCATCTCTGCCCGGTGCCTTCCCTGGTCTCAGACTCCGGATCGCCCTCAGTACTTCCTCAACAGCTGGCACCTCAGCCAGCCACTCACAGGGGGTGACCTCTTCCAATATTTGAGGCACCGCAGCCTCAGCAGGGTTATCCCCACTTTGTGCCATGATGTTTTCCTGGCTGAGAGAATTTCCCTCCCCCAGGACCTCACAGAAATGCTCAGCAAATCTGCAAACCTGTTCCTGGGAGGTCGGAGTTTGGATCACCGTTTTTTCCTCTAATGATGGTAATAGGTATACACACACACACATACACACACAGACACACACACAGATACACACAGACACACACATACACACACACACACATAGACACACACAGTACACTCAGATACACAGATACAAAGACAAATAACCCTCGTGTAGCCTTAACAGACTGTTTTGGCAAGTACTGTTAGCGAGTAGAAGCACCTATAAAGCCCGGCATAGATACACGCGCAGATACACACATACACACACAGATACACACATACACACACATACACACATACACACACATACACACACAGATACACAAAGACAACATACACACAATACACACAATACACATACACACACATGCACACACACACAGATACACATACACACACAGACACACACACACAGATACACACACACACACAATACACACACAATACACACACACATACACACACACAGAGATACACACACAGTACACACGTAGATACACATACAAATACACACACAGATACACACACATATACACAAAGACAACATACACACGCACACACCACGTGCCATGCACACAACACCGACGTAGCTACACACATCACGAGTACTACACACACACAGCCTGGTGCATAGCTCCCACACCACAGTGCCACGCTCGCCCCCTGCCCTCGCACTCCCATGGGTTGCCAACTAAATAGGCGTGGGTGAGGGAGCTGAGACGGTCGAACGCTCCATGCGGGATGCTCTTCAACTGGAGTGGTGACAGGTTTTCACCCTTTCAACTGGTACAAAAACTAACACCTGTATACAAGGCATCATGTTTGCAATAACAACAACACAAGCAGTCAAAATTCAAACAAAAAGAAACAACTGTGATGACGATAATGATATGCACTGTCCTTGAAGTTGATTGGTCCACAACCAAGACAGCTTTCCTTAGAGCCTAGTCTCCATTAGTGTTGGACAAGATGCAACTGGTAAAGGAGGTCTCATAGTGTAAATACTTACCCCGAGCTCTCAATACTCTGACAGTGCGCTGTCTTTGAGTTGTACGCCTATCACTATATTTTGCCACTGGTAAAGGAGGTCTCATAGTGGAGTGGTGACGTTCACTTGGACTCACGCGGACTCACGTGACCTGCGTTCACTACGCATCACTGCAAGTCGTGTGTAGTGAGCCACGTGCATCACCACGCGTCACCACGTGTCACAACGCGTCACAACGCGTCACAACGCGTCACCACGTGTCACAACGCGTCACCACGTGTCACAACGCGTCACCACGCATCACTGTGCATCGTGTGTAGCAAGCTGCGGGCATCTGCGCTCCGTGTCAATGCGCTCCGTGGTGCTGTCCAGGGTTTCTGCACCACCGCCACCACCACCGCTGAATTCGCACAGCCACAGGTCGGCACCGCCCCATTATAATTGTATCTCCCGGCGCGGCAGTTTATTTGGTATCAGAGGAGGAGCTCTGTGCCACGACATCATCTCAAAAAACACCTCTGCAACGCGTTCACCTGCAGCATTGTACCACCACCATTGTTGTTGTTGTTGTTGACGTTGTTGTTGTTGTTGACGTTGTTGTTGTTGATGATGTTGTTGTTGACGTTATCTAAACTACACCCATAGATACTTATAGACACTCACAACTCATACAGACCCAAAGAGGCACAAACCAACAGAGACCCATAGCAACTCATACTCATACAAATCCATTTAAAGCCCAAGAGACCAATAGAGACCCATATGTCATAGAGAACCATAGAGACCAAAAGAGATCCAGAGACTCAGATAGAACCATAGACGAAAACTAAATCATGTAAGGCTATAATGCTCTTTAAACTAGTTTTGAAGCTTTCGTGACTGCAGGAATTACTCGTTGGTTCTTTCGGTAAAGTCACGTAGAATAAAAATAAATTAAATAATAACAGAATACGACGTTTCGATTGCAACACAAGCAACCATCATCAGGCAAGAATGAATGAAAAAACAAACGTAGTAAACTTAGAAATATAATGCAATACTGCACAGAGAGTCGGCTAACACAAGTCAAAAACCTTACCTGGTTGATTGCGTTCTTCCAAAGATTGCTAAAAATTGAGAGAGAGACAAAACACAGACACAGAGACACACAGCCAAACATATTAGCAGATAGAGACACACAGAGATACACAGGAATTCCACACAAATCTCTCATTGTTCTCAACCCCAATCCCCCCCCCCCTCTCTCTCTGCCCCACCCACTCTCTCTATTTAAGGTCTCGACACAGAGGCGTTGTCTCTCTGTGTGTCTCTTTGTGTGTCTCTCTGTGTGTCTCTGTGTGTGTCTCTCTGTGTGTCTCTCTGTGTGTCTCTGTGTGTCTCTCTGTGTGTGTCTCTCTGTGTGTCTCTCTGTGTCTCTGTTTGTCTCTGTGTGTCTCTCTCTGTGTGTCTCTGTGTGTGTCTCTCTGTGTGTCTCTGTGTGTCTCTCTATGTGTCTTTCTCTGTGTGTCTCTGTGTGTGTCTCTCTCTGTGTGTCTCTGTGTGTGTAACTGTGTGTCTCTGTGTGTGTCTCTCTGTGTGTGTCTGTGTGTGTCTCTCTCTGTGTGTCTCTGTGTGTGTCTCTGTGTGTGTCTCTGTTGTGTCTCTGTGTGTGTCTCTCTCTGTGTGTGTCTCTGTGTGTGTCTCTGTGTGTGTCTCTCTCTGTGTGTGTCTCTGTGTGTGTCTCTCTCTGTGTGTGTCTCTGTGTGTGTCTCTCTCTGTGTGTGTCTCTGTGTGTCTCTGTGTGTCTCTATGTCTCTATGTCTCTGTGTGTCTCTGTGTGTCTCTCTGTGTGTCTCTGTGTGTCTCTGTGTGTGGCTCTGTGTGTCTCTCTGTGTGTCTCCATCTGCTTGTGTGTTATTAGCATCACGTTGTCGTGATGCTAATAACGACATCACACGCGGGACGTCGCACTGATCACGTGACGCGTCACGCTTCGCATCCTGTCACCTGATGATCACTTAAGGAACGACTGTCAATCACGTGACCGCTCACCAATCGATCTATTTATTTAATTGACGGCCAATCTCCTGAATTGTAAACACAGAGCGCATTCGAAGCGAGACGGTGAACTGTAGCATACTCACTCCCCTTCGTTGTCCACGCACCAGTAGCGTTGGTTACCTGGTAATGGTTCTTATTCTTTGGTTCTTTCGGTTAAGTCACGTCTAAAGATATAATAATAAATTAAATAATAGCATATTACGACGTTTCGATTGCAACACAAGCAATCATCATCAGGCATAAAAGAAATAGCAACAAAAATCTAACTAGAAAACTATAGACAGACATACAAGCAGACAGACATCACAAGGACACACAGAGAGAGGACACGTATCGGCACAAGGAGAGAGGTCGTTTCTGTGACGGTGCCTTAAATATAGAGAGGGGGGCGGGGGCGGAGAGAGGGAGGGGGCAGAGAAAAAATTAGCATGTCAATGAGTGGACGGCAACGTGATGCTGCTGCAAGTAAGATGACGACGTGGCACGGCAACGCAAGCTTGAAAATCAGGAGAAAGACACACTAACATTAAATAACCTCGTAAAATATCGAAATATAATGTAATGTACCTGGTGATGGGTTCAGAGCGTTAGTGAACGGACTGCTCACGGTGTCAGTGAACTGGCGGTTCACTGATGGCGATCACCAGCGATGGCGCTGTGGGCGAGAGCAGTGTTGTTGTGTCTGCTGTTATTGTGACGTCAGAGCCACGTGACTTCTCATGGCGTATGGGCCTTGGTCTCTTGTGACGTCAGGGCCACGTGGTTTCTCATGGCGTCTAGGCCTTGGCCTACTGTGATGTTAGAGCCACGTGGCTTCTCATGGCGTTTGGGTCTTGAGCTACTAAGACGTCAGGGCCATGTGGATTCTTGCACGGTAGTGGTGGTCAAACAAAACCAACTCGGAATGGAGATGTGGACTCCTTTATCATCACCATCAGCTGCAGCATCATCAGTGTCCTTAAGATATAATCATTAAGGAGCTGCTATATATACATCTATGGAAGGTATGAAAATAAAGTGCTGCAACAAATCTACATAGGATATAAGAATAAGGCACTAGCATATATAAATCTAGAAAAGATATAACAATAAGGCTCTGCTATATGTAAATTTAAGTTAAATATGAGAAAAAGGCTGTACTATTTTTTAATCTATATACGATGTAAGAATAAGGCAGAGTTATGTATATATAAGAATAAGGCACTGCTATATATAAATCTGTACAAGATTTTAAAATAAGACGCTGCTATATATAAATCTATACGAAGCATAAGATGATTATTCTTCGACCAACTGCGCCTGCTCAGACATCCTGTACCTCAGCCGCTGGATCTCTCAGCACCCAGGAGTCGTGAGGAATAATTATGACGGAGTGGACCCCGACCAGGCGCGCTGCTCTGATACCAATAGCGGCTGTCCGCTCACTCGGCACGGCAGCGAGCGGACAGCGCGGTGAGAGCCTCGACTGAGCTCGCAGTGCCGGGAGTCCTGGAGTGGTCACAGCAGCAGCAGCAGCTGCAATACATTTCGAGTGCCAATATCTTATCTCTGTCAGTCTTTTTTTCATGTCCAAAGTCTCGCAGTCATACAGAGCTGGTACTGAACAAGCATATTGCTATTTAAGATGTTAAGTGTTGTGTCTTGTAGCTTAAGATTTGCTTGCTTCTGTCAGATGTTAGTGAATCATGTCTCATGCCTCCTGCTTTGGGAATCATTCTACTTGTGTCTCTGTCTGTCTCTCCCTCTGTCTTTTCTATCTCTGTCTGTCTGTTTCTCTCCCTTTCTCTCCTTCATCTCTCTCTTTCTCTGTCTCTCTCTCTGTCCTGGCTCTATATGTTTCTTTCTGTTTCTCTTTCTCTCTCTCCCTCTGTCTCTCTCGCTTTGTGTTTCTCTTTCTCTGTCTGTCTCTTTCTGTCTTCCTATCTGTGGTTCTCTGTCTGTCTCTGTATCTCTCTGTATATCTGACTGTCTTACGCCGTCCACTCCTGGACTTTGTTTTCTCTTCATATGTTGCTATTTTGCCTTTCCCACTATTATTTATAACTCTATGAATTATCTCTGTGTCTAACTATGTGTATCTATATGTGTCTCTATGTATATCTACGTGTCTCTATGTATCTCTACGTCTATGTATCTCTGTGTCTATGTATATCTGTATATCAATGTGTATCTCGATGTGTATCGTTACGTATTTTAGGTATCCCTGTGTATCCATCGGTGGTGCTAAGGGAATATCTTGTCGAGCTCACCCAGCAGCTCGTTATTCTCTTGATCCCTATCCCGATACAACTCGCTGTGATACTCAGTAGCCCCATCTCTGTGGGTCTCTCTTCTTTGTCCATCTTGCCGTCCCTGACTTGTCTCGCTGTTGTTTTGCAGCCTGATTCTCTAAACGCGTGGCGACATTGATTCTAAATGAGATATAAGAGCAAGGCTCTGCCAAATACAAATCTACACAAGGTATGAGAATAAGGCACTGTTATATAAATCTATATAAGGTATTAAACTAAGACACTGCTATATGAAATCTACACAATGTATAAGATGATTTTCTTTGGCCAACTGCGCCTGCTCAGACATCCTGTACCTCAGCCGCTGGATCTCTCAGCACCCAGGGGTCGTGAGGGATCCCTCTTCCTACGCTGTGAACCCCGACTCAGCGCGCTGCTCTGGTACCAATAGCGGCTGTCCGCTCACTCGGCACGGCAGCGAGCGGACAGCGCGGTGAGAGCCTCGACTGAGCTCGCAGTGCGGGGAGTCCTGGAGTGGTCACAGCAGCAGCAGCAGCTGCAATACATGTCGAGTGTCAATATCTTATATCTGTCTGTCTTTGTTTTAATGTCCAAGTCTCGCAGGCATACAGAGCTGCTACTGAACGCGAATGTTGTTCTTTAAGATGTTCAGTGTTGTGTCTTGTAGCTTAAGATTTGCTTGCTTCTGTCAGATGTTAGTGAATCATGTCTCATGCCTCCTGCTTTGGGAATCATTCTACTTGTGTCTCTGTCTGTCTCTCCCTCTGTCTCTTTCTTTCTCTGTCTGTCTCTCTTTCTGTCCTGGCTCTGTAGGTCTCTTTCTTTCTTTCTCTCCCTCTGTCTCTCTCGCTTTGTGTTTCTTTTAAAATCCTTTATATTAAGTTCACTTGCGTGCTTGCTTGCTTAGGACCGTGCAAATCTTTTGGTCGTTTTTTAACCCACTTCCCGTGATCCAATCGAGCTGACATTTTACACACAGACTCGTTGTGCGTGACAATTTATTTTCGTGAAAATTTTTTTCAAAAATTTTCCACTTTTTAGGAAAAAAAAATATTCATATTTAATTTAAAATACCAATGTGATAAAAATTAAACTCTTACTCAAGAAAAACAGAAATGAATAATAAAATAAAACCGATGCCACGCATATAAAGGATTTATAGTGAAAAACTTTGTTTTTACGGGTTAATTTTATTTTCTCTTTGTGTCTCTAAATCTCTCTGTCTCTCTGTCTGTCTTACGCCGTCCATTCCTGGACTTTTGTTTTCTCTTCAGATGTTGTTATTTTGCCTTTCCCACTTCTATTTATATCTCTATGATGTATCTCTGTGTCTATGTGTATCTCCATGTGCTCTATGTATATCTACGTGTATCTACGTATCTCTGTGTATCTTTACGTATTTAGGTATCTCTATGTATCTCTGTGTATCCCTCGGTGGTGCTGAGGGTATATCTTGTCGAGCTCACCCAACAGATCGTTATTCTTTTGATCTCTATCCCGATACAACTCGCTGTGATACTCAGTAGCCCTATCTCTGTGGGTCTCTCTTCTTTGTCCATCTTGCCGTCCCTGCCTTGTCTCGCTATTTTACTGCAGCCTGATTCTCTAAACGCGTGGCGATGTTGATTCTTAATGTGGAGGGAAATAACCGGAGGACCCGGGGAGAAATCCACGCGACCACGGGGATAGAGATCCCACGACCTCCTCTATACCAGGATAAGTAGTTAACATCTCACTAGCCACCGTGATGATGATGAGAGACATGCAAACCAAATATACACTCGTCAGTATCCAGATCGAACTCACAACTCCCTGCACACCAGGCGAGGTAGTTAACATCTCTCTCGCCACTGTGGCGCCCTGTGTACCATCGGCACAGAAACGAAGGTTTACACTGAAGCTTGAAATGACTTTGCCAAGAGGAAGAATCTCCACACGGTGACGAAAACAGCGCCCAGAATAGACCCTTGGGGGACACCGCAAAGCGGAAGCTCGCGAGAGAACGTGACCACCGTTCAGAGACACCGCCTCTATATCACGCGTTCCGTAGTACATTCACACCGCGACCTATCTTAAGATAGTTTCATTACTTCCTCTCACCTGTCCCCCCAATCTCATTCCCACCCGTACCATATACATCATAAACTCACTCACACTACCACTGACTCACTCACACATCATACACTGGGAGTATCATGCTGCAGCTACGGCTGCAAGTTTGGTCGTACATGTTATGTATATCGTTTATTGTTCAATTTGAATCACAGTTCCTATGATTACTGTTGTTACATTGTTTTTATAGCTTCATTTTGGTGATTTCGAAAACACTGATGGCGCTCTGGACCACAGCAGTTGTGGTGGTGGTGATGACAAGATTATAGCATCTGATGTCAGCAGGGATCGCAACGTTGTTGTTGTTGTTGTTGTGACTTGAGGGCCACGTGACTTCTCATGGCGTCTGGGTCTTGGTCTACTGTGACGTCACGGCCACGTGACTTCTCATGGCGTCTGGGTCTTGGTCTATTGTGACGTCAGGGCCACGTGACTTCTCATGGCGTCTGGGTCTTGGTCTACTGTGACGTCAGGGCCACGTGACTTCTCATGGCGTCTGGGTCTTGGTCTACTGTGACGTCAGGGCCACGTGGCTTCTCGCTCTGTAGTGGTGGTGCTCAAACAGAACCAACTCGGACTAGAGACGTGGACTTCTCTAATATCATCATCACCATCAGCTGCATTGTCTTCATCTTCAGCAGTATCATCATCAGCTGCATCTTCATAATCCGCTGCAGCACCATCATCTTCATGAGCTGCATCATCATCAGCCTGGTTACAGGTTGCAGGCCGGTTACGAGTCACCTTGCACTGCACAGCGACACTGCCATTGGGCGGTCCCCCAGGCTAGAAGCGAACCACGCTATGAGACGTTTCGCTTTTGCTTTGCGTAGAGGTTGGGGTACTAATAGGGGTTGGGGTCGTCGTTGTGGTAGTGATCGCTTAGTGACAATGTTTAGGGTAGTGATAGGATTCGTGAAAGGGGTAGTGATACGTGTTGGGGTAGTGATAGTGGTTGGGGTAGTAATAGAGGTTGAGTTAGGGGTAGTGATTGGGGTTGGGATAGTGATAGTGATATTGGTAATAATAGTGATACCGGTCGTGATAGTCATAGTGGTGAGGGTAGTGATAGGGGTTTGGCTAGTGCTAGAGGTAGTGATTGGGATTGGGGTAGTGATAGGGGTAGTGATAGTGGTAGGGGTAGGTCTGCTCATAGCTGGGTGGCAGGGGCAGTGAGTACCAGTAGCAGGATGAAGATTCAGGTCTTGGAGACAAGAGGTGGGCGTTGTTCTAATGGAGGAGTGGAAGATGCAGGTTGTTTTTGTTGTTCTAGTCAGGCTGAGTGCTTTATGTGCAGAGTTATAGATCATTCCGCTCCACACCCCTGGGACTGTCAATGCACGGACATCCTCTACTTGAGTGGCTGGGCCGCTCAGCACTCGGGCATCGTGGGTGAGGGGTGGCCGTGGAGGCACAGTCCAGACAACGCAAAGTGCTCTGGTACCAATAACGGCCACGCTGTTGGTAACCGGCACAGGCAGCTCCACACTCTAAGCCCAGTGGCTCTTCTTAGTCTGGGGTGCAGCACGCACACCCTGGGGATGCGAGACACGGGCAGATTATTTTAGAAGGGAAATCATCGAAAAAACTAATTATGCACGTGGCAATGTAAGTACAACTTACTTTGTTTCATTAAACCCTCTGTGTTTATTCACATTATAAAAATGTTTACGATTAAAAACCAAAGTGGAGCAAGTTGCAGTTAAAGGTTAAAAACAACTTTACATAATCTCAATGCAACACAACGCCAGTAAACGTTTAGGATGTTACAGAGAACACACAAAAAAAACAAAGACACAGATCCCCCGTATAGCCTGCAACAGACTGTTGGGGAAAGTGCTGTTAGCGAGCACCTATGAAGGCCAGAAAGGTGCACGAGGGGGTAGGTGGCCAGTACCACGCCAGACCGCCTTTGTCTCTCCAGTGGCGATGTTTACCCACTGCACCAGGCACTAATTTGAGGCTTAGTCGACCTAGAGGAGGCCGAAGAGTGGTTCAAATATCATCACTGGTGTTGGCCGTGAGTGGGAATCGAACCCGAGTGGCCAGGTTCGTAGCACAGCACACGAACCGCTACACTAACGCTGCCCACACACAACAAACACAATACACACACATACACACACACACACGTACACACACATACACACACACACATACACACACACACATACACACACACACATACACACACACACATACACACACAGACACACACACAGATACACACACATACACACACAACAACAACAACAACAACCGCCATTCGCCACTAAGTGGCGGTGACGTCACCACGATGCTTGTGCCAGGCCAAGTGCACCTTGAGGCCACGTGAAGTGTCGAACGCCCGGTGGCAGGAGGTCACGGGGCAGACCCAGGTGCCACGGGTCGACTGACCGAGATGACCGAGATGACTGGCTGATGCACCACCTGTGCCCCCTACTGTACCAACTTGCTGTGCTTTAGCCACCCGGCGCTCCGCTCGTTGTTGTGAGCGTCGCTCCTCCGCCCTCCGTTGTTGTTGGAGGGCGACTGCCTCCAACTGCCCAGTAGCGTCCTTCACGAGCCTCCTCCACTAAGGCCGATCTTGACACCGCTGGTACCAGTCATCGGCAAGTCCACTCAGCTCCACGTCCTCCTGTACCACATCACTCCATCTCTTCTCCAGCCCGTGTCGCGCCCGTCTAGCCCCCTCGATCCGGCCGAACAAAAGCTGTTTAGGCATGCGGTGGCTGGGCATGCGGGCTACATGACCCAGCCAACGCAGCCTTGCCTGCCGGAGGAGCTCACCGATGGGACTTTGCCCAGATCTTTCAAGGATTTGTGAGCTCCTCACACAATCCAGCCTGGTTAAACCCAGGATGGATCGTAGGCAGACCAGCCTAAATGTTTCCAACCGGCGAAGATGCTCCACTAGGGGGATCCACGTTTCGCAAGCGTAGAGACGGGAGGGAATGACCGTGGCCGAGAAGACCTGAAGCTTCGTGCGGAGCGACAGACCAGGTAGCTTCCACACAGCGTTACGCAACCGATGAAAAGATATTGCCGCTCGACTGATTCGGAGTGAGACCTCTGCTGACAAACTGGAGCCGGTCATAAGCACACTGCCCAGGTATGGGAAACTCTCCACTCTCTCCACAACTGCCCCATCACCAATTGGGAGTTGTGGGGGTGGAGTGTCCGATGGTACAAAATACCCAGGCAGGTGCTTAGTTTTGGTGGGGCTGATGGTAAGGCCCCACCTCTTAGTGGCACGCTCCAGTCTCAGCAGCAGCGTCTCCAACTCCTCTTCTGAATGAGCAGCTATTACCAAATCATCGGCATACATAACGTGGTTGACCAATAGGGAGCCATCCCTTGATCGCACCCGGGCATCGATCAGCCTCCCATTATATCTGTACCAAATGGAAATTCCCCCGGTACAGCTATTGAAGGCTTCACGAACTATGCGGTCAAAATAAATGTTAAATAATGTGGGAGCCAGAGGACATCCCTGTCGCACCCCAAGGTGTACAGGGAAAGGCTCCGACTCCCGGCCACGTAGTTTTATCCGGGCCCGCTCACCATCATGAAGGTCCTTAATGATCGTGAGCAGAGGGTCAGGGACTCCGAAAGCACGTGGGCAGCAGTGTGTCGCTTGCGCACAATAGCTTCCACGCCGTCGCCCACCTTTTTGTTGGCCCTTCTCTCCCGATACTTTCCATTCATTGGCTACCACATTCTGATGAGCCCCTCCCCCCCCTCTCCTCCCCCCCTCAACTCGCTTTTAAGGGATTACATCTTGAATCATTGCCTCACTTGATGCAGCTGATCTGGCTGTGACTGTCCCACCTGATGACGGAGACTTGTGTTGCCTCCGAAACGTCGTGATCTTTATTTTTATTTTTATTTTATTATTTTTATTAATTTTGATGTTTTACCTACGTGACTTTACCGAAAACACCTAAGAATATAGAACACGAAGAACAACCCAGAGTCCAGTTCTACTGATGGTATCATAGGCCTTGACCAGATCAATAAAGCAGAGATGTAGGTCTTTTTGGAATTCCCTACACCTCTGCTGTAGCAGACGGACAGAAAATATGGCATCTGTGCAGGACCGCCCTTTCCTGAAACCGCATTGGGGCTCCGCAAGCCCCTCCTCAGCGTGCCTAGCAAGGCGATGTTGAATAATCCTTGCCAGGACCTTACCCGGCACACTTAGGAGTGAGATGCCCCTGTAGTTGTTACAGTCGGTACAGTCCCCCTTCTTAAAGAGGGGGGCCACCAGGGCATCCTTCCAGTCCTGCGGAACCCGTCCAGTGGTCCAGACTGTTGTTATGATGTCATATAGGGCAGTCTGTGCACAAACGCCACCCTCCCTCAGCATTTCGCTTGGGAGATCATCTCTGCCCGGTGCCTTCCCTGGTCTCAGACTCCGGATCGCCCTCAGTACTTCCTCAACAGCTGGCACCTCAGCCAGCCACTCACAGGGGGTGACCTCTTCCAATATTTGAGGCACCGCAGCCTCAGCAGGGTTATCCCCACTTTGTGCCATGATGTTTTCCTGGCTGAGAGAATTTCCCTCCCCCAGGACCTCACAGAAATGCTCAGCAAATCTGCAAACCTGTTCCTGGGGGGTCGGAGTTTGGATCACCGTTTTTTCCTCTAATGATGGTAATAGGTATACACACACACATACACACACAGACACACACACAGATACACACAGACACACACATACACACACACACACACATAGACACACACAGTACACTCAGATACACAGATACAAAGACAAATAACCCTCGTGTAGCCTTAACAGACTGTTTCGGCAAGTACAGTTAGCGAGTAGAAGCACCTATAAAGCCCGGCATAGATACACGCGCAGATACACACATACACACACAGATACACACATACACACACATACACACATACACACACATACACACATACACACACAGATACACAAAGACAACATACACACAATACACACAATACACATACACACACATGCACACACACACAGATACACATACACACACAGACACACACACACACAGATACACACACACACACAATACACACACAATACACACACACATACACACACACAGAGATACACACACAGTACACACGTAGATACACATACAAATACACACACAGATACACACACATATACACAAAGACAACATACACACGCACACACCACGTGCCATGCACACAACACCGACGTAGCTACACACATCACGAGTACTACACACACACAGCCTGGTGCATAGCTCCCACACCACAGTGCCACGCTCGCCCCCTGCCCTCGCACTCCCATGGGTTGCCAACTAAATAGGCGTGGGTGAGGGAGCTGAGACGGTCGAACGCTCCATGCGGGATGCTCTTCAACTGGAGTGGTGACAGGTTTTTACCCTTTCAACTGGTACAAAAACTGACACCTGTATACAAGGCATCATGTTTGCAATAACCACAACACAAGCAGTCAAAATGCAAACAAAAAGAAACAACTGTGGTGATGATAATGATATGCACTGTCCTTGAAGTTGATTGGTCCACAACCAAGACAGCTTTCCTTAGAGCCTAGTCTCCATTAGTGTTGGACAAGATGCAACTGGTAAAGGAGGTCTCATAGTGTAAATGCTTACCCTGAGCTCTCAATACTCTGACAGTGCGCTGTCTTTGAGTTGTACGCCTATCACTATATTTTGCCACTGGTAAAGGAGGTCTCATAGTGGAGTGGTGACGTTCACGTGGACTCACGCGGACTCACGTGACCTGCGTTCACTACGCATCACTGCAAGTCGTGTGTAGTGAGCCACGTGCATCACCACGCGTCACCACGTGTCACAACGCGTCACAACGCGTCACAACGCGTCACCACGTGTCACAACGCGTCACCACGTGTCACAACGCGTCACCACGCATCACTGTGCATCGTGTGTAGCAAGCTGCGGGCATCTGCGCTCCGTGTCAATGCGCTCCGTGGTGCTGTCCAGGGTTTCTGCACCACCGCCACCACCACCGCTGAATTCGCACAGCCACAGGTCGGCACCGCCCCATTATAATTGTATCTCCCGGCGCGGCAGTTTATTTGGTATCAGAGGAGGAGCTCTGTGCCACGACATCATCTCAAAAAACACCTCTGCAACGCGTTCACCTGCAGCATTGTACCACCACCATTGTTGTTGTTGTTGTTGACGTTGTTGTTGTTGTTGACGTTGTTGTTGTTGATGATGTTGTTGTTGACGTTATCTAAACTACACCCATAGATACTTATAGACACTCACAACTCATACAGACCCAAAGAGGCACAAACCAACAGAGACCCATAGCAACTCATACTCATACAAATCCATTTAAAGCCCAAGAGACCAATAGAGACCCATATGTCATAGAGAACCATAGAGACCAAAAGAGATCCAGAGACTCAGATAGAACCATAGACGAAAACTAAATCATGTAAGGCTATAATGCTCTTTAAACTAGTTTTGAAGCTTTCGTGACTGCAGGAATTACTCGTTGGTTCTTTCGGTAAAGTCATGTAGAATAAAAATAAATTAAATAATAACAGAATACGACGTTTCGATTGCAACATAAGCAACCATCATCAGGCAAGAATGAATGAAAAAACAAACGTAGTAAACTTAGAAATATAATGCAATACAGCACAGAGAGTCGGCTAACACAAGTCAAAAACCTTACCTGGTTGATTGCGTTCTTCCAAAGATTGCTAAAAATTGAGAGAGAGACAAAACACAGACACAGAGACACACAGCCAAACATATTAGCAGATAGAGACACACAGAGATACACAGGAATTCCACACAAATCTCTCATTGTTCTCAACCTCAATCCCCCCCCCCCTCTCTCTCTGCCCCACCCACTCTCTCTATTTAAGGTCTCGACACAGAGGCGTTGTCTCTCTGTGTGTCTCTTTGTGTGTCTCTCTGTGTGTCTCTGTGTGTGTCTCTCTGTGTGTCTCTGTGTGTCTCTCTGTGTGTGTCTCTCTGTGTGTCTCTCTGTGTCTCTGTTTGTCTCTGTGTGTCTCTCTCTGTGTGTCTCTGTGTGTGTCTCTCTGTGTGTCTCTGTGTGTCTCTCTGTGTCTTTCTCTGTGTGTCTCTGTGTGTGTCTCTCTCTGTGTGTCTCTGTGTGTGTAACTGTGTGTCTCTGTGTGTGTCTCTCTGTGTGTGTCTGTGTGTGTCTCTCTCTGTGTGTCTCGGTCTGTGTGTCTCTCTGTGTGTGTCTCTGTGTGTCTCTGTGTGTGTCTCTCTCTGTGTGTGTCTCTGTGTGTGTCTCTGTGTGTGTCTCTCTCTGTGTGTGTCTCTGTGTGTGTCTCTCTCTGTGTGTGTCTCTGTGTGTGTCTCTCTCTGTGTGTGTCTCTGTGTGTCTCTGTGTGTCTCTGTGTGTCTCTATGTCTCTATGTCTCTGTGTGTCTCTGTGTGTCTCTCTGTGTGTCTCTCTGTGTGTCTCTGTGTGTCTCTGTGTGTGGCTCTGTGTGTCTCTCTGTGTGTGTCTCCATCTGCTTGTGTGTTATTAGCATCACGTTGTCGTGATGCTAATAACGACATCACACGCGGGACGTCGCACTGATCACGTGACGCGTCACGCTTCGCATCCTGTCACCTGATGATCACTTAAGGAACGACTGTCAATCACGTGACCGCTCACCAATCGATCTATTTATTTAATTGACGGCCAATCTCCTGAATTGTAAACACAGAGCGCATTCGAAGCGAGACGGTGAACTGTAGCATACTCACTCCCCTTCGTTGTCCACGCACCAGTAGCGTTGGTTACCTGGTAATGGTTCTTATTCTTTGGTTCTTTCGGTTAAGTCACGTCTAAAGATATAATAATAAATTAAATAATAGCATATTACGACGTTTCGATTGCAACACAAGCAATCATCATCAGGCATAAAAGAAATAGCAACAAAAATCTAACTAGAAAACTATAGACAGACATACAAGCAGACAGACATCACAAGGACACACAGAGAGAGGACACGTATCGGCACAAGGAGAGAGGTCGTTTCTGTGACGGTGCCTTAAATATAGAGAGGGGGGCGGGGGCGGAGAGAGGGAGGGGGCAGAGAAAAAATTAGCATGTCAATGAGTGGACGGCAACGTGATGCTGCTGCAAGTAAGATGACGACGTGGCACGGCAACGCAAGCTTGAAAATCAGGAGAAAGACACACTAACATTAAATAACCTCGTAAAATATCGAAATATAATGTAATGTACCTGGTGATGGGTTCAGAGCGTTAGTGAACGGACTGCTCACGGTGTCAGTGAACTGGCGGTTCACTGATGGCGATCACCAGCGATGGCGCTGTGGGCGAGAGCAGTGTTGTTGTGTCTGCTGTTATTGTGACGTCAGAGCCACGTGACTTCTCATGGCGTATGGGCCTTGGTCTCTTGTGACGTCAGGGCCACGTGGTTTCTCATGGCGTCTAGGCCTTGGCCGACTGTGATGTTCGGGCCATGTGACTTCTCATGGCGTTTGGGCCTTGGCCTACTGTGATGTTAGGGCCATGTGGCTTCTCATGGCGTTTGGGCCTTGCGCTACTAAGACGTCAGGGCCATGTGGATTCTTGCACGGTAGTGGTGGTCAAACAAAACCAACTCGGAATGGAGATGTGGACTCCTTTATCATCACCATCAGCTGCAGCATCATCAGTGTCCTTAAGATATAATAATTAAGGAGCTGCTATATATACATCTATGGAAGTTGTGAAAATAAAGCGCTGCAATAAATCTACATAGGATATAAGAATAAGTCACTAGCATATTTAAATCTATATAAGATATCACAATAAGGCTCTGCTCTATGTAAATTTAAGTAAAATATGAGAAAAAGGCTGTACTATTTTTTTATCTATATACGATATAAGAATACGGCAGAGCTATGTAAATATTAATAAGAATAAGACACTGCTATATATAAATCTGTACGAAGTATAAGATGATTATTCTCCGGCCAACTGCTCTTGCTCAGACATCCTGTATCTCAGCCGCTGGATTTCTCAGCACCCAGGAGTCGTGAGGACGGCAGATGATGGTTGGAACAGAGTGGTCCCCGACTCAGCGCGCTGCTCTGGTACCAATAGCGGCTGTCCGCTCACTCGGCACGGCAGCGAGCGGACAGCGCGGTGAGAGCCTCGACTGAGCTCGCAGTGCGGGGAGTCCTGGAGTGGTCACAGCAGCAGCAGCAGCAGCTGCAATACATGTCGAGTGTCAACATCTTATCTCTGTCAGTCCTTGTTATAATGTCCAATTCTCGCAGGTATAGAGAGCTGCTACTGAACACGCATGTTGTTCTTTAACATGTTCAGTGTTTGGCCTTCTAGGTTAAGATTGCTTGCTTCTGTCAAATGTTAGTGAATCCTGTATCATACCTACTGCTTTTGGGAACCATTCTCTCTGTCTGTCTCTATGTCTGTCTCTCCTCCCGCCTCTCTCTCTGTCTCCGTCCGTCTCTCTTTGTCTCTTATTATATCTTTCTCTCTGTCTCTAGCCGTCTCTCATCCTGTATTTTTCTGTCTGGCAATGTATTTCTCTCCGTCTCTCTCTTGCTCTGTCTTTCTCTCTGTTTCTGTCTTTCTTATGCCGTCCACTCCAGGACTTTTGCGTTCTCTTCAGATGTTGTTATTTTTCCTTTCCCATTTCTTCGTACGAGATGTCATCATTGTCATCACCCCCCTCGGTGGTGCTGAGGGGAAGTCTTCCCTGCAGTGCTCAGCAGCTTCCTTCCCGTTCTCTTCGCTCTCTCTGCCACGAGCCTCATCATCACCGTCATCATCGTCTCATCTCTACGTATCTCTGTGTATCTCTTTATACCTCTATGTATCTAGGTGGATTTCTACGTGTCTCTATCTCTATGTATCTGTGTAAATCAATATATCTCTATGTCTCTATATGTTACTCTCTAAATATCTCTATGTATCTCTATCTATCTCTGTGTATCTACGTGTATATGTATTTCTACTTGTATATATCTATGTATCTCTATGTATCTCTGTATATATCTAAGTACGTGTGTATTTATATATTTCTAAGTGTCTATGTATATCTACATTAATCTACGTGTATCTCTATGTTTCTCCATGTGTATCTATACGCTTCTCTTTTAATCTTTATGTATTTCTATGTATATCTGTGTAAGTATGTGTATCTCTAGGTGTATTTATATGTATCTCTATGTATCTCTGTATGTATACGTGTCTCTGTATCTCCCGGTGGTGCTGAGGGGATATCTTGTTTAGCTCACCCAGCAGCTCGTTATTCTCTTGATCCCTATCACAAAACAACTCGCTGTGATACTCAGTAGCTCCATCTCTGTGGGTCTCTCTTCTATGTCCATCTTGCCGTCCCTGCCTTGTCTCGCTGTTCTACTGCAGCCCGATGCTCTAAACGCGTGGCGACGTTGATTCTAAACGTGGAGGGAAAAAACCAGAGGACCCGGAGAGAAATCCACGCGACCACGGGGAGAGAGAGAGATGCAAAGTCGGGTCATACAGCAGGCGTTGTCAGAGACTGGGATCGAACCCATGACATCCTGCAAACAAGGCGAAGTAATTAACATCTCTATCGCCACTGTGGCGCCCTGAGTATCATCAGCACATACACGGAGTTTTACACCGAAGCTTGAAATGACTTTGCCAAGAGGAAGAATCTCCACGCGGTGACGAGAACAGCGCCCAGAATAGACCCTTGGGGGACACCGCAAAGCGGAAGCTCGCGAGAGAACGCGACCACCGTTCATAGACACCGCCTCTATATCACTCACCCCGTAGTACATTCACACCGCGACCTGTCTTCAGATATTTTAATGACTTCCTCTCACCTGTCCCCCCAATCTCATTCCCACCCGTACCATATACATCATAAACTCACTCACACTACCACTGACTCACTCACACATCATACACTGGGAGTATCATGCTGCAGCTATGGCTGCAAGTTTGATCGTACATGTTATGCATATCGTTTATTGTTCAATTTGAATCACAGTTCCTATGATTACTGTTGTTACATTGTTTTTATAGCTTCATTTTGGTGATTTCGAAAACACTGATGGCGCTCTGGACCACAGCAGTTGTGGTGGTGATGACAAGATTACAGCATCTCATGTCGGCAGGGATTGCAATGTTGTTGTTGTTGTTGTGACTTGAGGGCCACGTGACTTCTCATGGCGTCTGGGTCTTGGTCTACTGTGACGTCAGGGCCACGTGGCTTCTCATGGTGTCTGGGTCTTGGTCTACTATGACGTCAGGGCCACGTGACTTCTCATGGCGTCTGGGTCTTGGTCTACTGTGACGTCAGGGCCACGTGGCTTCTCATGGTGTCTGGGTCTTGGTCTACTGTGACGTCAGGGCCACGTGACTTCTCATGGTGTCTGGGTCTTGGTCTACTGTGACGTCAGGGCCACATGACTTCTCATGGTGTCTGGGTCTTGGTCTACTGTGACGTCAGGGCCACGTGGCTTCTCGCTCTGTTGTGGTGGTGCTCAAACAGAACCAACTCGGACTAGAGACGTGGACTTCTCTAATATCATCATCACCATCAGCTGCATCGTCTTCATTAGCTGCAGCAACATCATCAGCTGCATCATCATAATACTCAGCTACAGCATCATCATCATCATGAGCTGCATCATCATCATCTGGATGAGCTGCATCATCATCGTCATCAGCTGCATCATCATCAGCCTGGTTACAGGTTGCAGGCAGGTTCCGAGTCACCTTGCACTGCACAGCGACACTGCCTTTGGGCGGTCCCCCAGGCTAGAAGCGAACCGCGCTGTGAGACGTTTCGCTTTTGCGTTGCGTAGAGTTTGGGGCACTAATAGGGGTTGGGGTAGTCGTTGTGGTGGTCATCGCTTAGTGACAATGTTTAGGGTAGTGATAGAGTTCGTGAAAGGGGTAGTGATACGGGTTGGGGTAGTGATAGGTGTTTGGGTAGTAACAGAGGTTGAGTTAGGGGTGGTGATTGGGGTTGGGATAGTGATAGTGATAGGGGTAGTGATAGTGGTAGGGGTAGTGGTAGTGATAGTGGTAGGGGTAGCCCTGCTGATAGCTGGTTTGCAGGGGCAGTGAGTACCAGTAGCAAGATAAAGATGCAGGTCTAGGAGACAAGAGGTGGGCGTTGTTCTAATGGAGGAGCTGAAGCTGCAGGTTGTTGTTGTTCTAGTCAGGCTGAGTGCTTTATGTGCAGAGTTATAGATCATTCCGCTCCACACCCCTGGGACTGTCAGTGCACGGACATCCTCTACTTGAGTGGCTGGGTCGCTCAGCACTCGGGCATCGTGCGGGAGCAGTGGACTGGGTCGTCGTGGACCGTGAACCCAGACAGCGCAAAGTGCTCTGGTACCAATAACGGCCACGCTGTTGGTAACCGGCACAGGCAGCTCCACACTCTAAGCCCAGTGGCTCTTCTTAGTCTGGGGTGCAGCACGCACACCCTGGGGGTGCGAGACACGGGCAGATTATTTTTAGAAGGAAAATGATCGAAACACAAATGTTTCATTAAACCCTCTGTGTTTATTCACAGTATGCGTTTTTTTACGATTAAGAACCAAAGTGGAGCAAGTTGCAGTTAAAGGTTAAAAAACACTTCTTTAAATAATCTCAATGCAACACAACGCCGGTAAACTTTTAGGATGTGAGAGAGAACACTACAAAATAAGACAAAAACACAGATCTCCGTATAGCCTGCAACAGACTGTTGGGGCAAGTGCTGTTTGCGAGCACCTATGAAGGCCAGAACGGCGCACGAGGGGGTGGGTGGCCAGCACTACGCGGACCACCTTTGTGTTACCAGTGGCGATGTTTACCCACTGCACCAGGTGCTCATTTGAGGCTGAGTCGACCTAGAGGAGGCCGAAGAGTGGTTTAAATATCGTCACTGGTGTTGGCCGTGAGTGGGAATCGAACCCGAGTGGCCAGGTTCGTAGCACAGCACACGCACCGCTACACTAACGCTGCCCACACACAACAAACACACACACACATACACACACACACAATACACATACACACACAGATACACACACACACATACACACACACACAGATACACACACACACAGATACACACACACACATACACAAACAAACACACAGACACACACACAGATACACACAGACACACACATACACACAATACACATACACAGATACACACACAATACACACACACACAGATACACACACAATACACACACAGATACACATACACACACAGACACACACATACACACAGACACACATACACACAATACACACACATACACACACACAGATACACACACACACAATACACACAACACACACACAATACACACAATACACATACACACACATACACACAGATACACACACAGTACACACGTAGATACACACACAGATACACACACAGATACAAAGACAAAAAAAACCCGTGTAGCCTTAACATACTTTTGGGGCAAGTGCTTTTAGCGAGTAGAAGCGCCTATAAATGCTGGCACTGATTCACACAGATATACACACAGAAACACATAGACACACAGATGCACACAGACACACACACACACACAGATACAGACACACACACAGATACAGACACACACACAGATGCAAAGAGAAAGACAAAGACCCCCCTTTTAGCCTCAATAGACTGTTGGAGCAAGTACTGTTAGCGAGTAGAAGCGCCTATGAAGCCCAGCACAGATACACAAAGACAACATACACACGCACACACCACGTGCCATGCACACAACACCAACGTAGCTCCACACAGCACGCGTACTACACACACACAGCCTGGTGCATAGCTCCCACACCGCAGAGCCACGCTCGTCCCCTGCCCTCGCACTCCCATGGGTTGCTAAAGAAATAGGCGTGGGTGAGGGAGCTGAGACGGTCGAACGCTCCATGCGGGATGCTCTTCAACTGGAGTGGTGACAGGTTTTTACCCTTTCAACTGGTACAAAACTGACACCTGTATACAATGCATCATGTTTGCAATAACCACAACACAAGCAGTCAAAATGCAAACAAAAAGAAACAACTCTGATGATGATAATGATATGCACTGTCCTTGAAGTTGATTGGTCCACAACCGAGACAGCTTTCCTTAGAGCCTAGTCTCCATTGGTGTTGGACCAGATGCCACTGGTAAAGGAGTTCTCATAGTGTAAATGCTTACCCCGAGCTCTCAATACTCTGATAGTGCGCTGTCTTTGAGTTGTACGCCTATCACTATATTTTGCCACTGGTAAAGGAGGTCTCATAGTGGAGTGGTGACGTTCACGTGAACTCACGCGGACTCACGTGACCTGCGTTCACTACGCGTCACTGCAAGTCGTGTATCGTGAGCCACGTGCATCACCACGCGTCACCACGCGTCACCACGTGTCACCACGCGTCACCACGCGTCACAACGCGTCACAACACGTCACAACGCGTCACAACGCGTCACAACGCGTCACCACGCGTCACAACACGTCACAACGCGTCACCACGCGTCACAACGCGTCACCACGTGTCACCACGCGTCACCACGCGTCACAACGCGTCACCACGCGTCACCACGTGCCACCACGCGTCACAACGCGTCATCACGTGTCACCACGCGTCACCACGCGTCACCACGCGTCACAACGCGTCACCACGCGTCATCACGTGTCACCACGCGTCACAACGCGTCATCACGTGTCACCACGCGTCACCACGCGTCCCCACGCGTCACAACGCGTCACCACGCGTCACCACGCGTCACCACGCGTCACAACGCGTCACAACGCGTCACAACGCGTCACAACGCATCACTACGCATCGTGTGTAGCAAGCTACGTTTTTCTGCGCTCCGTGTCCATGCGCTCCGTGGTGCTGTCCAGGGTTTCTGCACCACCGCCACCACCGCTGAACTCGCACGGCCACAGGTCGGCACCGCCCCATTATAATTGTATCTCCCGGTGCGGCAGTTTCTTTGGTATCAGAGGAGGAGCTCTGCAACGCGTTCACCTGCAGCATTGCACAACCACCACCATTGTTGTTGTTGTTGTTGACCTTGTTGTTGTTGTTGACGTTATCTAAACTACACCCACAGAGACCAATAGACACTCACAACTCATACAGACCCAAAGAGGCACAAAGAGATCCAGATACAGAACCATAGACATCAACAGAGACCCACAGAAACCAACAGAGACCCATAGCAACCCATACTCGTACAAATCGATTGAAAGCCCAAGAGACCAATAGAGACCCATATATCATAGAGAACCATAGACCAAAAGAGACCCAGAGACTCGGATAGACCTGTAGACGAAAAATAAATCAGGTAAAGCTATATACTGTAGATCCTTGTTCAGAAGGGCATCGGCTGTGACAACTGAACGAAGTGGCTGATATCATCTTCACCTGGATATTCATAGCAGTATCCAAATGCTTTAAACGTGTGACTTTGATTATAATGGTGGAGGGAAAACGGGAGGACCCGATTAAATAAACACGTGACCATGGGCAGAGAGACACTCAAACTCCAAATATACAGAAGACGTCAGGTTCGGGATCGAACGCATGACCTCCTGCAAACGACTACTGAGTTGGAGGCGTTCAAACTTTCTGCACCTGTCACAGAATCGTGATCGTTGTGGTGATGCTAATATAAATCTACACAATGTATAAGATGATTATTCTCCGGCCAACTGCGCCTGTTCAGACATCCTGTACATCAGCCGATGGATCTCTCAGCACCCAGGAGTCGTGAGGAAGTCCGATTGGAATGTGGACCCCGACCAGGCGCGCTGCTCAGGTACCAATAGCGGCTGTCCGCTCACTCGGCACGGCAGCGAGCGGACAGCGCGGTGAGAGCCTCGACTGAGCTCGCAGTGCGGGGAGTCATGGAGTGGTCACAGCAGCAGCAGCTGCAATACATTTCGAGTGTCAATATCTTATCTCTGTCCGTCTTTGTTTTAATGTCCAGTTCTCGCAGGCATACAGAGCTGGTACTGAACACGCATGTTGTGCTTTAAGATGTTCAGTGTTGTGTCTTGTAGATTAAGATTTGCTTGCTTCTGACAGACGTTAGTGAATCATGTCTCATAGCTACGGCTTTTATCCCTGTCTCTCTCCTAGTCTCTCTATCCCTCTGTTTGTCTTTGTCTCTATCTCTGTTTCTCCCTCTGTATTTTTTTCTCTCTCTCTCTACCTCTCTATCTCCCTCTGTCTTTCTATGTTTCTCTCTCTGTCTCTCTCTCTGTCTTTCTTTCTATGTCCCTGCCCCAAAAGTAATTATGCTGCCAGCGCCTCAAACCAATGTTCCACCTTTTAGGGGACATCTTCAGGAAACTGGGGGTGCCCTTCTACAACAGCAGCATCGTATATGGGGTGCCTTACCTGGCTAACAAGCGCCATGACCTCGCCAACCTTGCCTGTGCTCAGGCGAAGATGGCGGTGTACAGAACGAGGAAAAAGATGCTGGAAGGTGACACTGACGGCTGCTCTGTGCTTCCAGTGTTCAGGGGCCTGCTCAAGGCGCGGCTCGGGCTGGAGCACGCCATGTACCACACACACGTCGGTGATGTGCGCATCTTCTTCGAACGCCGTGGACGGCACCCTCGTGTTCACCTTCTGAAGCGCTCGCTCGTCACTGTGGCGTGCGCGATGACCACCACCACGTGACTTTTATTTCGTGTTGTGCGCGTTGCATTTAGTGCCACAGCGCGTGGATTTATAGCTTTTGTTGATTTGTGTAATAAAGGACTTTTCAACAGTGTAGATCTCCTTTGTCCTTTATTCGGGTTCTTGTCTCTCTCGCCCCTACGGCGTCCTCGCTCAGACCCGTACCTCCTCCACCGTGCACCCTGCAGCCACACCGCTGCTCCGTCTGCAGCCACACCGCTGCTCCGTCTGCAGCCACACTGCTGCTCCGTGTGCCCCGCACACTCTGCTAGCTCTTCACGCCCGGCTAGCTTCCCACACTCCACTAGCTCTCCTCTGCTAGCTCTACTCCACTAACTCTAGCCCACTAGCTCTGCTGTGCCCCACGTACACCGCTGGCCGACGGTGCCGTGGCCTTCCACCACGTGGCAATCGCGCCACCCTCTCGCAACTGCCCAGCGTGGCCTCCTCCTGTTTCCACTCCTTCTCCACTCCCCGATCCCTTCCGGTTCTCCACCTAAATCCTCTCTCCGACGTGACCCTGACTCCTCCTTCTCCTCACGTGACCCTGACTCCTCCTTCTCCTCACGTGACCCAGACTCTGCCCCCTCATTCCTTGCTTGCATTACATTTGTTTGCTGGTGACTTTGTGTATTTCATATCGGAATCGCCTCCAGTGCTGTTGCTGCTGGCGGCACTAAAAGTTGTTTAAAAGTATGTCTCTATTTATATTTCTCTCTCTCCCTCTGTCTCTCTTGAATGCGTTGTGTTTCTCTTTCCCTGTTTGTCTCTTTCTGTCTCTCTATTTGTGTCTCTGTATCTCCTCTCTGTCTGTCTTACGCCTTCCATTCCTGGACTTTTGTTTTCTTTTCATGTTGTTATTTTGCCTTTTCCCATATTATTTATAACTCTATGATGTTTCGCTGTCTAACTATGTGTATCTCTATATGTCTCTATGTATATCTACGTCTATCTACGTATCTCTGTGTGTCTATGTATCTCTGTATATCAATGTGTATCTCGATGTGTATCTTTACTATTTTAGGTATCTCTATGTATCTCTGTGTATCCCTCGATGGTTCTGAGGGGATATCTTGTCTAGCTCACCCAGCAACTCCTTGTTCTCTTGATCCCTATCCCGATACAACTCGCTGTGACGCTCTGTAGCCCCATCTCTGTGTGTGTGCCTCTTCTCTGTCCATCTTGCCGTCCCTGCCTTGTCTCGCTGTTTTACTGTAGCCTGATACTCTAAACGCGTGGCGACGTTGATTCTAAACGTGGAGGGAAAAAACCGGAGGACCCGGAGAGAAATCCACGCAACCACGGGGGGGGGGGGGGGGGGGGAGAGAGAGATGCAAAGTCGGATCATACAGTAGTCGTTGTCAGGGTCTGGGATCGATTCCATGGCCTCCTGTATATACCAGGAGAAGTAGTTAACATCTTTATAGCCACCATGATGATGATGAGAGAAATACAAACCAAATATACCAAATATACAAGCGTCAGGATCGAGATCAAACCCACAACTACCTGCAATCAGGCAAGATCGTTAACATCTCTCTAGCCACTGTGGAGCACTGTGTATCATCGGCACAGAAACGGAGTTTTACACCGACGCTTGAAATGACTTTGCCAAGAGGAAGAATCTCCATGCGGTGAAGAGAACAGCGCCCAGAATAGACCCTTGGGGGACACCACAAAGCGGAAGCTCGCGAGAGAACGCGACCACCGTTCATAGACACCGCAATGCGCCCGATCAGCGGGTACAGAATTATTATCAGATGGAGCTCTTTACACCACACAAACAGCCTCACTTGGTAAAATAAATATAGTCTTAGATGAGTCTGTGGGAGTCCATGTGTATCTGTTGGTCTCTACGGATCTCCAAGGATCTCTAAGCATCTCTATGTGTGTCTCTATGGGTCTCGATGGGTCTCCATGGGTCTATAATCGCTATGTGTATTTACGTGTCTTTATGTCTCTGTGTATCTCTGTATTCACTATGTATCTCTAAGTATGTCTACCAGTCTCTATCGGTCTCTATGTGTGTGTATTAAATGTCTACGTAGTGTCGTTGGTGTGAGTACCCGTGTGTAGAGACAGAACCATGTTGGAGGTACTTTAGGGGCGGAGCCTCTCCCCAGACGCCGGATGGGCACAGCAGGGGAGGCTGGGTAAACAGGAAGGGGCACGTGACCGGATGTGGGGCGGACGGTGGGGGTGCCAGAGTTGAGGAACACGTGACGTGGGCCCTGAACCCTCGCGAAGGATCGGGAAAGGAGGCGTGGCCAGGGGGGGGGCGTGGTCACGCCGTGAGGATAAAAGCCGAGCCCCGGGGGGGTAGCGGGGTCGGTCCTGGCTGAGAAGAATCCATCGTCGTCGGCGGTCTGGACGTCTTGTGGACCAGGCAGCGTGTTGGCTCACCTGGTCCGATTTGCAGTCGTCGTTCCAGAATGTACATAGCCATCTGCTCCCAGTGTACATAGCGAGGTGTAGGAATTGTGGGTTACCACCTTGTGCTGTTGTTCTGTTAAGGGTTATGTAATGTTGGTTAATGAACAGTGTTGCCTCCAAGCCTTAGTGTGCGCCGTGCTTGGACCCACTCCATCTATATGACGGTGACGGTGATAGCAGCCACTTAGTTGAGCTGCTATAGTTATTGATAGCCATATCTCTTCTGAACAAAGAGCTGCTACACGGCTCATTGGGAATTACACCGGGTAAGATAAATACGTAGTTTAGTTTTAGTATGGGTCTCTATGGGTATGGGTCTCTATGGGTATGGGTCTCTATGGGTATGGGTCTCTATGGGTATGGGTCTCTATGAGTATGGGTATGGATCTCTATGGGTATGGGTCTCTATGGGTATGGATCTCTATGGGTATCGGTCTCTATGAGTTTGGGTGTGACTCCATGTGCTTGGGTCTCTGTGAGTCTATGGGTCTCTGTGTGATAATGATATCAGTCACATGGTTGAGCTGCTATCGTTATTGATGGCCAGATCGCTTCTGAACAAAGAGCTGCTACTCCGCTCAGCGGGACCTTACACCTGGTAAGATAAAGAGTCAACACGCTTCCAGACTGTGCAGCACGACCGGCTCTACATCGCGCACTCCGTAGCGCATTCACACCGCGACCTAGCTTCAGATATTTTAAATTATTTCCTCTCACCTGTCACCCCAATCCCATTGCCACCCGCACCCGACAAGACGCTCCTTGCCTCAAATGGACCGCAACGCCTCGCTGCTGATGTCATCAGCAAGGAGCTATAAACCATCATGGCGACCACTCCACTCAGCATCTTTGCAGCCGCAGCGGCAGCAGCTTGTGTCTCAGCTGTCGAACAAAGACGGTCACCTCATTGCATGCTTCCTTATCCTAGAGAAGGTCACCGCATCATCGCGCTGCGCCTTCAGATGCGCAGCTTCTCCGGCATCTGTAACGCTCCTCCCGAAACTTGGAATCCACTGCAGCTGTGCACTTTTACAATATCTAGATTTAAAAACGAATTATCTTGCACACCGCTAGTCTATATCTCCGGTGCTGCCCTCACCTATGCTTCCTCAGACCTACTCACCTGTCTGTCCCGGGCAGGGGGATGAGCCAATACCCGCCCGGCGATGCATGAGGGTTGAGGTCCCATTGACGGCTCGAGTCGCAGCGATGAGTTGTCTTCGCTCTTGTCTCCAGCAACTACTCCCTCTACGCTCACGCACACACCCTTATATCACTCTGCTAATTATCCCAGACCTCCCATGCATCTCTTTAGCTCTCGCCAGGCTAGCGCCAGATGTCACATTAATCACCTTATCATCGCCCCCATCTCCCATCTCCCTGGCAACACCTCCGGCCTCAACGTGCACACCCGGCCGAACCCGTTTGCACCTGCGTCGCCCCTTAACAACTGGCAGCTTGTCCGTGGAACCCTGACGTTGCACACACGCACCTGTTTGCCCTCAGTTGCCCTCGGTTAACTGTGCGCACCACGTATTTCACTCCTCTATACATGTAACAGAATCACGATCGTTATCGTGATGCTGAAAACGACACCCACACACGGCACTTGGCACTGGCCACGTGACACGTCACATTCCGTCTCCTGATTATCATTAACGAATGGCTGTCAATCACGCTCGACGATCGATCTATCAATTGATTTCATCGACAGCCATTCTCCTTGATTGTAATCACAGAGCACATTCATAGCGAGACGTTGAACTGTAGCATAATCACTCCCCTTCATTATCCAAGCACTGCTAGCATTGGTTACCCAGCAATGGGTTCAGTGCGATCATCAGCAACAATGCTGTGGGCGACAGCAGTGATGGTGATGGTGATCAAAACAAGATTCTACCATTTGATGTCGGCTGGGATCGTGGTGTTGTTGTTGTGACGTCAGTGCCACGTGGTTTCTCGCTTGGTCGTGGTGGTGAAAAAGAACCACCTCGGACTGGAGACAAGGACTCCTTTGTCATCACCATCAGCTGCAGCATCACACACCTGCTTACGATAAAGAATAAGGCGCTGTTTATCAATAAGCATCAGGCACTGCAATATACAAATCTTCATAAGAATAAGGCACTGCTAGATATCAATCTTTACAAGGAATACAAATAAGGTGCTGCTATATATAAATCTTGAAAAGGTACAACAATAAGGCACTGCTATATATGCATCTATATAACATTATAATAAGTCAATGGTACATATACATATTCATAAGATATTAGAATTAAACACTACTAGATATAAATCTACATACGATATAATAATAAGACACTGCATATATAAATATATACGATGTATATGGCCCCTCGTACCAAATCCTGAGCCCCCTGCGGAGTGCAGACGGGAAAAAACTGCTCACTGAAAAGGACTCAATCCTGAACCGCTGGTCTGAGCACTTCTACACGCTCTTCAATGCTAGCCGCTCAGTCCAAGAACCAGCGATTGACCGCATCCCACAACAACCAGTGAAAACCGAACTGGATGTGGCACCAACATTACAAGAGACTGAGGAAGCCATTAAACAGCTGAAGAGTGGTAAAGCTGCAGGAGTCGATGGCATCCCTCCTGAAGTATGGAAGAACGGAGGCCCAGCACTGCACACCAAACTCCATGAATTCTTCGTCTGCTGCTGGGAGCAGGGTAAACTCCCTCAAGATCTCAAAGATGCAGTCATCATCACCCTGTACAAGAACAAAGGGGAGAAATCAGACTGTTCCAATTATCGTGGCATAACACTTCTGTCCGTCGCCGGCAAAATCCTCGCAAGAGTACTGCTGAATAGACTGGTACCCGCAATAGCTGAAGATCACCTCCCAGAGACCCAGTGTGGCTTTAGAGCCAACCGGGGAACCACAGACATGGTGTTTGTCCTGAGGCAGATTCAGGAAAAGTGCCGGGAGCAAAACAAAGCACTGTACGTCACCTTTGTGGACCTGACAAAGCGTTTGACACCGTGAGCAGGCAGGGACTTTGGAAAATCCTGGACAAGCTAGGCTGCCCACCGAAGTTCCTCACCATGATCGTCCAGCTTCATGAAGACCAGCTTGGACAAGTCAGACATAGCAACAATCTCTCGCAGCCCTTCCCTATTGCAAACGGCGTGAAACAGGGCTGTGTTCTTGCTCCCACGCTGTTCACCATTTTGTTCAGCATGATGCTCCAGCAGGTCACAGAGGACCTCGACGACGCTGATGGCGTATACATCCGTTTTCGTCTCGACGGGAGCGTGTTCAACCTGAGGCGTTTGCAGGCCCACACAAAGACCATGGAGCAACTGATCAGGGAGCTGCTTTTTGCTGACGATGCCGCCCTCCTTGCTCATACAGAGGCAGCTATGCAGCGAATTACGTCCTGTTTCGCGAAAACAGCTCAGATCTTCGGCCTTGAAGTCAGCCTGAGGAAGACTGAAGTTCTTCATCAGTCCGCACCCCATGAGGAGCACCATCCACCAAGCATCTTCATTGAACAAACAGAACTGAAAGCTGTCCACCAGTTCAGCTACTTGGGGTGCGTCATCTCGTCTGACGCCAAGGTCGACAACGAAGTCGACAACAGGCTGGCCAAGGCAAACAGTGCATTTGGCAGACTATACAAACGTGTCTGGAACAACAGAAACATTAAAAGAGCCACAAAGGTCAACGTCTACAAAGCTGTTGTGCTGACCACTCTCCTGTATGGTGCTGAGTCCTGGGTCACGTACCGTCGTCACCTGAGTCTCCTCGAGCGTTTCCATCAGCGCTGCCTCCGCACAATCTTCAATATTCACTGGAGTGACTTCGTCGCCAACACTGAAGTCCTCAAGTCAGCGAAGGTCATCAGCATCGAGGCCATGGTCCTCAAGACACAGCTTCGTTGGGCAGGGCACATCGCCAGGATGGAGAACCACCGCTTGCCTAAGATTGTGCTGTATGGGGAACTGTCCTCTGGCCATCGCGACATAGGGGCACCACGAAAGCGATACAAAGACTCCCTGAAGAAGTCCCTCACTGCTTGCTGCATCGATCACCGTCAGTGGGCAACACAAGCAGCTGATCGCAACTCCTGGCGGCACACAGTCCACCAGGCCACCTCCTTCTTCGAAGATACCCGCAGGGCCCGTATGGAGGACAAAAGGAGAAGGAGGAAGAACCGTGATCCCTCAGCACCCATCCCAGATGAGACCTATACTTGCAGCTGTTGTGGCAGAACCTGCTTGTCCCGCATAGGCCTCTTCAGCCACCAGCGTGCCTGCAGAAGACGTGGATGTCCTTCCTAGATCTTCGTTCGCGAAGCCAAGCCATGATGATGATATGATGATTATTCTCCGGCGAACTGCGCCTGCTCAGACATCCTGTACCTCAGCCGCTGGATCTCTCAGCACCCAGGAGTCTTGAGGAATCACAATGACTATTGGAATGCGGACCCCGACTCAGCGCGCTGCTCTGGTACCAATAGCGGCTGTCCACTCACTCGGCACGGCAGCGAGCGGACAGCGCGGTGAGAGCTTCGACTGAGCTCGCAGTGCGGAGAGTCCTGGAGTGGTCACAGCAGCAGCAGCAGCTGCAATACATTTCGAGTGTCAATATCTTATCTCTGTCAGTCTTTGTTTTAATGTCCAAGTCTCGCAGGCATACAGAGCTGCTACTGAACATGCATGCTGTTCTTGGTTCTTTCGGTAAAGTCACGTAGAAGGGAAGTAATAAAATAATAAAAATAAAACATAATAAAATACAATTCTCACGACGTTTCGGCCATAACGCAAGCAGCCGTCCTCGACAGACCTGGTTTTCACCCGAGGACGGCTGCTTACGTTGTGGCCGAAACGTCGTGAGAATTATTTTATTATGTTTTATTTTTATTATTGTATTACTTCCCTTCTACGTGACTTTACCGAAAGAACCAAGAAGATGAATCCCTGCAGTCACGAAAGCTTTAAATCGAAATGCATGCTGTTCTTTAACATGTTCAGTGTTGTGTCTTGTCGCTTAAGATTTGCTTGCTTCTCCAGATGTTAGTGAATCCTGCCACTGACTCGTTTAGCCTTCAGCGATCCTCGCTCTTCATATCTCCCGTGCAGTCGTCGTCCCACGCCAGGAGACTTCCCAAGCACACAAATTCCCTTCACGTTCACAATCTCACCGCTCTCTATTATTGTCACTTCTCTCTCAACGTCCTCCCTTCACGACCACCATCGTCTCTGTCTTTGTCTCTTTCCCCCGCGTCAATCCTCAGTCCCGTGTAATGCGGGCTTAAACGGCCTTGCGGATATGACGTAACGGGGGGAGGAGTTAGGTCACGTGGGGGAGAAGGGAATGCTCTTAAGGGCGGGAACCGGAAGAGACGGGAGGAGAGTGTAAGAATAAAGACGGGAGGAGGCCACGCAGGGCAGAGAGTGGAGAGTGGCGTGATCGCCACAGGACGGGACTCGGCACCGTTGGCCAGCGGTGTCCGGGCACGGGGGAGACGGAGAGCAGCGGTGGGGCTGCAGAGGGAGCAGCCGAGAGGCTGCATAGGGGCGGAGAGGCTGAGAGGAAAGCCAGCAGCGGAGCTGCATCGGGAGCGAGGAGAAAAGGCTATGTGAGCGACGGCAGCAGAAGGGCTGCCGAGCGAGAGGTGGAGAAGGCTCTGAGTGAGGGCCGTGTGGGGCAAAGTTGTAAGAACCCAAATAAAGGACAATGGAGACAGACACAGTGGAAGAGTCCTTCATTACCCCTGCATCCCCTCCTGGCTTAGTCAGCGCTATGAACACTTTCCTGCAGTGCTACGCAGCTTTCTTCCCATCACGTCTACGTCGTCCGCGAATCTCAGGTGAATTTTCTCTTTCCCCTTCAACACAGAGATTCCTGCGTGGCGATGTCCTGAATGGAATCCGTCACTCTGTTCCCAAAGTACGTGACGAGGTTGTTTGGTGATGGTGGCTCTCCCCGTCTCATACCTGCTGCTGTTGGGAACCATTCTACCCTGTCTCCCTAAATGTCTGTCTGTCTCCCTATCTCTCTCTGTATCTGTCTCTCTACGTCTCTCTCCCTCTGCTTTCTCTGTCTCTCTCTGTCTCTCTCTCTCTGTGCATCCTGGTAGGCGGTCGCACCTGGTGGGCGCTCCCGTTTTCCCAGGTGTGTGGACGGAGGCCTGGGCTTCAGGGTATCCTGAGCCTAGCCTGAGGGAGAGGTAAACGGGTTGGATGCGATCTTTTTCGTTGTCTTTCTTTGCTTCGCTTTAGTTATTTTTTGTAATAATTATGCCCGTGCATTATGCACGGGCATAATTAGTACTATTCACATACCTGCATTTCCCATATCCCCTCCCTTTGATGCTGCTAATCCTACATAATGCACAGGCATATGTAGTACTAATCACATACCTGCATTTTCCATAAGTACGCTAAATTCCTCTTGATATGCAAATTCCTTTGTCAAGGCACCCAGCTTATATACATGCTCCAAGCTCGTGTGCTGTTTCATTCAGACGCTGTCGCCTCGACAGACCTGGTTTTCACCTGAGGACGGCTGCTTGCGTTGTGGCCGAAACGTCGTGAGAATAATTTTATTATGTTTTATTTTTATTATTTTATTACTTCCCTTCTACGTGACTTTACCGAAAGAACCAAGAAGAAGAGCAGTAATTGACCACTTCACAACTCCTCCTGCCCCGCTGCCCTTCCTGGCTTCTCCCCCCTTAACCACTATATAAGGTACAGATAGTTTACTGTGACGGTTTCACCTAAAGACGGGGAAGCTTGTGTTGCCTCCGAAACGTCGTGATTTTTATCGTTTTATTTTATTTTTATTAATTTTAATTTCATTTCTTACCTACATGGTGACTTTACCGAAAGACCTAAGAGTACGGGGGAGGGGGTGAATGGACGCCACTGGCGACGCACACCTGTCGGATGCGACCAAGCCGGGAGCGCGACCGCCGGACCCGGCCTCACCCACCCCGACGCTCCGGGGAGCGCCTCTTCGCCCGTCCCGATGGGTGGCGGTGGCGGTGAGCGTGGAGCCCGATGGGAGTGGGCTGCCCGGGCTTGAGATCGAGCTCAGTGGGACCCTGGCTCCAGATGGTTCGGCGGAGGTGGCAGAAGGGACCTGCGCCAACGTGGCAATCGACTCTGATGCCGGGGCATCAGAGTTGGACACTGCGAGCGGCGCCAGCAGCATTGACCGGACGGAGCCGGATGAGGTGGCGAGGTGCACGACTGAAAACTTCGGCGACTTCCTGTGGTGGTCGTTTGGAAGGCCACTTGGTCCGGGTGCAGGAGACGTTCCCCGACAGGGAGGGGGGCTTTCATGGAGACGGCCCGGTCGGTGGTCCAGGACCCGCACAAAGTACGGGGGTGGTTCAACCGCCAGGAGATCTACCAGCTGAAGGCAATGATGGTGTCATCACTATCACCACTGCCATCACTCGTTGTGAGGGCAGGTGTGTGTCTGTACGGGGTGCCCTACCAGGCAAAAAAGGGCCCCGAAAAAACAAAGCTTTGGTGAGAGTGCATCGGACGCTGGCTGTTGGCGGTGGCGATGCTGCGCGGACTTGTCCGAGGCGCGGCTCCGATGAGAGGCACGCTTGATGGGTTGACCTTGGAGGGGTGGCGTGCGTGACGATGCGGTGAGCCGTGTTTGTTCTGCCGCTGTCGATTGTGCATTGAAAATGGCCCCCCCAGCGCAATTGGGGCTGGTGGGGTGATGATGTTACTGTTCTTGATGGCGATGACCTCGAATCAAAAGTGGGTGCGGAGCAATTGCCGCCGCAGCAATAAAATTGTTTAAAAGTCAAAAAGTCTGTCTCTCTGTCACTCTGTGTCTCTGTCTCTCTGTGTCTCTGTCACTCTGTGTCTCTCTGTCTCTCTGTGTCTCTGTCTCTCTGTGTCTCTGTCTCTCTGTGTCTCTGTCTCTCTGTGTCTCTGTCACTCTGTGTCTCTCTGTCTCTCTGTGTCTCTGTCTCTCTGTGTCTCTGTCTCTGTGTGTCTCTGTGTCTCTGTCCCAGACTCTGTGTCTCTGTGTCTCTGTCTCTCTGTCACTCTGTGTCTCTTTGTCTCTATCTCTCTGTCTCTCTGTCACTCTGTGTCTCTGTCTCTCTGTCTCTCTCTCTCTGTCTCTCTGTCACTTTGTGTCTCTGTCTCTCCGTGTCTCTTTGTCACTCTGTATCTGTCTCTATCTCTCTGTCACTCTGTGTCTCTGTCTCTGACTCTCTGTCTCTCTGTGTCTCTGTCTCTCTGTCTCTCTGTCTCTCTGTCACTGTCACTCTCTGTCTCTGTCTCTCTGTCACTCTGTCAATCTCTGTCTCTGACTCTCTGTCTTTCTGTGTCTCTGTCTCTGACTCTCTGTCTCTCTGTGTCTCTGTCTCTCTGTCACTGTCACTCTCTGTCTCTGTCTCTCTGTCACTCTGTCACTCTCTGTCTCTCTGTGTCTCTGTCTCTCTATCTGTTTCTCTTTATAGCTCTCACTCTTCTTGTCTCTCTGTCTTTCTCTGTGTCTCTCTGTCTCTCTCTCTCTGTCTCTCTATCTGTTTCTCTCCCTCTACGACTCTCTCTGTTTCCATCTCTGTCTGTGTGTGTCTCTCTCTCTCTATCGCCGATAGTGGATCTCTCTGTCTCATACCGACTGCTGTTGGGAACCGTTCTCCCAATTCCTGTCCAAACTCTACTGCTGACTTCCCCCTGTCACCTAGACTCCTAGACAATATGTTAATTGATCATTTCCCTACTCCGTGTGATCTTAATGTTGCCCACGTCGTATAGCGTGCTTAGTCGCATCGAATGCCTTCTGGATATCTGTCGTTCTCTCTTTGTCTCCCTGTCTTTTTATGTCCGTCTCTTTGTCTGTATCTCTCTGTGTTTCTGTCTGTCTCTCTGTTTATGTATTTGTATATTTGTGTCTCTCCCTGTCTCGCTCTCTATTTATCTATCTTTGTCTCTTGCTGTGTGTGTGTGTCTCTTACTCTCTGTGTCTCTGACTCTTTCTCTGGAACCCAGCCCCACTCGTTCCCCTGCCCTCTCACTCCCATGGGTTGGTCAAGAGAAAGGCTTGGGTGAGGAAGGTGAGACGGTCGAATGCTCCGTCTGGGATTGTCTTCAACTGGAGTGGCGATTCTCACGCATAGAGAAATAGACCCATCACTACGCAGAGACCCATAGACTCACCACACAGAGTACCATAGACTCATCACTACATAGAGACCCATAGACTCACCACACAGAGTACCATAGACTCATCACTACGCAGAGACCCATAGACTCACCACACAGAGTACCATAGACTCATCACTACGCAGAGTCCCATAGACTCATCACCACACAGAGACCCATAGACTCACCACACAGTGTACCATAGACTCATCACCACACAGAAACCCATAGACTCACCACACAGTGTACCATAGACTCATCACTACGCAGAGACCTATAGACTCACCACACAGAGACCCATAGACTCATCACCACACAGAGACCCATAGACTCACCACACAGAGTCCCATAGACTCATCACTACATAGAGAACCATAGACTCACCACACAGAGTACCATAGACTCACCACCACACAAAGACCCATAAACTCACCACACAGAGACCCATAGACTCACCACACAGTGTACCATAGACTCACCACCACACAAAGACCCATAAACTCACCACACAGAGATCCATAGACTCACCACACAGTGTACCATAGACTCATCACTACGCAGAGACCCATAGACTCACCACACAGAGTACCATAGACTCATCACTACATAGAGACCCATAGACTCACCACATAGAGTACCATAGACTCATCACTACGCAGAGACCCATAGACTCACCAAACAGAGTACCATAGACTCATCACTACGCAGAGACCCATAGACTCATCACCACTACACAGAGACCCATAGACTCATCACCACACAGAGACCCATAGACTCACCACACAGAGACCCATAGACTCATCACCACACAGAGACCCATAGACTCACCACACAGAGTCCCATAGACTCATCACTACATAGAGAACCATAGACTCACCACACAGAGTACCATAGACTTACCACCACACAAAGACCCATAAACTCACCACACAGAGACCCATAGACTCACCACACAGAGTACCATAGACTCACCACCACACAAAGACCCATAAACTCACCACACAGAGACCCATAGACTCACCACACAGAGTACCATAGACTCACCACCACACAAAGACCCATAAACTCACCACACAGAGACCCATAGACTCACCACACAGTGTACCATAGACTCACCACCACACAAAGACCCATAAACTCACCACACAGAGACCCATAGACTCACCACACAGTGTACCATAGACTCATCACTACGCAGAGACCCATAGACTCACCACACAGAGTACCATAGACTCATCACTACATAGAGACCCATAGACTCACCACATAGAGTACCATAGACTCATCACTACGCAGAGACCCATAGACTCACCACACAGAGTACCATAGACTCATCACTACGCAGAGACCCATAGACTCATCACCACTACACAGAGACCCATAGACTCATCACCACACAGAGACCCATAGACTCACCACACAGAGACCCATAGACTCATCACCACACAGAGACCCATAGACTCACCACACAGAGTCCCATAGACTCATCACTACATAGAGAACCATAGACTCACCACACAGAGTACCATAGACTTACCACCACACAAAGACCCATAAACTCACCACACAGAGACCCATAGACTCACCACACAGAGTACCATAGACTCACCACCACACAAAGACCCATAAACTCACCACACAGAGACCCATAGACTCACCACACAGAGTACCATAGACTCACCACCACACAAAGACCCATAAACTCACCACACAGAGACCCATAGACTCACCACACAGTGTACCATAGACTCACCACCACACAAAGACCCATAAACTCACCACACAGTGTACCATAGACTCATCACTACGCAGAGACCCATAGACTCACCACACAGAGTACCATAGACTCATCACTACATAGAGACCCATAGACTCACCACATAGAGTACCATAGACTCATCACTACGCAGAGACCCATAGACTCATCACCACACAGAGACCCATAGACTCACTGAATCATAACTAATTGGGCACGTATTGTGTTCCCACGTGACAACGCCCACGTGTCTCACACGTGCTCTGTTTTCACCACTCGTCACTATGCGCTGCTATAAATAAATCTATACAAGGTATGAGAATAGGATGCTCCTACATATGAATCTACTAATTAAAACAGCGCTGCTATATATATATCTATACGATGTATGAGATGATTATTCTCCGGCCAACTGTGCCTGCTCAGACATCCTGTACCTCAGCCGCTGGATCTCTCAGCACCCAGGAGTCGTGATCTATTACGATTGGAATGTGGACCCCGACTCAGCGCGCTGCTCTGGTACCAATAGCGGCTGTCCGCTCACTCGGCACGGCAGCGAGCGGACAGCGCGGTGAGAGCCTCGACTGAGCTCGCAGTGCGGGGAGTCCTGGAGTGGTCACAGCAGCAGCAGCAGCTGCAATACATTTCGAGTGTCAACATCTTATCTCTGTCAGTTCTTTGTTTTAACGTCCACGTCTAACAAGGCATAGATCTGCTACTGAACACGAATGTCGCAATGAGGGGAGAGAAATGGTCTCTCCATTTTGCGTCGAGTAGGTCGGCCAGGTCCCGAGAATGCAGCGCCTTGACACATGGGCACGTTCCTGCACAGAGAGAGACGGAGACAGACAGAGAGACCGACAGAGAGAGACAGGGTAGAATTGTCCCAACAGCAGCAGGTATGAGACAGGGAGATCCACCATCACCAAACAACCTCGTCACGTACTTTGGGAACAGAGTGACGGATTCCATTCAGGACATCGCCACGCAGGAATCTCTGTGTTGAAGGGGAAAGAGAAAATTCACCTGAGATTCGCGGACGACGTAGACGTGATGGGAAGAAAGCTGCGTGGCACTGCAGGAAAGTGTTCATAGCGCTGACTAAGCCAGGAGGGGATGCTGGGACTGAGGATGACGCGGAGAAAGAGACAAAGACAAAGACGATGGTGATGGTGAAGGAGGACGTTGAGAGAGGTGACAATTATAGAGAGCGGCGAGATTGTGAACGTGAAGATAATTTGTGCGCTTGGGAAGTCTCCTGGCGTGGGACGACGACTGCACGGGAGACGTGAAGAGCGAGGATCGCTGAAGGTGAAACGAGTCAGTGGCAGGATTCACTAACATCTGGCAGAAGCAAGAAAATCTTTAAGCTACAATACACAACACTGAACATGTTAAAGAACAGCATGCATTTCGATTTAAAGCTTTCGTGACTGCAGGGATTCATCTTCTTGGTTCTTTCGGTAAAGTCACGTAGAAGGGAAAAAATAAAATAATAAAAAATAAAACATAATAAAATAATTCTCACGACGTTTCGGCCACAACGCAAGCAGCCGTCCTCGGGTGAAAACCAGGTCTGTCGAGGACGGCTGCTTGCGTTGTGGCCGAAACGTCGTGAGAATTGTATTTTATTATGTTTTATTTTTATTATTTTATTACTTCCCTTCTACGTGACTTTACCGAAAGAACCAAGAACAGCATGCATGTTCAGTAGCAGCTCTGTATGCCTGCGAGACTTGGACATTAAAACAAAGACTGACAGATGTTGACACTCGAAATGTATTGCTGCTGCTGCTGCTGTGACCACTCCAGGACTCCGCGCACTGCGAGCTCAGTCGAGGCTCTCACCGCGCTGTCCGCTCGCTGCCGTGCCGAGTGAGCGGACAGCCACTATTGGTACCAGAGCAACGCGCTGAGTCGGGGTCCGCATGGTAGTCTGATCCAGCCCTCCTCACGACTCCTGGGTGCTGAGAGATCCAGCGGCTGAGGTACAGGATGTCTGAGCAGGCGCAGTTGGCCGGAGAATAATTATCTTATTCATCGTATAGATTTATGTATAGCAGCGTCTTATTCTTATATTTTATATATATTTAAGTCTTAGTTTTATACCTTTTTACGGATTTATATAGCAGCACCTTATTCTTATTAATTATATTGATGTATATGTAGTAAGTATATATGGAGGCTTGACGACAGGATCGGAGGCACACTTATTTATTACACCAACACAGTTATTACAGGTCACTTGGCTACAGGGATTTCTCGACAGCTAACCCCTCTAGCCTATACCAACTCCTCCACTACGGGACTAGGGGAGGCTATCTGTCCCAGCTTGGTTAAGCTGGGATCCCGGCTCCCTGAGTCACCAGACCAGCTTCGTCTGGGCTCTCGGGGCCACGCCACCGGCTTGCCCTGGTCGGCCCTTAGAAGGACAGCGAGCCAGGGGAGCTCCGGGGCCTATACTAGCAGGTCTTCGTTCTTCTCTGGTTAAAGCTGAGTCCCCACCTCGAGCCCTCGAGCTCATCACCTTTTATAGGACTCGCCCCCGAGGGGGGGCCCGTGGGGGATACACATGCGGACGTCGGTGCGAGCGCCACCCTTGTGTACGGCCGTAACCCCGCCCCTTGTGTTTGTTGGCCATCCGTGGCCATGCATAATCACACCTCAACATTCGTAGCCATGCGCAATTACACCTCTACATCACCCCCCCCCCCCTGTACAGCTCGCAGCCGTCCCTGGCTGCAAAAAAAAAAAATCAGAATAAAGGTGTATCCCTCACAAAAACCCCGTGTGTGTGCCTCGCGTAATTTTTAACAAGAACAAGAACGGCAACAAGAACACAACAAAATGCAACAGCAAGAAGAGAAAACAACCCGACGCACCCCCCCCTTGAATAAATACGAATTCCGTAAAAAAAACAACCTATATACATGAAAACTGGCTAACCCACTCGAACCTTACGAATCTCCAGCTCACTGTTTCAACGCGCCTCAGAGGGTCTCAACCTCCGAGCCGTCAGGTCAAGCCGTCAGACACAGCCTGACGGGACAACACTCCCTGAGCCATGTGAGCACACAGCCCACTAGGCTAGACATACCACGGAGTGTTTTAATCTCCGGGCTGTCAGGTCAAGCCGTCAGACACAGCATGACGGGACCACACTCCCTGAGCCACGTGAGCACACAGCCCACTAGGCTAGACATACCACGGAGTGTTTTAATCTCCGGGCTGTCAGGTCAAGCCGTCAGACACAGCATGACGGGACCACACTCCCTGAGCCACGTGAGCACACAGCCCACTAGGCTAGACATACCACGGAGTGTTTTAATCTCCGGGCTGTCAGGTCAAGCCGTCAGACACAGCATGACGGGACCACACTCCCTGAGCCACGTGAGCACACAGCCCACTAGGCTAGACATACCACGGAGTGTTTTAATCTCCGGGCTGTCAGGTCAAGCCGTCAGACACAGCATGACGGGACCACACTCCCTGAGCCACGTGAGCACACAGCCCACTAGGCTAGACATACCACGGAGTGTTTTAATCTCCGGGCTGTCAGGTCAAGCCGTCAGCCATAGCATGACGGGACCACATTCTCTGAGCCATGTGAGCACACAGCCCACTAGGCTAGACATACCACGGAGTGTTTTAATCTCCGGGCTGTCAGGTCAAGCCGTCAGCCATTGCATGACGGGACCACAACGCTCATGTTAAACACGCAACACTCACAGGGCCATCCTGGTCAGGATCTGCGCCCCAAGATAAGTGACAGCCAGCACCACAATTCCAAATCCCTGGCAGCATGTCACCATCGCAATTTAACACCATCACAACACATACACCTCACATCCCGTATCCGTACCCCTCATCTCCGAGACTCGCATTGCAGCAATGCAGCTGTACCAACCGAGTGGAGAGAGCAACGCAATTAACGGAAACGCACCCCCGATCCATGTAGAACACAAGGAGCATTCCCGCACAAAAGACATCCTACCATCACAACAACGGACAGGAACCAACCAGTGGGTTTGAAACAACCCGAACCTGTAATTTCAAAATCCCCTTCAACATTAACCAAATAACACTCTCACAAGCCAAAATGCAAAAAGAACAGAGGGAAAAACCGTCCGCGAGGAACACAAAACCGGAGTGTCAAACTGAAAAAGTTCCTCCCAGCAGTGTCTCCATAGTCGGAAGCCTCTCTTCAATCACGGACCCCTCTCGCTCTCACCACCGATGCCCTCCCCCGCTCTTCTTACTTCAATGGGGGGAGGGAGGCCCGTAATCACAGGGCTGCAGTGGTACGCCGCCAGGCCGGCACACAAGGCCCACAAGGCCGGCACACAAGGCGCAAAGCACACAAGGCGCAAAAGGCGGGAACGCCGGCACGTTGAAGTGGCGTGAAACGCCGGCATGGTGCAAATGGCGGGAACGCCGACACCGCCGAAACGGCGCGAACGCCACAGCCAATTTCGCCATCACTCACCAACACCCGGCCACTCCCTTGCCACCAGCAGCTGGTCGAGTTGACGGGCGACGTCGTTCCAACTCGCCGTCGATGGCAAGCAGCCCGGGCCCGCAGCCTCTGATGGAGCGCAGCGGTTGGTGTAGATTCCTGCGGGCAGATGTCACCTCCACTCGGCTGTGCGTCGGTGCGAGCGGCCGATGGGATCGCCTGTCGCGGTGGTGATGACGTCGCAGCTTCAGCGACGGCGATGCCGGAGTGGATGTGTAGGCTGGCCACGCCCCGAACAGCTGCAGCGTCGATGGCGGGAAATTTGACCGCGAGCCGCGTCGGGGTGGCGGGAAACGTCGCCCCGCGCCGGCTGCCGTCGTCGACCCGCGCTGCTCCTCCAGCCCCCAGCCGCGTGATCTCCTCCAACGCGGCGGCCGCGGCGTAGAGCAGGTCCGCCAGGCGGGAGTGGGCCAGCCGGAGTCCTTCGGCCGACGCATCCCCCTCCTCCTGTCGTAGCGGCGCGGGCGTACTCGGCCCCGGCTGCTCCAATTCGACCCCGGCCATCTCTGGTGGTGATTCGGCCGCGGCGTCTTCCATCTCCGACTCCCTGGTACGTGTCGTCCCTCGTGTGTCCATCGTTGGACGTTTACTTCTGACCCCAGATGTAGTAAGTATATATGGAGGCTTGACGACAGGATCGGAGGCACACTTATTTATTACACCAACACAGTTATTACAGGTCACTTGGCTACAGGGATTTCTCGACAGCTAACCCCTCTAGCCTATACCAACTCCTCCACTACGGGACTAGGGGAGGCTATCTGTCCCAGCTTGGTTAAGCTGGGATCCCGGCTCCCTGAGTCACCAAACCAGCTTCGTCTGGGCTCTCGGGGCCACGCCACCGGCTTGCCCTGGTCGGCCCTTAGAAGGACAGCGAGCCAGGGGAGCTCCGGGGCCTATACTAGCAGGTCTTCGTTCTTCTCTGGTTAAAGCTGAGTCCCCACCTCGAGCCCTCGAGCTCATCACCTTTTATAGGACTCGCCCCCGAGGGGGGGCCCGTGGGGGATACACATGCGGACGTCGGTGCGAGCGCCACCCTTGTGTACGGCCGTAACCCCGCCCCTTGTGTTTGTTGGCCATCCGTGGCCATGCATAATCACACCTCAACATTCGTAGCCATGCGCAATTACACCTCTACATATATATAGAATGCCCTTATTCTCATATCTTACATAGATTAATATGAGCAGTGCCTTATTCTTATACCTTGTGTAGATTTGTGTTTTTGAAGAGCCTTGCTCTCATATCTCATATCGATTGAGATATAGCAGTCTTTTTCGATTTAAAGATTTCGTGACTGCAGGGATTCATCTTCTTGGTTCTTTCGGTAAAGTCACGTAGAAGGGAAATAATAAAATAATAAAAATTAAACAATAAAATCATTCTTACGACGTTTCGGCCACAACGCAAGCAGCCGTCCTCAGGTGAAAACCAGGTCCGTCGAAGCGACAGCGTCTGAATGAAACAGCACACGTGCTTGGAGCATATATATAAGCTGGGTTGGAAGGGGGGGAAAGGGCGCTTCGACAAAAGAACATGCATATCAAGAGGAATTTAGCATATTTATGGGAAATGCAGGTATGTGATTAGTACTACTTATGCCCGTGCATTATGCAGGATTAGTAGCATCAAAGGGTAGGGATATGGGAAATGCAGGTATGTGATTAGTACTACTTATGCCCGTGCATTATGCAGGATTAGCAGCATCCAAGGGAGGGGACATGGGAAATGCAGGTATGTAACACTCCTTCCCTTTATAAATGACCCTGATGTCACAGTAGATTAAGGCCCAATCACCATGAGAAGCCACGTGGCCCTGATGTCTTAACAACAACAACACGATCCCAATACAACAACATCATCACTGCTGTCGCCCACAGCGCAATCACTGATGATTGCCATCAGTGAACCGCCAGTTCATTGACACCCTGAACAGTCCGTTCACTAATGCACTGAACCCATCACAGGGTGACCAACGCTAACCTTGCGTGGATAATGAAGGGGAGTGATTACGCTGAAGTTCACGATCTCGCTACAAATGCAATCGGTGATTACAATCAAGGAGATTGGCCGTCGATGAATTCAATCGAGAGATCAATCGGTGATTGGTCACGTGATTGATAGCCGTCCGTTAATGATCATCAGACGACGGAATGCGACACGTGACACGTCACGTGGTCAGTGCCAAGTGCTTCGTGTGGGTGTCGTTATCAGCATTACGACAACGATCACGATTCTGTGACAGGTGCAGAAAGTTAGAACGCCTCCGACTCAGGGGCCACATTGGAACCTAACGAGGGCTGTACGGTGGGCTGGGAGATGTTAACTACCTCGCCTGGTATGCAGGAGGTCGTGGGTTCTATCTCGACCCTGACACCTGCTGCTTTACATTGGGAGTTTCAATGTCTCTCCCGGATTCTTCTCCGGGTCCTCTGGTTCTTACCTCCACATTTAGCATCAACGTGCGTTCAGCATTTGTGTCCACTGCTGTGAAATACCACGTGACAATAAGCCACTTCGCTGAGCTATTATTGGTGATTTTTTTTTTATTTTGTGGAATTGTGAACACTAAGCCATGTCAGACATTAGTAAATCTAATCGGCATAATCATTCTGGTCGCTGCAGCCCAATGACTCAGTCCGTACCAGGCGTGCGGTGAAGTCAGGAGATGTCCATGTGCTCGGCATTTGAAGGCCTGAAGCGCAGTTCTGTTGCTCGTAGTCAGTGGGCAGACGCAGTTCGTTTCTGTTTTGATCCGTCCTGTCGAGGCTTGGCTTTGTTTCTTGTGGCAACTGAGAGGAGGGTTCAAGGGTTGCTGGCCCTTGACTCCAGGCAGGCTTAAGCAGTACGGTGGAGGTGTCACGCTATCCATGACCTGATCTGAAAGCATCCGAAGACTCATGACAGATCGTGTGCAGGCTAGAACTACTCGGTCAAGGGTGGGGTGACCAGCGATTTTGTTATACACCCGTTACCCGCAAGGTCACTTCTCACAAAGAGGATTATAGCTCAGTGGGACTTACCTGGCATACTTGGGAAGTCTCCTGTCATGGGACAACGACTGAATGGGAGAAGTAAAAAGCGAAGATCTTTTAAGGCGAAATGAGTTAGTGGCAGCATTCACTAACATCTGGAGAAGCAAGCAAATCTTAAGCACCAAGACACAACACTGAGCATCTTAAAGAACAACATCGAGACTTGTACATTAAGAAAAACACTGACAGAGATAAGATATTGGCACTCAAAATGTATTCCAGCTGCTGCTGTGACCACTCTAGGACTCCCCGCACTGCGAGCTCAGTCGAGGCTCTGCTCGCTGCCGTGCCGAGTGAGTGGACATCCGCTATTGGTACCAGAGCAACGCGGCTGGTCGGGGTCTGTCTTGGAATTGGTATCCCTCACGGCTGCGAGGTTTCGAGAGATCCAGCGGCTGAGGTACAGAATGTCTGAACAGGCGCAGTTGGCTGGAGAATGATAATCTAATACCTTGTATAGATTCATATGTAGCAGTGCCGTATTCTTATATATTATAGATTTGTATTTAGCAGTACATTTTCTTAGATCTTATTTAGATTTATAGATAGCAAGGCCTTCTTCTCAAATCACAAATACATGTATATATAGCAGCCTTATTCTGACAAAGACTTATATATAGCAGTGCCTCATTATTATATCATAAGCAGATTCGATTTAAAGCTTTCGTGACTGCAGGGATTCATCTTCTCGGTTCTTTCAGTAAAGTCACGTAGAAGGGAAATAATAAAATAATAAAAATAAAACATAATAAAATAATTCTCACGACGTTTCGGCCACAACGCAAGCAGCCGTCCTCAGGTGAAGAACAGGTCTGTCGATAAGACAGAGTCTGAATGACACGTCCTAGGCTTAAATAGACGCTCCAAGCCTAGGACGCGTCATTCAGACTCTGTCTTATCGACAGACCTGTTCTTCACCTGAGGACGGCTGCTTGCGTTGTGGCCGAAACGTCGTGAGAATTATTTTATTATGTTTTATTTTTATTATTTTATTACTTCCCTTCTCCGTGACTTTACCGATGATAAAGGAGTCCTTTTCTCCAGTCCAAGTTGGTTCTCTTTCACCACCACGACCAAACGAGAAACCACGTGGCACTCACGTCACAGTAGAGCAAGGCCCAGACGCCATGAGAAGCCACGTGGCACTGACCTCAAACCAACAACACTGCAATCCCAGCTGACATCAGATGGTAGAATCTTATAATCACCACCACCATCACTGCTGTCGCCCACAGCTCTATTGTTGATGATCGCCATGAGTGAACCGCCAGTTCATTGGCACCCTGAACAGTCAGTTCACTAACGCACTGAACCCATCACAGGGTAAACAACGATAGCAGTGCGTAGATAACGAAGGGAAGTGATGACGCTACAGTTCCACGTCTCGCTATGAATGCGCTACGTGATTACAATCAAGGAGATTGGCCGTCGATGAAATCAATTGATAGATCGATCGGCAAGTGGTCGCGTTATTGACAGCCATTCGTTAACAAATAATCAGGCGACGGGATGTGACGTGTCACGTGGTCAGTGCCAAGTGGCGTGTGTGTCGTTATCAACATCACGACAACGATCACGATTCTTTTACACTATGAGGTTATTGCAAACATGATGCCTTGTATAAAGGTGTCAGATTTTGTACCAGTTGAAAGGGTAAAAACCTATTACTATATTTTGCCACTGGTAAAGGAGATGTCTCATAGTGTAAATGCTTACCCCGAGCTCTCAATACTCTGATAGTGCGCTGTCTTTGAGTTGTACGCCTTTTGGCGTCATCTGGTCCAACACCAATGGAGACTAGGCTCTAAAGAAAGCTGTCTTGGGTGTGGACCAAACAACTTCAAGGACAGTGCATATCATTATCATCATCAGAGTTGTTTCATTTTTGTTTGCATTTTGACTTCTTGTGTTGAGGTTATTGCAAACATGATGCCTTGCATAAAGGTGTCAGATTTTGTACCAGTTAAAAGGGTAAAAACCTACTACTAGATCACGATTCTGTTACATTTGCAGGTTATAACGCCTCCGACTCAGAGGCCACATTGAAACCTAAGGAGGCCTGTACGATGGCTCGGAGATGTTAACCATCTCACCTGGTATGCAGGAGATCGTGGAATTTGCTTTGCTATCTCTTTACATGACGGTGGTTCGGAGATGTTAAATACTTCGCCTGTTATACACGAGGTCGTGGGTTCGATCGCCATCCTGATGATGCTTGCTGCTGTATATTTTGATGACTGTGCCTCTCTCTTTCATCGTCATCAGGGTGGCTAGGATATGTTCAATACCTCGCCTGGTATGCAGAAGGTTGAGGGTTCGATCACGACCCTGACACCTGATGTATATATGTGGAGTCTGCGTGTCTCTCTCTCCCCGTTGTGGTCACTGCGTGAATTTCTCTCCGGATACTTTGTTATTTCACTCAACATTAAGAATCATCGTCGCGTGTTTAGATTAGTTGGCTGCTGCTATGAATGTTCCACTTGATGAGGACAATAAACTAAACACAAAAAGCAGTTATGAAGAAAAAGGGTTTCAGTATACTGCGTGTAGTGTGTAGAGTGGTCTATAGTATACTGCATAGTAAAGTAGTGCGTAGTGTCCGTGTAGTAGTTTGAACTTTGGCACAGGACGTAGCCAACTAAGCTAATCGGAGGAGCTGGGGAAGGATTACAAACAAAAACATATATTTTTTCAATCTAGATGTTGTAAAAGTGAATAGCTGCAGTAGCTTCATCATTTCGGGAGGAGCGTTCTACGCATGTGAATGCTCAGCGTGATGATGCAGTGACCTTCTATAGGATAGGAAAATATGCAGTGAGGTGACCGTCTTTGTTCAACGGCTGAGCCAGAGCCGCTGCTGCTCCTGTGAGGATGCTGAGCGGAGTTGTCGTGATGATGGTTTATAGCTTCTTGCTGACGACATCAGCAGCGAGAAGTTGCGGTTAATTTGTGGCAAGGAGCGCCTTGTAGAGTGCAGGTGGGAATGGGATTGGGGGGAGGGGTGAGTGGAAATAATTTAAAATATCTTAAGACAGGTCGCGGTGTGAATGTGCTACGGAGTGCGTGATATAGAGTCGGTGTCTATGAACGGTGGTCGCGTTCTCTCGCGAGCTTCCGCTTTGCGGTGTCCCCCAAGGGTCTATTCTGGGCGCTGTTCTCTTCACCGCGTGGAGATTCTTCCTCTTGGCAAAGTAATTTCAAGCTTCGGCGTAAACCTTCGTTTTTGTGCCGATGATACACAGGGCGCCACAGTGGCTAGAGAGATGTTAACTACCTCGCCTGGTGTGCAGGGAGTTGTGGGTTTGATCTCGATCATGACGCTTGTATATTTGGTTTGTATTTCTCTCTCTCATCATCATCATGGTGGCTAGAAAGATGTTAACTACTTCTCCTGGGATATACAGGAGGCCATGGAATCGATCCCAGACCCTGACAACGCCTGCTGTATGACCCGACTTTGCATCTCTCTCTCCCCGTGGTCGCGTGGATTTCTCTCCGGGTCCTCCGGTTTTTTCCCTCCACATTTAGAATCAACGTCGCCACGAGTTTAGAGTATCAGGCTGCAGTAAAACAGCGAGACAAGGCAGGGACGGCAAGATGGACAAAGAAGAGAGACCCACAGAAATGGGGCTACAGAGTACCACAGCGAGTTGTATCGGGATTGGGATCAAGAGAATAACGAGCTGCTGGGTGAGCTAGACAAGATATCCCCTCAGCACCATCGAGGGATACACAGATATACATAGAGATACCTAAAATACGTAAAGATACACAGAGATACGTAGATACACGTAGATATACATAGAGCACATGGAGATACACATAGACACAGAGATACATCATAGAGATATAAATAGAAGTGGGAAAGGCAAAATAACAACATCTGAAGAGAAAACAAAAGTCCAGGAATGGACGGCGTAAAACAGACAGAGAGACAGAGAGATTTAGAGACACAAAGAGAAAATAAAATTAACCCGTAAAAACAAAGTTTTTCACTATAAATCCTTTATATGCGTGGCATCGGTTTTATTTTATTATTCATTTCTGTTTTTCTTGAGTAAGAGTTTCATTTTTATCACATTGGTATTTTAAATTAAATATGAATTTTTTTTTTCCTAAAAAGTGGAACATTTTGGAAAAAAATTTTCACGAAAATAAATTGTCACGCACAACGAGTCTGTGTGCAAAATGTCAGCTCGATTGGATCACGGGAAGTGGGTTAAAAAACGACCGAAAGATTTGCACGGTCGTAAGCGCGCAAGCAAGCAAGCAAGTGAACTTAATATAAAGGATTTAAGAAACACAAAGCGAGATAGACACAGGGAAAGAGAAACAGAAAGAGACATACAGAGCCAGGACAGAGAGAGGGACAGACAAAGATTCAGAGAGAGAGAGAGAGATGCAAGAGCGACAGAGACAGAAAGATACAGAGGGAGAGACAGACAGAGACACGGGTAGAATGATTCCCGAAAGCAGGAGGCATGAGACATGATTCACTAACATTTTCCAGAAGCAAGCAAATCTTAAGCAAGAAGACCAAACACTGAACATCTTAAAGAACAGCATGAGTGTTCAGTAGCAGCTCTGTATGCCTGCGAGACTTGGACATTAAAACAAAGACGGACAGAGATAAGATGTTGACACTCGAAATGTATTGCAGCTGCTGCTGCTGCTGTGACCACTCCAGGACTCCGCGCACTGCGAGCTCAGTCGAGGCTCTCACCGCGCTGTCCGCTCGCTGCCGTGCCGAGTGAGCGGACAGCCGCTATTGGTACCAGAGCAGCGCGCTGAGTCGGGGTCCACATTCCAATTGCCATCGAACACGAGCCCTGGGTGCTGAGAGATCCAGCGGCTGAGGTACAGGATGTCTGAGCAGGCGCAGTTGGTCGAAGAATAATCATCTTATACTTCGTATAGATTTATATATAGCAGCGTCTTAATTTTAATCTTGTACAGATTTATATATAGCAGTGCCTTATTCTTATATCGTATATAGATTAAAAGGAGTAGAGCCTTTTTCTCATATTTAACTTAATTTTACATATAGCAGAGCCTTATTGTTATATCTTTTTTTTATTTATATATGCTAGTGCCGTATTCTTATATCCTTATGTAGATTTGTTGCAGCACTTTATGTTCACACCTTCCATAGATGTGTAGAGGTGTAATTGTGCATGGGAACGGATGGCTAACAAACACAAGGGGCGTGGTTAGGGCCGTACACAGAGGAGGTGCTCACACCGACGTCCGCACCTGCATCCCCCACGGGCCCCTCCCGGGGGCCGAGTACTATAAAAGGTGGTGAGCCGGAGGGCTCGAGGTCGAGTATTAGCTTTAACCAGCGAAGAGTGAAGACCAGCTAGAATAGGCCCCGGAGCTCCCCTGGCTCGCTGTCCTTGTCAGGGCCGACCAGGGCAAGCCGGTGGCGTGGCCCCGAGAGCCCAGACTGACGTTCTTATAAGAGCCGGTTTGGAGACTCAGGGTGCCGGGATCCCAGCTTGACCAGGGCTGGGATAGGTAGCCTCCCCTAGCTCCGTAGTGGAGGACTTGGGCGTAGGTTAGCGGGGTTAGATGTTGTGTCTCCCTGTAGCCGAGTGAAGGGGACGATACCCCCTTAAGTACTGTGTGTACCCGTTACTGTGCACAAGTTGGTGTTAATAAATAAGTGTGCCTCCGACCCCGTCGTCAAGCCTCCTGAATTCTTACTACAGATGTATATATAGCAGCTTATTAATTATTATATCTTAAGGACACTGATGATGCTGCAGCTGATGGTGATGATAAAGGAGTCCACATCTCCATTCCGAGTTGGTTTTGTTTGACCACCGCTTCCGTGCAAGAATCCACATGGCCCTGACGTCTTAGTAGCGCAAGACCCAAGGCCATGAGAAGCCACATGGCCCGAACATCACAGTAGGCGAAGGCCTAGACGCTATGAGAAACCACGTGGCCCTGATGTCACAAGAGACCAAGACCCATACGCCATGAGAAGTCACGTGGCTCTGACGTCACAATAACACCAGACACAACAACACTGCTCTCGCCCACAGCGCCATCGCTGGTGATCGCCATCAGTGAACCGCCAGTTCACTGACACCGTGAGCAGTCCGTTCACTAATGCTCTGAACCCATCACCAGGTACATTACATTACATTATATTTCGATATTTTACTAGGTTATTTAATGTTAGTGTGTCTTTCTCCTGATTTTCAAGCTTGCGTTGCCGTGCCGCGTCGTCATCTTACTTGCAGCAGCATCACGTTGCCGTCCACTCATTGATATGCTAATTTTTTCTCTGCCCCCTCCCTCTCTCCACCCGCGCCCCCCTCTCTATATTTAAGGCACCGTCACAGAAACGACCTCTCTCCTTGTGCCGATATGTGTTCTCTCTCTGTGTGTCCTTGTGATGTCTGTCTGCTTGTATGTCTGTCTATAGTTTTCTAGTTAGATTTTTGTTGCTATTTCTTTTATGCCTGATGATGATTGCTTGTGTTGCAATCGAAACGTCGTAATATGCTATTATTTATTTCTTATTTTATCTTTAGACGTGACTTAACCGAAAGAACCAAAGAATAAGAACCATCACCAGGTATCCGACGCTGCTGGTGCGTGGATAACGAAGGGGAGTGAGTATGCTACAGTTCACCGTCTCGCTTCGAATGCGCTCTGTGTTTACAATTCAGGAGATTGACCGTCAATTAAATCAATAGATCGATTGGTGAGCGGTCACGTGATTGACAGTCGTTCCTTAAATGATCATCAGGTGACAGGATGCGAAGCGTGACGCGTCACGTGATCAGTGCGACGTCCCGCGTGCGGTGTCGTTATTAGCATCACGACAACGTGATGCTAATAACACACAAGCAGATGGAGACACACACAGAGACACACAGAGACACACACAGAGAGACACACAGAGACACACACAGAGAGACACACAGAGACACACACAGAGAGAGACACACACACACAGAGAGACACACACACACAGAGAGACACACACACACAGAGAGACACACAGAGACACACAGAGACACACAGAGAGACACACAGAGACACACAGAGAGACACACAGAGAGACACAGAGAGACACACAGAGAGACACACAGAGACACACAGAGACACATAGAGAGACACACACAGAGACACACAGAGAGAGAGACACACACAGAGACACACACAGAGACACAGAGACACACAGAGAGACACACACAGAGACACACAGAGAGAGACACACAGAGAGAGACACACAGAGAGAGACACACAGAGACACACAGAGAGACACACAGAGACACACACAGAGACACACAGAGACACACACAGAGACACACACAGAGACACACAGAGACAAAAGACAAAGACAAAGATCCCCGTATAGCCTTAACAGACTGTAGGGGCAAGTGCTGTTAGCGAGCACCTATGAAGGCCGGAACGGTACACGAGGGGGTGGGTGGCCAGCACCACGCCCGACCGCCTTTGTCTCCCCAGTGGCGATGTTTACACACCGCACCAGGTACTCACTTAAGGCTGAGTCGACCTAGGGGAGGCCCAGAACCGGTTCAGATAATCGTCACTGGTGTTAGCCGTGAGCGGGAATCGAACCCGGGTCGCCAGGTTCATAGCGCAGCGCGCTAACCGCTACACTACCGCTCCCCACACAGAGACACACACAGAGACACACACACAGAGACACACAGAGAGACACACAGAGACACACACAGAGACACACAGAGAGACACACACAGAGAGACACACAGACTTTTGACTTTTAAAAGATTTTATTACTGGGGCGACAATTGCGCCCCAGCCGCTTCTCCAGTCAAAAAGCACCGTTGTCATGCGACCAAGACTCCCTCCGGCGGGTCACAACAGAAGACCGAACAAAAAAGCGACACCCGTGGCACGCACGCCACTCTCGTCGTTCGCGAGCGCGTTGCTCCCTCCCATGCGCCTCACAGCCACTGCACCACTCGCGCGCGTCCCGCCGCCGAACAGTCACGCACACAAACGGTCACAGGTTTATTGTCAGCATGCCGTTCTCGCAGGTGCAGAGCGCAGAGCCGGCTTCCCACTTCTCCCGAAAGAAGTCGTAGTTTCCGCTCACTTGGCCATAGTATTCATGCTCCAAGTGGAGCCTCGCTCCTATTAGGCCCCTCATCATTGCAACTGTCGAACAGTTGCTGTCTGGGTTTGTGTCGTCTTTGAGTCTTCCCTTTTTCCGTGTCTTATAAATCGCCAGTTTAGCTTGTGCGACGACGAAATTCGCCAGCGTGTGGCATTTATTTAGGCTACGTCGCACCCCGCACACGAGCGTGCTTTCGAAGAAAGGTATCTCCAATTTCTGAAAGACACTCCTTAACGTTTGCAAGAGCGGTGCCAGTCTCCGACACTTTACATACATGTGGGCGAGGTCCTCCCTCTGGCCGCAAAAGACGCACGCGTCGGATGCTCCCGGGTTGACTCGCTCCTCCCACGCCGCCGAGGGTAGGGTCCAGTGGGCCAACCTCCATTGGAGGTCCCCGCTTCGCTTTGCCACCGGGGCCTTGTACATCTCAGCCCACTGAGGGGTGACATCAATCAGTGGGGGGAACACCTTTGCCCACTTCGTGCAGGGCAGGTCCTCAAGGGCTCGCCGGTGTAAGACCTTCACGCAGCAGTTGTACAGCGCCTTCTTGGAGGCGCTCTTCAGGGCGCCGCCCTCACAGTTCTCGAGTTTTAACAGCATCCCCGTGTCACTTCGCCCAGCGGGCTGTACACCGGCGATGTGCAGCTCCGGAAAGGCGGGAGGGGACGTGTGATCGTGGCCTGTGTCGTCTGGTGCATTCAAGTGTAGGTGCAGGCCTTTGGCCACCGTGAGTGTCGCACGCAGTATTTTTTCTCCGGCCAGTGCAGTGCGAAGGCCTGCGGTTCGGCTTATTTCGGCTGCATTTTTCCATTTGCGGCCTCCCTCGCGGTTTTCCACAAGGTCCCTGACCGCCCGCACTCCGGCTGTGGCGAAACGGTGTGCCATCGTCTTCTCTTGCCGGATGTCTGCAAAAAGGTCATTGTAGAACAGGGGTTCTTCCATGAAGGCGCCCATGCCACCGTACGGGTCCTCTCTCTTCCACTCCAAGCTCCGCCACGCCTCCGCAACGCTGCGATAGTACAGGGGGAGCCCCGTGCAGTCAATGCGGGCGAGGTCCGCCAGGAAGAGTTCTTTCCCGTATCCTAGCCGTCCCCCCGCGTGCCTCAGCAGGGCGGCGGCCAGTGACTTCCACGGTGCCTCGTTCGGGTCGTAGAGCAGGCTCTTCACAGCCTGAAGGCGGAACACCATAATCCGGGCGGCGACGTCCGTGAGTCCCTGCCCGCCCTCGTCCAACGGCAGGTGCAAGACACCCGGCCTCATCCAGTGTTTACCTGCCCAGACGAAATCAACGAGCGCTCTGTTCACCTTCGCGATCAGCCATCTGGGCGGCTGGAGGACCTTCGTCGTGTGCCACAATATTGAGGCAGCAAGATTGTTCGCGACCAGTGTCCTCCCCCGAAAAGACAGGTGCTGTAGGAGGTGCTGCCACGCTCCCAACTTTGCCTCGAGCCTCTCGAGCAGGTCCGACCAGTTTTTCCGGACCGTTTGCGGGTCGCCCAGGTACACTCCGAGGTATCGGACCCCGTCCTCCCGCCACGCTACCCCGCCCGGAAGGGTCCCTAACTGTGTGGGGTTCTGTGGTCCGACCCTCAGCGCCGTGCACTTCTGCCAGTTTACTTTGGCACTCGTGGCTCTTTCATAGTTCCCTACAGCCCGGCTCAGCGCGGCGACGTCGTCTTGGCTTCTAATCACCATGCACACGTCGTCCGCGTACGCCGAAAGTTTTACGCTCACCTCCCCGGGTCCAGGAATATCCAGCCCGGTCAGGGCGTTCCTTAAGCTCTCGAGGAGCGGCTCCAGCGACAGCGCATAAAGGAGCCCTGACAGGGGGCACCCCTGTCTTACTCCCCTTGTCACAGGGAAGGGCCGGCTCAGTCGCTGGTTTATTTTAAGCATGCTGTGGACATTGGCGTACAGCAGTCTGACGTATTTCGTGAAGGCGGTGCCGAGGCCGAGAGAGAGCAGGAGTTTCTCCAGATACCCATGGTCCACTCTATCAAAGGCCTTCTCCTGGTCCATGAAGAGTAGCCCCACCGCCGTGTTCTGCATTTCGGCCACGGATATGATGTCCCTTACGGTGTGTATGTTGCTATGAATGCTGCGACCCGGGACACAATAAGTCTGTTCGCTCCGTATGATGAGCCCCGCCACCATCTTTAGGCGGTTCGCCACGGCCTTGGCGATGATCTTGTAATCTGTGCACAACAGCGAGACGGGCCGCCAGTTCCGAATTTGCTGCAGGTCACCTTTTTTCGGCAGCAGTGTGATCACTGCCCTCCTGCAGCTCAGAGGCATCTCTCCCCTTCTTAGACTATCCTCTAACATTTCCATCAGACAAGGGCCGAGCATATCCCAAAACGCCGCATAGAATTCCACCGGCAATCCGTCAATTCCCGGCGCTTTCCCTCTCAGCAGCCCCTCCATGGCGACGCGCAGCTCTTCCACGGTAAAGGGCTTCCCCAGCCTCTCCCTTTCCTCGCACCCTAGGGTGGCGTTTCCCTTCAGGAGCTCCTCGACCGCTCCCTGCTGCGTATGTTCGCTCTGGAGCAGGTCAGAGTAATAGCGCGTGGCGATCTCTCTGATTTCTTTTTCATCTGTCGTCGCCCCTTCATCGGTGGACAGGCTCAGGATGGCGTTGCCATTGCGTGAGGGCGCGGAGGGGGTTTTGCTGCTTTCTCCGAGTCTGAAGAAGTATTTTGAAGGCGAGTCTGTGTACGTGAGGTGCTGCATCTTCTTCCTCACGAAGGAGGCGTGCGCTTGTTTGTCCGTGACGTTTCTGAAGAGTTGACGCCGTTCCAACAGGAGGGGGAGCGGCTCAGCCCTGTCCTCGTGCGCGTTCGTTGCTGCACCTGTCTCGGCTTCAAGTCGCAGCAACTCGTCTGCCAGGCGCCCCACCGCATCGCGTTTGATGGCAGCCCTCTGTCCCACGAGTTGCAGGCTGAGCGCTCGCACTTGTGTTTTCAAGGTCTCCCACCCCTGCTGGCCGGAGCTGGAGCCGGAGGCGGCCTGCTCCCTCCTCCAGTGCGGCCAGCAGGCCACGAAGGCCGTCTTGAACGCTTTCTCGTCCAACTGCTCCACGTCCATCCGCCAGTAGGGGCAGCGGCGCGACTCTCCATTGACTTGCAGCGACGTCGACATTAGATGATGGTCGGAGAACCCCGATGGATCTATTCTACTGTTGCTCATCCGGTTCACCCCATCTTTGTTTATATATATCCTGTCGAGTCTGGCTAGGCTCACTTTCCCTTGGGCAGACTCGCGGTGCCATGTGTACTGTTGTTGGGACGGGTGTTGCAGCCTCCACGCGTCTGTAAAGCCGCAGTGTCGCAGAATTTTTGCGAGTGGACGTGCGGATTCCGGGTGTGGTTCTGGGCCGTTTCGGTCAAGTGCTGAGTCTAGGGTGCAGTTCCAATCGCCCCCTACGACTGCTATGACGTCCTCCTCGTTGCATTTTATTAACGTGCGGCGGAGTGCATTGGTGAAAAACACCCCTCTCTCTCTGCTCTTGCTGGGTGCGTACACGTTTATAATTCTGTACTTCATGCCACCGTGCACAAAGTCCATAGATATTAGGTGTGCCGCCAGAATTTCCTTGTACACCAGTCCCTCTGGGGCGAACCCTTGTCTGAGCAGGATCGCAACGCCCGCATGATGGTCCTCCCCGTGACTAAAAAATCCTGGGGTGTCATCAAGGTGCTGTCGCTGATTGTGCAGAGAGGCGTCGAGGTGGCTCTCCTGCAGGAGCATCACGTCCACCTTGTGTTCGTCCGCAAAGGTGCGAATACGGTGCCACCTCTCGCCACCTCTGGCTCCATTGCAATTCAGGCTTGCAATCTTGATTCTGATGTTAAAGGCCATCGCGGTTTCAATTGTCACTCGTTACATCGACCCTGGGGGGGGGGGTCTTGGAAGAGGAGCTGCTCGTTCTTCATTGTTTGCGCTATTTTCTTCAGTCGGAAGACCTCCTACTTCGTGAAGGCGTACAACTCCGGTTTGCTCACTATTTTCCGGGTCGTCTTCAGGAAGCCCTTTATGTCGGGGAAAGTCTCCGTATGTACGATCTTCCGCTTGTTGTAACTTTTCTCGAGGTGAAGGCGGATTTCCTCGGGCGCGTACTCCCGTTCTGCCGCCACGCTGGAGTAGCTTGTTTCACTCGCGGTCCCGTCCACCTCGTATTCCGCCTCCGCGTCGTCCGCATTTTCCTCTATGGCCTCATAGTCTCCGGTTGGGTCGGGTTGCTCCGAGGCACTCCCGAGTCCAATCTGGCTCTCCGCCATGGTTTTCCCCTCTCGTGCTCCGTCGGGCGGAGGGGGGGGTGTCTCCGAGCCCCTTTTGTTTGACGAGCACTTCTTCAACGTCCGGCTCTTCTCCCTCTCCCTCTAGGGGAGGGGGGGGGGCCGGGTCCAGCTCGGGTGGTCGTTCTCCCCCCCTGCTTCCGTCAAGCGAGTCGGCTCCGTTAGTGGTCGCCCTCGCGGACACCTGCGGCTCGGTCCCGTCACCGCCGGCTGCTATTGCGCTGCGGTGGCCGTGCAGCTCGTCGCTGCTGCCGCCACTGCAGCTGCCTTCACCTCCGGTCATGGCCGTCGCTGTGGCCACGGTGCGTTTCGGCCAGGTGCCACCGCCTCCTTTCTCTGCGGCGTCCCTCCTGGCCTTCCTTTTCCGCGTCCGCTTCTCGACGACGGTGAACTCCCCTTCCCCGTCGTCGTCCATCGTATTATCGCAGCCTACTTCATCGTCGGCGGGATGGTGTCGCTGCTGCTGCTGTTGTCGCTGCTGCCGTACGCCCTCCCCCTCCTGCTGCTGCTGCTGTAGCTGCTGCTGCTGCTGTTGCTGTTGCTGCTGCTACTGCTGCAGCTGCTGCTGCTGCTGCAGCTGCTGCTGCTGCTGCTGCAGCTGCTGTTGCTGCCGCTGCTGCTGCTGCTGCTGCCGCCGTGGAGGCGGTGGCGGCGGCGGCATTTGCTGCGGCAGTGGCGGCGATGTCGCCTGTTGCCGCTGTCGCGACGGCAGCGGTGGCGGTGCCTGCTGCGGCCGTTGTTGTGGCCCTTCTGCCCCCCGCGGTGGTGCTGCCTCGGGTGGCACCGTCTTTACTTTCTTTTCCTTCGGGCAAACCCTACGGGTGTGCCCTGTGCCACCACACCCGTAGCATCGTGGCGCCGCCGACGATGCATATACTGTGTAGGTGTGCCCTTCTAACGTGTACTTGAAGTTTAAGTCCACGTCCGCTGTCCCGTCCTTGGGGATTATATACGCCTGGCGTTGTGAGGACATCACGTGCGCCAGCTTCGGGTTCCGAGTTCTGAGCGGCAGCATCGTCACGTTCGATACTACCGTCCCGAACCGTTGGAGGTCCTGCTTCAGTGTCGTGCCTTTTAGAAAAGGGGGGGCTCCTGAGATGATCACCCGGGTGGCTGGTGTTGAGAGCGAGGTGCACTGTATGTACACGTCCCCGACGGTGATCCCCGTCTCTGCCAGGCTCGCCACCATCCCCTTCTTCTCCACGTACACGACCACGCCGCGGTCCTGCCTTTGTGCGACCAGGACACCGGCGTAGCCCACGCACTCGGCTACCGCCTCTGCGACGGCCTCGGCTGTGGTCTCGGGCGGCTGGAAGCAGATCACCCCGTTCCCCCTCGCCAGACACTCTAGCCTGGGGTACTGCGCCATGATAATGCTGAGAAACTCAGGGCGGCACCCCCCGGCTATTGTGAGAAAATAAACGTAATAAAAAAGCAAAGAAGTAATAAGCCCCACACAAACCAAACACACAACAGCACACAACCGAACAAACAACCAGGCAGACAGACAGACAAACAAAACCAACAAACACACGGACAAACAAACACACCAACCACACCACACCAACCAGCCGACCAGCAAACAAAGAAAACGAAACAATCCAACAAACAAACAAACGAGAGACAAACGAAAACCGCACCAACAAACACACAGGCAAACAAGCACACCAACCACACCACACCAACCACACCACACCAGCCAGCCGACAAGTAAACGAAGAAAACGAACAGTCAACAAAAGAACAGACAGACAAACGAACAACCACACAGACAAACACACAGACAGATGAACAACAGCAGTATTAAAACTGCTACTATCGCAGGCTAATACACACGAAGAAAAGACACAGGTTCACCTCTCTCTAGGCCGGGCTCAGGCTTTCACCTGAGCCCAGGCCTCCATTCACACCCACGTTGGAGCGGGAGCAACAGGTGTGTGCGGCCGCACCCAACGAGAGACACAGAGAGAGAGAGACACACAGAGAGACAGAGAGACACACAGAGAGACACACACAGAGACACACAGAGAGACACACACAGAGACACACACAGAGACACACAGAGACACACACAGAGACACACACACAGAGACACACAGAGAGACACACACAGAGACACACAGAGAGACACACAGAGACACACACAGAGACACACAGAGAGACACACACAGAGAGACACACAGAGAGACACACAGAGAGAGACACACAGAGAGACAGAGAGACACACAGAGAGACAACGCCTCTGTGTCAAGGCCTTAAATAGAGAGAGGGGGGTGGGGCAGAGAAAGAGGGGGCGGGATTGAGAACAATGAGAGATTTGTGTGGAATTCCTGTGTATCTCTGTGTGTCTCTATCTGCTTGTGTGTCTGTTTATGTGTCCCCGTGTCTGTGTTTTGTTTCTCTCTCAAATTTAGTAATCTTTGGAAGAACGTAATCAACCAGGTAAGGTGTTTACTGTTGTGTTAACCGATTCTCCGTGCTGTATTGCATTATATTTCTAAGTCTACTACGTTTGTTTTCTCATTCATTCTTGCCTGATGATGGTTGCTTGTGTTGCAATCGAAACGTCGCATTTTATTATTATTTAATTTATTTTCTTTCTACTTGACTTTACCGAGAGAACCAAAGAGTAATTCCTGCAGCCACGAAAGCTTCAAATCTAGTTTAAAGAGCTATATAGCCTTACCTGATTTAGTTTTCGTCTATGGTTCTATCTGAGTCTCTGGGTCTCTTTTGGTCTCTATGGTTCTCTATGACATATGGGTCTCTATTGGTCTCTTGGGCTTTAAATGGATTTGTACGAGTATGGGTTGCTATGGGTCTCTGTTGGTTTGTGTGGGTTTCCGTGGATGTCCATGGTTCTGTATCTGGATCTCTTTGGGTCTCTATGAGTTGTGAGTGTCTATCAGTCTCTGTGGGTGTAGTTTAGATAACGTCAACAACAACGTCAACAACAACAACAACAATGGTGGTGGTTGTGCAATGCTGCAGGTGAACGCGTTGCAGAGCTCCTCCTCTGATACCAAAGAAACTGCCGCGCCGGGAGATACAATTATAATGGGGCGGTGCCGACCTGTGGCTATGCGAGTTCAGCGGTGGCGGTGGCGGTGGTGCAGAAACCCTGGACAGCACCACGGAGCGCATGGACACGGAGCGCAGATGCACGTAGCTCGCTACACACGATGCGTAGTGACGCGTTGTGACACGTTGTGACGCGTGGTGACGCGTGGTGATGCGTGGTGACGCGTGGTGACACGTGGTGATGCACGTGGCTCACGATACACGACTTGTAGTGATGCGTAGTGAACGCAGGTCACGTGAGTCCGCGTGAGTCCACGTGAACGTCACCACTCCACTATGAGACCTCCTTTACCTGTGGCAAAATATAGTTATAGGCGTACAACTCAAAGACAGCGCACTATCAGAGTATTGAGAGCTCGGGGTAAGCATTTACACTATGAGACCTCCTTTACCAGTGGCATCTGGTCCAACACCAATGGAGACTAGGCTCTAAGGAAAGCTGTCTCGGTAAGTGAACCAATCAACTTCAAGGACAGTGCATATCATTATCATCATCAGAGTTGTTTCTTTTTGTTTGCATTTTGACTGCTTGTGTTGTGGTTATTGCAAACATGATGCCTTGTATACAGGTGTCAGTTTTTGTACCAGTTGAAAGGGTAAAAACCTGTCACCACTCCAGTTGAAGAGTATCCCTGACGGAGCATTCGACCGTCTTAGCTCCCTCACCCACGCCTATTTAGTTGGCAACCCATGGGAGTGCGAGGGCAGGGGACGAGAGTGGCACTGCGGTGTGGGAGCTATGCACCAGGCTGTGTGTGTGTAGTACAGGAGGACGTGGAGCTTGAGTGGACTTGTCGATGCCTGGTACCAGCGGTGTCAAGATCGGCCTCTGTGAAGGAGGCTCGTGAAGGACGCTACTGAGCAGTTGGAGGCAGTCGCCCTCCAACAACAACGGAGGGCAGAGGAGCGACGCTCACAACAACGAGCGGAGCGCCGGGTGGCTAAAGCACAGCAAGTTGGCGCAGTAGGGGGCACAGGTGGTGCATCAGCCAGTCATCTCGGTCATCTCAGTCAGTCGACCCGTGGCACCTGGGTCTGCCCCGTGACCTCCTGCCAGCGGGCGTTCGACACTTCACGTGGCCTCAAGGTGCACATGGCCTGGCACAAGCGTCGTGGTGACGTCACCACCACTTAGTGGCGAATGGCGATTGTTGTTGTTGTGTATCTGTGTAGTCACGATTATCTGAACCGGTCCTGGGCCTCCTCTAGGTTGACTCTGCCTCAAATGAGTACCTGATGCGGTGTATAAACATCTCCACTGGGGAAACAAAGGCGGTCGGCCGTTGTACTGGCCACCCACCCCCTCGTGTGCTGTTCTGGCCTTCATAGGTGCTCGCTAACAGCACTTGCCCCAACAGTCTGTTGCACTCTATACGGAGGATCTGTGTTTTAGTTTTATTTTTGTGTGTTCTCTGTAACATCCTAAAAGTTTACCGGTGTTGTGTTGCATTGAGATTATCTAGAGCAGTGGTTCTTATCATTTCACTGCAGCCTGCACCCCTTTGGTTGTCAATCCTAAAAAAAATTATCATGTGAATAAACACAGACGGTTTGATGAAACAAAGTAAGTTGTACGTACATTGGCCCGTGCTTCATTTATTTTTCGATGGTTTACCTTCTAAAAATAAATCTGCCCGTGTCTCGCACCCCCAGGGTGTGCGTGCTGCACCCCAGAATAAGAAGAGCCACTGGGCTTAGAGTGTGGAGCTGCCTGTGCCGGTTACCAACAGCGTGGCCGCTATTGGTACCAGAGCACTTGACGCTGTCTGGGTTCACGGTCCACGACGACCCAGTCCACTGCTCCCGCACGATGCCCGAGTGCTGAGCGGCCCAGCCACTCAAGTAGAGGATGTCGGTGCACTGACAGTCCCAGGGGTGTGGAGCGGAATGATCTATAACTCTGCACATAAAGCACTCAGCCTGACTAGAACAACAACAACAACAACCTGCAGCTTCAGCTCCTCCATTAGAACAACGCCCACCTCTTGTCTCCTAGAGCTGCATCTTCATCCTGCTACTGCTACTCACTGCCCCTGCAAACCAGCTATCAGCAGGGCTACCCCAACCACTATCACTACCCCTATCACTACCCCTATTACTACCACTATCACTACCCTTTTCACAACGCCTACTCCTATCACTAACCCTATCACTGACAATACCCCTATCACTAACTCTACCTTGATTACTACCCCTATCACTAGTAATACCCCTATCACTAACCCTATCACTGACACTACCCCTATTACTACCCCTTTAATTATCACTACCCTTCGCACAACTCTTATCACTGTCACTTTTCCTATCACTACCCAAACCCCTATCACTATCCTCACCACTATGACTATCACGACCCCTATAACTATCCCGAGCGCAATCACCACCCCTATCTCTAACTCTATTACTACCCCAACCACTATCACTACCACTGTACCTATAATTACCCCAGCCCATAGCAATACCCCTATCACGAATCCTGTCTCTATCCCAAACATTGTCGCTAAACGATGACTACCACAACGACTACCCCAACCCCTATTAGTACCCCAACCTCTACGCAACGCAAAAGCGAAACGTCTCACAGCGCGGTTCGCTTCTAGCCTGGGGGACCGCCCAATGGCAGTGTCGCTGTGCAGTGCAAGGTGACTCGGAACCTGCCTGCAACCTGTAACCAGGCTGATGACGATGATGATGCAGCTGATGACGATGATGATGCAGCTCATCCAGATGATGATGATGCAGCTCATGATGATGATGATGCTGTAGCTGAGTATTATGATGATGCAGCTGATGATGTTGCTGCAGCTAATGAAGACGATGCAGCTGATGGTGATGATGATGTTAAAGGAGTCCACGTCTCTAGTCCGAGTTGGTTCTGTTTGAGCACCACCACTACAGAGCGAGAATTCACGTGGCCCTGACGTCACAGTAGACCAAGACCCAGACACCATGAGAAGCCACGTGGCCCTCAAGTCACAACAACAACAACATTGCGATCCCTGCCGACATGAGATGCTATAATCTTGTCACCACCACCACAACTGCTGTGGTCCAGAGCGTCATCAGTGTTTTCGAAATCACCAAAATGAAGCTATAAAAACAATGTAACAACAGTAATCATGGGAACTGTGATTCAAATTTAACAATAAACGATATGCATAACATGTACGACCAAACTTGCAGCCATAGCTGAAGCATGATACTCCCAGTATATGATGTGTGAGTGAGTCAGTGGTAGTGTGAGTGAGTTTATGATGTATATGGTACGGGTGGGAATGAGATTGGGGGGACAGGTGAGAGGAAGATAGGTCGCGGTGTGAATGTACTACGGGGTGAGTGATATAGAGGCGGTGCCTCTGAACGGTGGTCGCGTTCTCTCGCCAGCTTCCGCTTTGCGGTGTCCCCCAAGGGTCTATTCTGGGCGCTGTTTTCTTCACCGCATGGAAATTCTTCCTGTTGGCAAAGTCATTTCAAGCTTCAGTGTAAACCTTCGTTTCTGTGCCGATGATAATCAGGGCGCCACAGTGGCTAGAGAGATGTTAACTACCTCGCCTGGTGTGCAGGAGGTTGTGGGTTCAATCAAGACCTTGATGCTGCCTGCATGTTTGGAGTTTGCATGTCTCTCTCATCATCATCACGGTGGCTAGGGAGATGTTAACTACTTCTCCTGGTATAGAGGAGGTCGTGGGATCTCTCTCCCCGTGGTCGCGTGGATTTCTCTCTGGGTCCTCCGGTTATTTCCCTCCAACATTTAGAATCAACGTCGCCGCGAGTTTAGAGCATCAGGCTGCAGTAGAACAGCGAGACAAGGCAGGGACGGCAAGATGGACAAAGAAGAGAGACCCAGAGAGATGGGGCTACTGAGTATCACAGCGAGTTGTATCGGGATAGAGATCAAGAGAATAACGAGCTGCTGGGTGAGATAGACGAGATATCTCCTCAGTACCACCGGGAGATACATAGAGATACATAGAGATACATAGAGACACGTATACATACAGAGATACATAGAGATACATATAGATAAACGGTGAGATACACAGACATACAGAGATACAATAGAGATACATAGAGATTCAAAGAGAGATGTAGCGATAAACATGGAGATACATAGAGATACATAGAGATACAAAGATTATTGTAGATATATACAGACGCGTAAAAATATATAAATACAGAGATACATAGATATACACAAAGAGATACATAGAGACACATAGATATACACAGATATATACAAATAGAAATACATATACACGTAGAGACACAGAGATAGATAGAGATTCATCTTCTTGGTTCTTTAGTTGTGGCCGAAACGTCGTGAGAATTATTTTATTATGTTTTATTTTTATTATTTTATTACTTCCCTTCTACGTGATGACTTTACCGAAAGAACCAAGAAGATGAATCCCTGCAGTCACGAAAGCTTTAAATCGAAATAGATATAGATACATAGAGACATAGAGAGATATAGATTTACACAGATACATAAAGATAGAGACACATAGAGATCAACCGAGATGCATAGAGGTATAAAGAGATACACAGAGATACGTAGAGATGAGACGATGATGACGGTGATGATGATAGTGGGCGCAGCTGCATAACAGCAAATGTCACTGTTGAGGCTCGTGGCAGAGAGAGCGAAGAGAACGGGAAGGAAGCTGCGTAGCACTGCAGGGAAGACTTCCGCTCGGCACCACCGAGGGGGGTGATGACAATGATGACGTCTCGTACAAAGAAGTGGGAAAGGAAAAATGACAACATCTGAATAGAACACAAAAGTCCTGGAGTGGACGGCATAAGAAAGACAGACACAGAGAGACAGACAGAGCAAGAGAGAGACGGAGAGAAATACATTGCCAGACAGAAAAAGACAGGATGAGAGACGGCTAGAGACAGAGAGAAAGATATAATAAGAGACAGAGAGAGACGGACGGAGACAGAGAGAGAGGCGGGAGGAGAGACAGACATAGAGACAGACAGAGAGAATGGTTCCCAAAAGCAGTAGGTATGATACAGGATTCACTAACATCTGACAGAAGCAAATAAATCTTAACCTAGAAGGCCAAACACTGAACATCTTAAAGAACAACATGCGTGTTCAGCAACAGCTCTGTATGCCTGCGAGACTTGGACATTAAAATAAAGACTGACAGAGATAAGATATTGACACTCGAAATGTATTGCAGCTGTCCGCTCGCTGCCGTGCCGAGTGAGCGGACAGCCGCTATTGGTACCAGAGCAGCGCGCTGAGTCGGGGTCCACAGCGTAGCCTGATTCACCCCTTCTCACGACTCCTGGGTGCTGAGAGATCCAGCGGCTGAGGTACAGGATGGCCGGAGAATAATCTTCTTATACATTGTGTAGATTTATGTATAGCAGCGTCTTATTCTTATATTTTATATAGATTTACGTATAGCAGTGTCTTATTCTTATATTTTATATAGATTTACGTATGGCAGTGTCTTAAGTTTTTTTTTTATACTTTTTACGGATTTATATAGCAGCACCTTATTCTTATTAATTATATTGATGTATATATAGAATGTCCTTATTCTCATATCTTACATAGATTAATATGAGCAGTGCCTTATTCGCATACCTTGTGTAGATTTGTGTTTTTGAAGAGCCTTGTTCTCATATCTCATATCGATTGAGATATAGCAGTCTTATTCTTATTGTTGAATGTGTTTACATATAGCAGATTGTTATTCTCATATCTTGTATAGATTCATATATAGAAGATTCTTATTGGCATATCTTTTATAGGTGTGAATATAGCAGAGCCTTATTCTCATATCTCATTCAGATTTATCTATATCAGTGACGTATTTTGATATCTAAATTAGATGTATTTAAAGCAAAACCTTATTCTTATACCTTATAGGGATTCATATACAGCACAACCTTATTTACATACCTTTTAAAGGTTTATAAATAGTGGCACCTTAGTATTTTATCTAAAGTAAGCTGATGCTGCTGCAGCTGAAGATGGTGGTTTTGTTTGTCCACCACTACCGAGCGAGATGGCACGTGACCCTGATGTCACAGTAGACCAAGACCCAGACACCATGAGAAGCCACGTGGCCCTGACGTCACAGTAGACCAAGGCCCAATCACCATGAGAAGCCACGTGGCTCTGACGTCACAGTAAACCAAGGCCCAGACACCATGAAAAGCCACGTGGCCCTGATGTCTCAACAACAACAACGCGATCCCAGCCGAAAGCAGATGGTAGAATCTTGTTACCATCACCACCACCATCACTGCTGTCGCCCACAGCGCAATCGCTGATGATTGCCATCAGTGAACCGCCAGTTCATTGACACCCTGAACAGTCCGTTCACTAATGCACTGAACCCATCACAGGGTGACCAACGCTAACCTTGCATGGATAATGAAGGGGAGTGATTACGCTGAAGTTCACCATCTCGCTACAAATGCAATCAGTGATTACAATTAAGGAGATTGGCCGTCGATGAATTCAATCGAGAGATCAATCGGCGATTGGTCGCGTGATTGATAGCCGTCCATTAACGATAATCAGAAAACGGAATGCGACACGTGACACGTCACACGGTCAGTGCCAAGTGCTTCGTGTGGGTGTCGTTATCAGCATCACGACAACGATCACGATTCTGTGACAGGTTCAGAAAGTTAGAACGCCTCCGATTCAGGGGCCACATTGGAACCTAACGAGGGCTGTACGGTGTCTAGGAGATGTTAACTCCTTCGCCTGGTATACAGGAGGTCGTGGATTCCATCCCAACCCTGATGCCTGCTGTATGGTTGGAGTCTGTGTGTGTGTCTCTCTCTCCCCGTGGTCGTTTCGATTTTTCTCCGGGTCCTCTGGTTCTTACCTCCACATTTAGCATAAACGTGCGTTCAGCATTTGTGGCAGCTGCTGTGAAATGCCACGTGACAATAAGCCACTTCGTTGAGCTATTATTGGTGATTTTGTTTTTATTTTGTGGAATTGTGAACACTAAGCCATGTCAGACATTAGTAAATCTAATCGGCATAATCATTCTGTTCACTGCAGCCAGTCCGTACCAGGCGTGCGGTGCAGTTAGGAGATGTCCATGTGCTCGGCATTTGAAGGCCTGAAGCTCAGTTCCTTGTCTCATAGTCGGTGGGCAGACGCAGTTCGTTTCTGTTTTGATCCGTCCTATCGAGGCTTGGCTTTGATTCTTGCAGCAACTGAGAGGAGGGTTCAAGGGTTGCTGGCCCTTGACCCCAGGCAGACTTAAGCGGTGCGGTGGAGGTGTCACGCTATCCATGACCTGATCTGAAAGCATCCGAAGACTCATGACAGATCGTGCGCAGTCAAGAGCCACTCGGTCAAGTGTGGGGTGACCAACGATTTGTTATACACCCGTTACCCGCAAGGTCGCTTCTCTTAAAGAGAATTATAGCTCAGTGGGACTTACCTGGTTTACTTGGGAAGTCTCCTGGCGTGGGATAACGACTGAACAAAAGACGTAAAAAGCGAGGATCTCTAAAAGCCAAAGGAATTAGTGGCAGCATTCACTATCATCTGGAGAAGCAAGCAAATCTTAAGCTACAAGACACAACACTGAACATCTTAAAGAACAGCATGCGTGTTCAGTAGCAGCTCTGTATGCCTGCGAGACTTGGGCAGCAAAACAAAGTCGGACAGAGATAAGATATTGGCACTTGAATGTATTGCAGCAGCTGCTGTGACCACTCCAGGACTCCCCGCACTGCGAGCTCAGTCGAGGCTCTCACCGCGCTGTCCGCTCGCTGCCGTGCCGAGTGAGCGGACAGCCGCTATTGGTACCAGAGCAGCGCGCCTGGTCGGGGTCCACACTGTGCCCACCATCCCTCACGACCCCTGGGTGCTGAGAGATCCATCGGCTGAGGTACAGGATGTCTGAACAGGCGCAGTTGGCTGGAGAATAATCATCTTATACATTGTGTAGATTTATATTAGCATCACCACAACGATCACGATTCTGTGACAGGTGCAGAAAGTTAGAACACCTCCAACTCAGGAGGCGTTTGCAAGGAGGTCATGCGTTCGATGCCGACCCTGACGCCTTCTGTATATTTGGAGTTTGAGTGTCTCTCTGCCCATGGTCACGTGGTTTTATCACCGGGTCCTCCAGTTTTCCCTCCACCATTATAATCAAAGTCACACGTCTTCTTGGTTCTTTCGGTAAAGTCACGCAGAAGGGAAGTAATAAAATAATAAAAATAAAACATAATAAAATAATTCTCACGACGTTTCGGCCACAACGCAAGCAGCCGTCCTCAGGTGAAACCAGGTCTGTCGAGGCGACAGCGTCTGAATGAAACAGCACACGTGCTTGGAGCATATATAAGCTGGGTTGGAAGGGGGGGGGAAGGGCGCCTTGACAAAATAATTTGCATATCAAGAGGAATTTAGCATATTTATGGTAAATGCAGGTATGTGATTAGTACTATTAAGTCTGTGCATTATGCAGGATTAGCAGCATCCAAGGGAGGGGCTATGGCAAATGCAGGTATGTGATTAGTACTACTTATGTCCGTGCATTATGCAGGATTAGCAGAATCCAAGGGAGGGGATTTGGGAAATGCAGGTATGTGATTAGTACTACTTATGTCCGTGCATTATGCAGGATTAGCAGCATCCAAGGGAACTCCTATACAAGAACGTCACCAGTGCAGTCAGGTGTGCAGTGGGCATATCACCGCCATTTCCCATCAGCGTTGGAGTGCACCAAGGATCGGCCCTGTCACCACTCCTGTTTATCCTGTGCCTGGACACGATCACTGCCGACCTGCACACGCCCCTGCCATGGTCAATTCTCTACGCGGATGACGTCCTCCTCTCCGATGAAGAGAGAGGAGATGTGGAAAGACAAACGCGCCTGTGGAAGGAACGTTTGGACGAAAACGAGATGAGGTTCAACATCAAAAAGACGGAGTATATGGAGTGTGGCCCCCAAACCGACGACACCATCAGCATTGACGGAGAAGATCTGAAGAAAGTAACGGACTTTAAGTACCTGGGCTCCACCATCAGCTCAGATGGTAGCATCACGACTGATGTGAGGTCACGAGTCAATGCGGCGTGGATGAAGTGGAGGCAAGTCACCAGAGTCCTCTGTGATCGGAAAATGCCGGATAGGCTGAAGGGAAAAATATACAAGACCATCGTCCGACCGGTGGCACTCTATGGATCCGAGTGCTGGCCAGCCACAACTATACACGAACAAGCTCTCCACACCATGGAGATGAGGATGCTCAGATGGAGCCTCGGACTGACTCGATGGGATCGTGTCAGGAACGAAGACGTTCGGAAGCGACTTGGTGTGGCCCCCATTGAGGACAAGATGCTTGAGGCAAGGCTTCGGTGGTACGGCCGTGTGATGCGAAGTGAAGAGTCATCGGTGGCCAAGGCTGCCCTGCGTATTGAGCCAGAGGGCCGCCGTCCACGCGGACGTCCGAAGAAGTGATGGATGATTGACCGAATAAAGGAAGACATGAAGACGGTCAACGCATCCCCTGAAGATGCCCTGGACCGAGCCACATGGAGAAGACAATGCCGACAAGCGGTTCCTGCGCCACAGCAGGAACAACGCTAGGAAGAAGAAGGAGTTCTATCCGAGTCTCTGCGTCTCTTTTGGTCTCTATGGTTATCTATGACATATGGGTCTCTATTGGTCTCTTGAGCTTTAAATTGATTTGTATGAGTATGAGTTGATATGGGTCTCTGTTAGTTTGTGTGGGTTTCCGTGGATGTTCATGGTTCTGTATCTGGATCTCTTTGTGCCTTTTTGGGTCTCTACGAGTTGTGAGTGTCTATCAGTATCTGTGGGTGTAGTTTAGATAATGTCAACAACAACCACAATGGTGGTTGTGCAATGCTGCAGGTGAACGCGTTGCAGAGGTGTTTTTTGAGATGATGTCGTGGCACAGAGCTCCTCCTCTGATACCAAAGAAACTGCCGCGCCGGGAGATACAATTATAATGGGGCGATGCCGACCTGTGGCTGTGCGAGTTCAGCGGTGGTGGCGGTGGCGGTGCAGAAACCCTGGACAGCACCACGGAGCGCAGATGCACGTAGCTTGCTACACACGATGCACATGATGCGTAGTGATGCGTTGTGACGCGTTGTGACGCGTTGTGACGCGTGGTGACACGTGGTGATGCACGTGGCTCACTACACACGACTTGCAGTGACGTGTAGTGAACGCAGGTCACGTGAGTCCGCGTGAGTTCACGTGAACGTCACCACTCCACTATGAGACCTCCTTTACCAGTGGCAAAATATAGTGATAGGCGTACAACTCAAAGACAGCGCACTATCAGAGTATTGAGAGCTCGGGGTAAGAATTTACACTATGAGACCTCCTTTACCAGTTGCATCTTGTCCAACACCAATGGAGACTAGGCTCTAAGAAAAGCTGTCTTGGTTGTGGACCAATCAACTTCAAGGACAGTGCATATCATTATCATCATCAGAGTTGTTTCTTTTTGTTTGCATTTTGACTGCTTGTGTTGTGGTTATTGCAAACATGATGCCTTGTATACAGGTGTCAGTTTTTGTACCAGTTGAAAGGGTAAAAACCTGTCACCACTCCAGTTGAAGAGCATCCCGCATGGAGCGTTCGACCGTCTCAGCTCCCTCACCCTCGCCTATTTCTTTGGCAACCCATGGGAGTGCGAGGGCAGGGGACGAGCGTGGCACTGCGGTGTGGGAGCTATGCACCAGGCTGTGTGTGTAGTACGCGTGCTGTGTGTAGCTACGTTGGTGTTGTGTGCATGGCACGTGGTGTGTGCGTGTGTATGTTGTCTTTGTGTATCTGTGTGTGTATCTCTGTGTGTATCTGTGCCGGGCTTGATATGTTAAGACTTAACAGTATGTTAAGTCTATACGGGGGATCTTTATCTTTCTCTTTGCATCTGTCTGTCTATATCTGTTTGTGTATCTGTGTGTGTTTATCTTTGTTTGAATTTGTATCAGCATGTATAGGCGCTTCTACTCGTTAACAGCACTTGCCCCAACAGTCTGCGACACGGGGGTTATTTCTCTTTGTATATGTGTATTTGTGTGTGTACTGTGTGTGTATCTGTGTGTGTACTCTGTGTATCTGTGTGTGTGTGTCGATGTTAGACGTGGTTTAGTGTAACCAGGCTGGATTGTGTGAGGAGCTCACAAATCCTTGAAAGATCTGGAGAAAGTCCCATCGGTGAGGTCCTCCGGCAGGCAAGGCTGCGTTGGCTGGGCCATGTAGCCGGCATGGCAAGTCACCGCATGCCTAAACAGCTTTTGTTCGGCCGGATCGAGGGGGCTAAACGGGCGCAGCCCGGGCTAGAGAGGAGATGGAGTGACGTGGTACAGGCAAATGTGGAGCTGAGTGGACTTGCCGATGACTGGTACCAGCGGTGTCAAGATCGTCCTCTGTGGAGGAGGCTCGTGAAGGACGCTACTGGGCAGTTGGAGGCAGTCGCCCTCCAACAGCAACGGAGGGCGGAGGAGCGACGCTCACAATAACGAGCGGAGCGCCGGGTGGATAAAGCACAGCAAGTTGGCACAGTAGGGGGCACAGGTGGTGCATCAGCCAGTCGTCTCGGACATCTCGGTCAGTCGACCCGTGGCACCTGCTGGGTCTGCCCCGTGACCTCCTGCCAGCGGGCGTTCGACACTTCACGTGGTAGCCTCAATGTGCACATGGCCTGGCACAAGCGTCGTGGTGACGTCACCGCCACTTAGTGGCGAATGGCGGTTGTTGTTGTTGTGTGTCTGTGTGTGTGTATATCTGTGTAGTCACGATTATCTGATCCGGTTCTGGGCCTCCTCTAGGTTGACTCTGCCTCAAATAAGTACCTGATGCGTTGTGTAAACATCGCCACTGGGGAAACAAAGGCCGCCGGGCGTGGTCCTCATGTGTCTTTCTGGCCTTCAAAGGTGCTCGCTAACAGCACTTGCCCCAACAGTCTGTGGCACGAAATACAGAGATCTGTGTCTGTGTTTAATTGTTGTGTGTTTTCTGTAACATCCTAAACTTGTACCGGTGTTGTGTTGCATTGAGATTATCTAGAGGAGTGGTTCTTAACATTTCACTGCAGCCTGCACCCCTTTGGTTGTCAATCCTAAAAAAAATTATCATGTGAATAAACACGGAGGGTTGGATGAAACAAAGTAAGTTGTACTTACATTGCCCCCTGCTTAATTTATTTTTCAATTATTTACCTTCTAAAAAATAATCTGCCCGTGTCTCGCACCTCCAGGGTGTGCGTGCTGCACCCCAGACTCAGAAGAGCCACTGGGCTTAGAGTGTGGAGCTGCCTGTGCCGGTTACCAACAGCGTGGCCGCTATTGGTACCAGAGCACTTGACGCTGTCTGGACTGTGCCTCCACGGCCACCCCTCACCCACGATGCCCGAGTGCTGAGCGACCCAGCCACTCAAGTAGAGGATGTCCGTGCACTGACAGTCCCAGGGGTATGGAGCGTAATGATCTATAACTCTGCACATAAAGCACTCAGCCTGACTAGAACAACAACAACCTGCAGCTTCCGCTCCTCCATTAGAACAACGCCCACCTCTTGTCTCCAAGACCTGCAACTTCATCCTGCTACTGGTACTCACTGCCCCTGCAAACCAGCTATGAGCAGACCTACCCCTATCACTATCACTACCCCTATGACTACCCCTATCACTATCCCAAAGCCTACCACTATCCCTACATTTATAACTACTTTCTCTCTACCCTTATCATTGTCATTTTTCCTATCAATACCCCTATAACTATCACTACCCCTATCACTACCCCTATCACTATCACTACCCCTATCACAACCTCTCGCACTACCCCAACCCCAATCCCAATCACTACCTCCAGCACTAGCCAAACCCCTATCAATACCCTCACCACTATGGCTATCACGACCGCTATCACTATTATTACCAATATTACTATCACTATCCCAACCCCAATCACTACCCCTAACTCAACCTCTGTTACTACCCAAACACCTATCACTACCCCAACCTGTATCACTACCCATTTCACGAATCCTATCACTACCCTAAACATTGTCACTAAGCGATCACTACCACAACGACTACCCCAACCCCTATTAGTACCCCAACCTCTACGCAACGCAAAAGCGAAACGTCTCACAGCGCGGTTCGCTTCTAGCCTGGGGGACCGCCCAATGGCAGTGTCGCTGTGCAGTGCAAGGTGACTCGTAACCGGCCTGCAACCTGTAACCAGGCTGATGATGATGAAGCTGATGACGATGATGATGCAGCTCATGAAGATGATGATGCTGCAGCTGATTATGAAGATGCAGCTGATGATGATGATGATGATATTAGAGAAGTCCATGTCTCTAGTCCGAGTTGCTTCTGTTTGAGCACCACCACAATGGAGCGAGAAGCCACGTGGCCCTGACGTCACAGTAGACCAAGAACCAGACGCCATGAGAAGCCACGTGGCCCTGACGTCACAGTAGACCAAGACCCAGACGCCATGAGAAATCACGTGGCCCTGACGTCACAGTAGACCAAGACTCAGACGCCATGAGAAGTCACGTGGCCCTGACGTCACAGTAGACCAAGACCCAGACGCCATGAGAAGTCACGTGGCCCTGACGTCACAGTAGACCAAGACTCAGACGCCATGAGAAGTCACGTGGCCCTGACGTCACAGATGACCAAGACCCAGACGCCATGAGAAGTCACGTGGCCCTGACGTCACAGTAGACCAAAACCCAGACACCATGGGAAGTCACGTGGCCCTGACGTCACAGTAGACCAAGACCCAGACACCATGGGAAGTCACGTGGCCCTGACGTCACAGTAGACCAAGACCCAGACGCCATGAGAAGCCACGTGGCCCTGACGTCACAGTAGACCAAGACCCAGACACCATGAGAAGTCACGTGGCCCTGACGTCACAGTAGACCAAGACCCAGACGCCATGAGAAGTCACGTGGCCCTCAAGTCACAACAACAACAACGTTGCGATCCCTGCCGACATGAGATGCTATAATCTTGTCACCACCACCACAACTGCTGTGGTCCAGAGCGTCATCGGTGTTTTCGAAATCACCAAAATGAAGCTATAAAAACAATGTAACAACAGTAATCATAGGAACTGTGATTTAAATTTAACAATAAACGATATACAAAACATGTACGACCAAACTTGCAGCCATAGCTGAAGCATGATACTCCCAGTGTATGATGTGTGAGTGAGTCAGTGGTAGTGTGAGTGAGTTTATTACGTGTTTGGTACGGGTGGGAATCAGATTGGGGGTACAGGTGAGAGGAAGTAATAAAAATATCTTAAGACAGGTCGCGGTGTGAATGTACTATGAAGTGCGTGATATAGAGGCGGTGTCTCTGAACGGTGGTCACGTTCTCTCGCGAGCTTCCGCTTTGCGGTGTCCCCCAAGGGTCTATTCTGGGCGCTGTTCTCTTCACCGCATGGAGATTCTTCCTCTTGGCAAAGTCATTTCAAGCTTCAGTGTAAACCTTCGTTTCTGTGCCGATGATAATCAGGGCGCCACAGTGGCCAGAGAGATGTTAACTACCTCGCCTTGTCTGCAGGATGTTGTGGGTTCGATCCCAGACCCTGACAACGCCTGCTGTATGATCGGAATTTGTATCTCTCTGTCTCTCTTTGGTCGCGTGGATTTCTCTCCGGGTCCTCCGGTTATTTCCCTCCAACATTTAGAATCAACGTCGCCACGAGTTTAGAGCATCAGGCTGCAGTAAAACAGTGAGACAAGGCAGGGACGGCAAGATGGATAAGAAGAGACACCCACAGAGATGGGGCTTCTGAGTGTCACAGCGAGTTGTATCGGGATAGGGATCAAGAGAATAACGAGCTGCTGGGTGAGCGAGACGAGATATCTCCTCAGTACCACCGGGAGCTACACAGAGATACATAGAGACACGCAGAGACACGTATACATACAGAGATACATAGAGATACATATAGATTCATGTAGATATACACAGACACGTAAAAATATATAAATACAGAGATACATAGATATACACAAAGAGATACATAAAGATATACAGAGATATATACACAGATACACATAGAGAAACATCATAGAGATACACATAATCACACACAGAGACACATATACACGTAGAGACACGTAGATATGTATAAAGATACACAGAGATATATAGAGATCCACATAGAGATACATAGAGATATATAGATTTACACAGATACACAGAGATAGAGAGATCCACAGAGATGCATAGAGATTCAAATAGAGACGTACAGATACACATGGATATAAATAGAGATAAATAGAGATACACAGATTAATGTTAATATACACAGACATGTAGAAGTATATAAATACAGAGATACATAGATATACACAGAGATACATAGAGATACATTGTTATACACAGATATATACAGAGAGATACACACAGATACACACAGAGATACATCATAGAGATACACGTAAATACACATAGACACATATACACGTAGAGACACATTGATAATAGAGATACATCGAGATATATAGAGATTCACATAGAGTTACACATAGAGATATATAGATTTACACAGATACACAGAGATAGAGACACAGAGATACACAGAGATATACGTAGAGATGAGATGATGATGACGGTGATGATGTGGAGATTCTAGATTTGAAGCTTTCGTGACTGCAAGGGTTCATACTCCTAGGTTTTTTCGGTAAAGTCACGTAGGTAAAATAAATAATAATAGAAATAAAATAATAAATAATACATTTATAGAAATAATAATAGAAATAAAATAATAAATCACGACGTTTCGGGCGCAACACAAGCGTCCGTCATCAGGTGGGACACCCGCAGCAAGAAACAAAGAAACGGCCCACTTCAGCTTCAAATCGAAATCTACCTCGCTACCGTGGTGGTGATGATGAGAGAGAGAGACGCAGACTCCAAATCAACAGCAGCAGGCATCTTCAGGATTTAAAGGAGACATCATCACAAACATACGAAGAAGACATCACAGAGACGATGATACTCTATACTCTTAGTTCTTTAAGTAAAGTCACGTGGGTAGAAAATGAAATTATAATTAATAAAAATAAAACAATTAAAATCAAAACAATGATACTCTAATCTAGATTTGAAGTTTTCGTGACTGCAGGGATCCATACCACCCTTTGGTTCTTTCGGTAAAGTCGCGTGGGTAGAAAATGAATTCAAATCACGACGTTTGCTGCCGTTACAGCCTCTTGTCACGGCAGCCCTTTCGCCAACTTCACCAATTGTTTGTCGCAGGGGTTGTCCCACCTGCCGCTTGTGTTGCGCCCGAAACGTCGTGATTTAGTATTTTATTTCTATTATTATTTATATCATTTATTTATTTATTATAATTTTTCCCCCCTACGTGACTTTACTGAAAACAACCTAGGAGTATGATGTGGACCCTCGGGCTGGGATAGTGGGTGCAGCTGTTTAACAGCAAATGCCGCTGTGGAGGCTCGTGGCAGAGAGAGCGAAGAGAACGGGAAGGAAGCTGCGGAGCACTGCAGGGAAGATTTCCCCTCGGCACCACCGAGGGGGGTGATGACAATGATGACGTCTCGTACGAAGAAGTGGGAAAGGTAAAATAACAACATCTGAAGAGAACGCAAAAGTCCTGGAGTGGACGGCATAAGAAAGACAGACACAGAGAGACAGACAGAGAGAATGGTTCCTAAAAGCAGTAGGCATGATACAGGATCAGAGCCGGCCCAGCCACTAAGCGACCCTTGCAATTGCAAAGGGCCCCGTGGCCAGCAGAGGGCCCCCTAGAGTCACTGCGAGCGAGTGGGTGAAAAAAATCATACATCAAAGGGGCCTCCAACCAAATTTTGCTTAGGGCCCCCAAAGGTCTAGGGCCGGTTCTGTACAGGATTCACTAACATCTGACAGAAGCAAGCAAATATTAACCTAGAAGGCCAAACACTGAACATCTTAAAGAACAACATTCTTGTTCAGCAACAGCTCTGTATACCTGCGAGACTTGGACATTTAAACAAAGACTGACAGAGATAAGATGTTGACACTCGAAATGTATTGCAGCTGTCCGCTCGCTGCCGTGCCGAGTGAGCGGACAGCCGCTATTGGTACCAGAGCAGCGCGCTGAGTCGGGGTCCACAGCGTAGCCTGATTCACCCCTTCTCACGACTCCTGGGTGCTGAGAGATCCAGCGGCTGAGATACAGGATAGCCGGAGAATAATCTTCTTATACATTGTGTAGATTTATGTATAGCAGCGTCTTATTCTTTTATTTTATATATATTTACGTATAGCAGAGTCTTAGTTTTATACTTTTTACGGATTTATATAGCAGTGCCTTATTCTTATTAATTATATTGATGTATATATAGAATGTCCTTATTCTCATATCTTACATAGATTAATATGAGCAGTGCCTTATTCTTATACCTTGTATAGATTTGTGTTTTTGAAGAGCCTTGCTCTCATATCTCATATCGATTGAGATATAGCAGTCTTATTCTTATATCTTGTATGTGTTTACATATAGCAGTTTGTTATTCTCAAATCTTGTATAGATTCATATATAGAAGATTCTTATTGTCATATCTTTTATAGGTGTGAATATAGAAGAGCCTTATTCTCATATCTCATTCAGATTTATCTATATCAGTGACGTATTGTGATATCTAAATTAGATGTATTTAAAGCAAAGCCTTATTCTTATTCCTTATAGGGATTCATATACAGCACAACCTTATTTACATACCTTTTAAAGGTTTATAAATAGTAGCACCTTAGTATGTTATCTAAAGTAAGCTGATGCTGGTGCAGATACAGATGATGGTTCAGCTTGAGCATCACTACCGAGCGAGAAGCCACGTGGCCCTGACGTCACAATAGACCAAGACCCAGACGCCATGAGAAGCCACGTGGCCCTGACGTCACAGTAGACCAAGGCCCAGACGCCAGGAGAAGTTACATGGCCCTGACGTCACAGTAGACCAAGACCCAGACACCATGAGAAGCCACGTGGCCCTGACGTCACAGTAGACCAAGACCCAGACGCCATGAGAAGTCACATGGCCCTGACGTCACAGTAGACCAAGGCCCAGACACCATGAGAAGTCACATGGCCCTGACGTCACAGTAGACCAAGACCCAGACACCATGAGAAGTCACGTGGCCGTGATGTCTCAACAACAACAACGCGATCCAAGCCGAAAGCAGATGCTAGAATCTTGTTACCATCACCGCCTCCATCACTGCTGTCGCCCACAGCGCAATCACTGATGATTGCCATCAGTGAACTGCCAGTTCATTGACACCCTGAACAGTCCGTTCACTAATGCACTGAACCCATCACAGGGTGACCAACGCTAACCTTGCATGGATAATGAGGGGGAGTGATTACGCTGAAGTTCACCATCTCGCTATAATACAATCGGTGATAACAATCAAGGAGATTGGCCGTCGATGAAATCAATCGATAGACCAATCGGCGATTGGTCGCGTGATTGACAGCCGTCCGTTAACGATCATCAGACGGAGGAATGCGACACGTGACACGTCACGTGGTCAGTGCCAAGTGCTTCGTGTGGGTGTCGTTATCAGCATCACGACAACGATCACGATTCTGTGACAGGTGCAGAAAGTTAGAACGCCTCCGACTCAGGGGCCACATTGGAACCTAGCGAGGGCTGTACGGTGTGGGCTGGGAGATGTTAACTACCTCGCCTGGTATGCAGGAGGTCGTGGGTTCTATCTCGACCTTGACACCTGCTGCGTTACATTGGGAGTTTGAATGTCTCTCCCTCTGCTCGTGTTTGTGGCGGATTCTTCTCCGGGTCCTCCAGTTTTTTCCCTTCACATTTAGAGTCGAGAGAAAGTGGTAAATAATGTAAATTTTAATCTTAATTAGGGGCTTTCGTGACTGCAGGAATTAATCTTTGTTTTTTTTCGGTAAAGTCACGTATAAAGATAAAATAATAAATTAAATAATAGCATACTACGACGTTTCGATTGCAACACAAACAATCATCATCAGGTATAAAAGAAATAGCAACAAAAATCTAACCAGAAAACTATAGACAGACATATAAGCAGACAGATATCACAAGGACACACAGAGAGAGAACACGTATCGGCACAAAGAGAGAGATCGTCTCTGTGACGAGGCCTTAAATAGAGAGAGGGGGCGGGGGCGGAGAGAGGGAGGGGGCAGAGAAAAAATGTGCATGTCAATGAGTGGACGACGACGTGGTACGGTACGCAAGCTTGAAAATTAGGAGAAAGACACTCAAATTAAATAACCTAAATGATCGACGTTTGGCTCGCAACCCCCTCGAGAGAGGAGACGGAGTGGGGTCGGTGTGAACGACAGCGCGGCGTCCGCGTGGCCTCACATCACGCAGAGACGTCCACATCTGGCGGCCAGAAGCTCCACCGCCTTAACCGCTGCGTCTCAGCAGCAGCCTGGCGCGTTCATCTCAGGCGCAGGGTTCGGGGGGGAAACCACCACGGGGCGCAGCTGTGAGCCAGGGAAGGACTGAGCCGTGCCCTGTCAGCACCGAGGAGGTGGCTCGGTGAAGCAGATCGACTCCCCGTGGCCCACAAGGGTGGACGTGGCTACGAACCCCCTACATGGAGCGCCACGGTGTCTAGGAGATGTTAACTCCTTCGCCTGGTATACAGGAGGTCGTAGATTCGATCCTGGACTCAGGCACCTGCTGTATATTTGGAGTCTGCATCTCTCTCCCTCTCATCATCATCATGGTGGCTAGGAGATGTCAACTACCTTGCCTGGCATTTACGAGATCCCAGATCCTGACGATGCCTGCCTGTTGTATATTCGGAGCCTGCGTCTCTCTCTCTCTCATTATTATAACGGTGGCTAGGATACGTTAACTATCTTCCCTGGTATACAGGGGATCGTGGGTTATATCCCGGACCCTGACGATTCCTGTTGTATATTTCGAGTTTGCATGTCTCTCTCTCTCTCATCATCACGGTGGCTAGCAAATATTAACGACCCGCCTGCTAGTTAGAAGGTACGTGGGATCGATCCCGGACCCTAAGAATGCCGGCTATATATTTTAGAGTTTGCGTCTCTTTTTCTCTACCCCCGTGTTCGCGTCGATTCCTCTCCGGGTCCACCGGTTATTTCCCTCCACATTTAGAATCAACGTCGCCACGCGTTTAGAGCATCAGGCTGCAGTAAAACAGCGAGACAAGGCAGGGACGGCAAAATGTACGAGAAGAGACACCCACAGAGATGGGGCTATGGAGTATCACAGCGAGTTGTATCGGGATAGGGATCAAGAGAATAACGAGTTGCTGGGTGAGCTAGAGGAGATATACCCTTTGGACCACCGAGGGATACACAGAGATACAGAAAGATAAATAGAGATATAGACATACACAGAAACACATAGAGATACATATAGATGCACATAGAGATACAAACAGATACCTAGAGATACGATGATGATGATGATGCGGAGACTCGGGCTGGGATAGTGGGCGCAGCTGCTTAACAGCAAATGTCGCTGTTGAGGCTCGTGGCAGAGAGAGCGAAGATAATTAAATGGAAGCTGCGTAGCACTGCAGGGAAGATTTCCCCTCAGCACCACCAATGATGACGTCTCGTACGAAGAAATGGGAAAGGTAAAATAACAACATCTGAAGATAAATCAAAAGTCCAGGAGTGGACGGCATAAAACAGACAGATAGACAAAGAAACAGAGAGGGACAGAAATACAGACAGAGAAATAGAGAGGGAGAAAAATACAGAGTGACAGAGATAGAGAGACAAATAGATAGAGGGAGATAGACGGGAAACAGATGTATACAGACAGAAAGAGAGAGACAGTGAGATAAACAGGAAGAGAAAGGCAGAGAGTGAGAGAGATAAATACAGAGAGAGGAAAAAGGAACGACAGGGAGAGAGACACACTCCGAGACAGACAGAAAAAGAGAAAGGGAGAATGATTATTAAAATTCGAAAGGTTTGAGAGATAATTCAGTAACATCTGGCAGAAGAAAGCAACCCTTAAGCTACAAGACCAACACAGAACAACTTAAAGAACAACATTCGTGTTCAGTAGCAGCTCTGTATGCCTGCGAGACTTGGACATTAAAACAAAGACTGACATAGATAAGATGTTTACACTCGAAATGTATTGCAGCTACTGCTGCTGCTGTGACCACTCCAGGACTCCCCGCACTGCGAGCTCAGTCGAGGCTCTCACCGCGCTGTCCGCTCGCTGCCGTGCCGAGTGAGCGGACAGCCGCTATTGGTACCAGAGCAGCGCGCTGAGTCGGGGTTCACACTATTATCGGGATTTCTCACGACTCCTGGGTGCTGAGAGATCCATCGGCTGAGGTACAGGATGTCTGAGCAGGCGCAGTTGGTCGAAGAATAATCACCTTATGCTTCGTATAGATTTATATATAGCAGCGTCTTATTTTTAAATCTTGTACAGATTTATATATAGCAGTGCCTTATTCTTATATCGTATATAGATTAAAAATAGTAGAGCCTTTTTCTCATATTTTTCTTAATTTTACATAGAGCAGAGCCTTATTGTTATATCTTTTTTGATTTATATATGCTAGTGACTTATTCTTATATGCTATGTAGATCTGTTGCAGCACTTTATGTTCATACCTTCCATAGATGTATATATAGCAGCTCCTTAATGATTATATCTTAAGGACACTGATGATGCTGCAGCTGATGGTGATGATAAAGGAGTCCACGTCTCCATTCCAAGTCGGTTTTGTTTGACCACCGCTTCCGTGCAAGAATCCACATGGCCCTGAGGTCTTAGTAGCGCAAGGCCCAAACGCCATGAGAAGCCACGTGGCCCGAACATCACAGTAGGCCAAGGCCTAGACGCTATGGCAAACCACGTGGCCCTGATGTCACAAGAGACCAAGGCCCATACGCCATGAGAAGTCACGTGGCTCTGACGTCACAATAACACCAGACACAACAACACTGCTCTCGCCCACAGCGCCATCGCTGGTGATCGCCATCAGTGACCCGCCAGTTCACTGACACCGTGAGCAGTCCGTTCACTAATGCTCTGAACCCATTACCAGGTACATTACATTACATTATATTTCGATATTTTACTAGGTTATTTAATGTTAGTGTGTCTTTCTCCTGATTTTCAAGCTTGCGTTGCCGTGCCGCGTCGTCATCTTACTTGCAGCAGCATCACGTTGCCGTCCACTCATTGATATGCTAATTTTTTCTCTGCCCCCTCCCTCTCTCCACCCGCGCCCCCCTCTCTATATTTAAGGCCCCGTCACAGAAACGACCTCTCTCCTTGTGCCGATACGTGTCCTCTCTCTGTGTGTCCTTGTGATGTCTGTCTGCTTGTATGTCTGTCTATAGTTTTCTAGTTAGATTTTTGTTGCCATTTCTTTTATGCCTGATGATGATTGCTTGTGTTGCAATCGAAACGTCGTAATATGCTATTATTTAATTTATTATTTTATCTTTAGACGTGACTTAACCGAAAGAACCAAAGAATAAGAACCATTACCAGGTAACCAACGCTACTGGTGCGTGTGTAATGCGGGCGTAAATGGGCGGGGCGGATATGACGATCCGAGAGGGAGGAGTCAGGGTGACGTGGGGGAGAAGTTATAGCGGGGAGACAGGAAGCTATCTGGGGTCAGTCGGGGGAGTGAAGGGTGGTGAACACGTTGGGTGGTCGCCGTGCCTCAGCCTGGTGGCTGAGGGGCTCATGACGGCGCCAGCCAGCGGGGTGGAAGAGAGAGTGGAGGATTGAGGTAGGAAATGGCGAGATAGCCATAGAGGCCACGAAGGGCTGACATTGGGAGGTGGCGAGATCGCCACGCACGGAGGAACAGGGAGCAGAGATGGAGCTGCTGGGGGAGCAGCCAGAGGGCTGTACCAAGAGCCTGCAGCGGAGCTGCAGGAGCGTGGAAGGCTACGGGAGCGAAGGCAGATGTGGGGCTGCCAGGGAGAGAGTCTCAGGAGGAGTGCCGTGTGGGAAGGAGAACGCGAACCCCAAATAAAGGACACGGAGTCAGCGAGAAGTGTCTGAGTCCTTTTTATTACACTGGTGTCAGAAGTGGGGTGGCATCTCAAAACAACTGAGAGAAAGAAGAAAAAAAAAATATTCCTGCTACATCATCCGACGACGACGACCTTCCTCAGACAGTGGACCTGCCTGCGATGGAAGAGGAGATCCGTTCTGGAACGAGTACGGGTCCGGGTGAGCAAGGTGTCGCCGCGTCGGTGGACCTGTCTGTGCCGGAGGATGCCAACTTACGATGGAGACAGATGGTGATGCAGATGGCTGACCTGACAGCCCGGAGGCGAAACCTCCGTGGTATGTCTTAAACTAATGGGCCATGTGCTCATATGGCTCGGGGAGTCATGGTTCAGTTGTGCGGTGGCAGACTGAACCTGGTGTGCCGGGGGCTCACGGGATCTGGGTTAGGGTGTTATTGTCTCTATAAGAGAACATTGCCCCGTGGGGGGAGTACAGGGGGTCTGGCATTGCTGGGGGATGAACCTTCCCTGGGCTATAAAGCATCGGACTATACGAGGCTGGTGTGTGTCCATCTCTGATGGGATAGTAAGGGAGGAGCGTGGCCGAGTTGCTGCTCATCCCCGAAATTGCACTAGCTGAGAGTATGGTCAGTGGATGTTGCTGTGGGTTGACGACCACGGTGGGGGTTAGGGCGAGTTAAACATTACCGCTGGGGAGCGTGGCTCTCTCCACGCGAGGGTGTGCGATTAGGCGTTTTGTTGGGTTGCTGAGAGTGACCGTGGGTACATGCTGTGTACGTGCGATGTCTGTGCTGGTCCTCAAGGGAGGACTGCTGGTGGGTAAGAGCAGAAAATTTTGTTGTTGTTGTTGACGTGTAAATAATATTGTTGTTAAAATGTAAATAATGGGGCATCCATTGCGTTATTTTGGGTATTTATGGGGAGTTTTTTTTAAGCGGGCTGGATTTACATCATCTCCACTACCCTGAGGCCGGGTGGCTGTCGTGTACGACATGCGGATGTGCGTTGTTGTGCTGTGCCTCAGGGGATTGGATTCTCCTTCTCGTCACAGATTCTTCAGCTCCCGTCGCACTGGGTGTTACCTGGTGTGCTAGCTGGATGAGGACTTGAAGGAGCAATTGAGCGCCGTTCGTCATTCTGCTCTACCACTTGCTCTTTGACGTTGGACTTGAGCCGAGCGGATGGAACTGCAACATGGACACGCACTAAAACATCACATTCTGGGTTGTGCGCGTTGGCCGTTCTTGCGTGTCAGTTGCCGTTGTTGTTCATTGTGCCATTCTTATTCTTGTTGTTGTTGCGCGGAGGACAGGCCGGTGTTCTGTTCCAGTTCCTGATACCTCCCCTTTCGTTGCTTGTGTTGTTGTTGTTATAATCTCCGTTGTGTCTGGGGGACTCCTGATTGTGATGCCTTCGCCCGCATTATTTTGTTCTGTTTCAGCCGAGGACGGCTGGGATTTTCTCTACGGGGGAGGGTAGTGTAATGCGGGCGTAAATGGGCGGGGCGGATATGACGATCCGAGAGGGAGGAGTCAGGGTGACGTGGGGGAGAAGTTATAGCGGGGAGACAGGAAGCTATCTGGGGTCAGTCGGGGGAGTGAAGGGTGGTGAACACGTTGGGTGGTCGCCGTGCCTCAGCCTGGTGGCTGAGGGGCTCATGACGGCGCCAGCCAGCGGGGTGGAAGAGAGAGTGGAGGATTGAGGTAGGAAATGGCGAGATAGCCATAGAGGCCACGAAGGGCTGACATTGGGAGGTGGCGAGATCGCCACGCACGGAGGAACAGGGAGCAGAGATGGAGCTGCTGGGGGAGCAGCCAGAGGGCTGTACCAAGAGCCTGCAGCGGAGCTGCAGGAGCGTGGAAGGCTACGGGAGCGAAGGCAGATGTGGGGCTGCCAGGGAGAGAGTATCAGGAGGAGTGCCGTGTGGGAAGGAGAACGCGAACCCCAAATAAAGGACACGGAGTCAGCGAGAAGTGTCTGAGTACTTTTTATTACACGTGGATAACGAAGGGGAGTGAGTATGCTACAGTTCACCGTCTCGCTTCGAATGCGCTCTGTGTTTACAATTCAGGAGATTGGCCGTCAATTAAATCAATAGATCGATTGGTGAGCGGTCACGTGATTGACAGTCGTTCCTTAAATGAACATCAGGTGACAGGATGCGAAGCGTGACGCGTCACGTGATCAGTGCGTCGTCCCGCGTATGGTGTCGTTATTAGCATCACGACAACGTGATGCTAATAACACACAAGCAGATAGAGACACACACAGAGACACACAGAGAGACGTACAGAGACACACAGAGACACACAGAGAGAGACACACACAGAGACACACAGACACACACAGAGACACACACAGAGACACACAGAGACACACACAGAGACACACACAGAGACACACACAGACACACAGAGACACACACAGAGACACACAGAGACACACAGAGACACACACAGAGACACACACAGAGACACACACAGAGACACACACAGAGACACACAGAGACACACAGATACACACAGAGAGACACACACAGAGACACACAGAGAGACACACACAGAGACACACAGAGAGACACACACAGAGACACACAGAGAGACACACAGAGACACACACAGAGACACACAGAGACACACAGAGAGACACACAGAGAGACACACAGAGACACACAGAGAGACACAGAGAGACACACAGAGAGACACACAGAGAGACACACAGAGACACACAGAGAGACACACAGAGACACACACAGAGAGACACACACACAGAGACACACACAGAGACACACAGAGACACACAAAGAGAGACACACGGAGAGACACACACAGACACACACAGAGAGAGACTCACACAGAGACACACAGAGACACACACAGACACACAGAGAGAGACACACATAGACACACAGAGATACACACACAGAGAGACACACAGAGACACACAAAGACACACAGAGACACACAAAGAGACACACAGAGACACACACAGAGACACACAGAGACACACACAGAGACACACAGAGAGACACACACATAGGCACACAGAGACACACACAGAGACACACAGAGACACACACAGAGACACACAGAGAGACACACAGAGAGACACACAGAGACACACACAGAGACACACAGAGAGAGACACACAGAGAGACACACACAGAGACACACACAGAGACACACAGAGAGACAACGACTCTGTGTCGAGACCTTAAATAGAGAGAGGGGCGTGGGGCAGAGAGAGAGAGGGGGGGATTGGGGTTGAGAACAATGAGAGATTTGTGTGGAATTCCTGTGTATCTCTGTGTGTCTCTATCTGATTGTGTGTCTGTCTGTGTGTCCCAGTATCTGTGTTTTGTCTCTCTCTCAAATTTAGCAAACTTTGGAAAAACATAATTAACCAGGTAGGGTGTTGACTGTTGTGTTAACCGATTCTATGTGCTGTATTGCATTATATTTCTAAGTTTACTACGTTTGTTTTCTCATTCCTTCTTGCCTGATGATGGTTGCTTGTGTTGCAATCGAAACGTCGTATTCTATTATTATTAAATGTATTTTCTTTCAACGTGACTTTACCGAAAGAACCAAAGAGTAATTCCTGCAGCCACGAAAGCTTCAAAACTAGTTTAAAGAGCTATATAGCCTTACCTGATTTAGTTTTCGTCTATGGTTCTTTCCGATTCTGTGGGTCTCTTTTGGCCTCTATGGTTCTCTCCGACATATGGGTCTCTATCGGTCTCTGGGGCTTTAAATGGATTTGTACGAGTATGGGTTGCTATGAGTCTCTGTTGGTTTGTGTGGGTCTCTGTTGATGTCTATGCTTCTGTATCTCGATCTCTTTGTGCCTCTTTGGGTCTCTATGAGTTGTGAGTGTCTATTAGTATCTGTGGGTGTTGTTTAGATAGCGTCAACAACAACAACAACGTCAACAACAACAATGGTGGTTGTGGTACAATGCTGCAGGTAAACGCGTTGCAGAGGTTTTTTGAGATGATGTCGTGGCACAGAGCTCCTCCTCTGATACCAAAGAAACTGCCGTGCCGGGAGATACAATTATAATGGGGCGGTGCCGACCTGTGGCTGTGCGAGTTCAGCGGTGGTGGCGGTGGCGGTGGTGCAGAAACCCTGGACCGCACCACGGAGCGCAGATGCAGGTAGCTTGCTACACATGATGCGTAGTGACGCGTGGTGACGCGTTGTGACGCGTGGTGACACGTGGTGACGCGTGGTGACACGTGGTGACACGTGGTGATGCACGGAGCTCACGATACGCGACTTGTAGTGACGCGTAGTGAACACAGGTCACGTGAGTCCGCGTGAGTCCACGTGAACGTCACCACTCCACTATGAGACCTCCTTTACCAGTGGCAAAATATAGTGATAGGCGTACAACTCAAAGACAGCGCACTATCAGAGTATTGAGAGCTCGGGGTAAGCATTTACACTATGATACCTCCTTTACCAGTGGCATCTGGTCCAACACCAATGGAGACTAGGCTCTAAGAAAAGCTGTCTTGGGTGTGGACCAATCAAATTCAAGGGCAGTGCATATCATTATTATCATCAGAGTTGTTTCTTTTTGTTTGCATTTTGACTGCTTGTGTTGTGGTTATTGCAAACATGATGCCTTGTATACAGGTGTCAGTTTTTGTACCAGTTGAAAGGGTAAAAACCTGTCACCACTCCAGTTGAAGAGTATCCCTGACGGAGCATTCGACCGTCTTAGCTCCCTCACCCACGCCTATTTAGTTGGCAACCCATGGGAGTGCGAGGGCAGGGGACGAGAGTGGCACTGTGGTGTGGGTGCTATGCACCAGGCTGTGTGTGTGTAGTACGCGTGATGTGTGTAGCTACGTTGGTGTTGTGTTCATGCACGTGGTGTGTGCGTGCGTATGTTGTCTTTGTGTATCTGTGCTGGGCTTTATAGGTGCTTCTACTCGCTAACAGTACTTGCCCCAACAGTCTGTTAAGGCTATAAGGGGGGTCTTTGTCTTTCTCTTTGCATCTGTGTGTGTGTCTGTATTTGTGTGTGTCTGTGTGTTTATGTGTTTCTGTGTGTGTATATCTGTGTGTGAATCAGTGCCAGCATTTATAGGCGCTTCTACTCGCTAAAAGCACTTGCCCCAAAAGTATGTTAAGGCTAAACGGGGTTTTTTTGTCTTTGTATCTGTGTGTGTGTCTATGTGTGTGTATGTGTGTGTGTACTGTGTGTGTATCTGTGTGTGTATCTGTATGTGTGTATGTGTGTGTATTCTGTTTATGTATCTATGTGTGAATCTGTGTGTGTCTGTGTGTGTGTGTGTGTTGTGTGTATGTGTGTACTGTGTGTGTATCTATGTGTGTACTGTGTGTGTATGTGTGTGTCTGTGTGTGTGTATGTGTATTGTGTGTGTGTACTGTGTGTGTACTGTGTGTACTGTGTTTGTATCTGTGTGTGTATGTGTGTGTGTTGTGTGTGTATGTGTGTACTGTGTGTGTTGTGTGTGTATGTGTGTGTGTATGTGTATTGTGTGTGTGTTGTGTCTGTGTATCTGTATGTGTATCTGTGTGTGTGTATGTGTGTGGCGTTTGTGCACAGACTGCCCTATATGACATCATAACAACAGTCTGGACCACTGGACGGGTACCGCAGGACTGGAAGGATGCCCTGGTGGTCCCCCTCTTTAAGAAGGGGGACCGTACCGACTGTAACAACTATAGGGGCATCTCACTCCTCAGTGTGCCGGGTAAGGTTCTGGCAAGGATTATTCAACATCGCCTTGCTAGGCACGCTGAGGAGAGGCTTGCGGAGCCCCAATGCGGTTTCAGGAAAGGACGGTCCTGCACAGATGCCATATTTTCTGTCCGTCTGCTACAGCAGAGGTGTAGGGAATTCCAAAAAGACCTACATCTCTGCTTTATTGACCTGGTCAAGGCCTATGATACCATCAGTAGGACTGGGCTCTGGGTTGTTCTTCGTGCTTTCGGAGTCCCTGACCCTCTGCTCACGATCATTAAGGACCTTCATGATGGTGAGCGGGCCCGGGTAAAACTACGTGGCCGGGAGTCGGAGCCTTTCCCTGTACACCTTGGGGTGCGACAGGGATGTCCTCTGGCTCCCACATTATTTAACATCTATTTCGACTGCGTAGTTCGTGAAGCCTTCAATAACTGTACCGGGGGAATTTCCATTTGGTACAGATATAATGGGAGGCTGATCGACGCCCGGGTGCGATCAAGGGATGGCTCCCTATTGGTCAACCACGTTATGTATGCCGATGATTTGGTAATAGCTGCTCATTCAGAAGAGGAGTTGGAGACGCTGCTGCTGAGACTGGAGCGTGCCACTAAGAGGTGGGGCCTTACCATCAGCCCCACCAAAACTAAGCACCTGCCTGGGTATTTTGTACCATCGGACACTCCACCCCCACAACTCCCAATTGGTGATGGGGCAGTTGTGGAGAGAGTGGAGAGTTTCCCATACCTGGGCAGTGTGCTTATGACCGGCTCCAGTTTATCAGCAGAGGTCTCACTCCGAATCAGTCGAGCGGCAATATCTTTTCATCGGTTGCGTAACGCTGTGTTGAAGCTACCTGGTCTGTCGCTCCGCACGAAGCTTCAGGTCTTCTCGGCCACGGTCATTCCCTCCCTTCTCTACGCTTGCGAAACGTGGACCCCCCTAGTGGAGCATCTTCGCCGGTTGGAAACATTTAGGCTGGCCTGCCTACGATCCATCCTGGGTCTAACCAGGCTGGATTGTGTGAGGAGCTCACAAGTCCTTGAAAGATCAGGGCAAAGTCCCATCAGTGAGCTCCTCCGGCAGGCAAGGCTGCGTTGGCTGGGTCATGTAGCCCGCATGCCCAACCACCGCATGCCTAAACAGCTTTTGTTCGGCCGGATCGAGGGGGCTAAACGGGCGCGGCACGGGCTAGAGAAGAGATGGAGTGATGTGGTACAGGAGGACGTGGAGCTGAGTGGACTTGCCGATGACTGGTACCAGCGGTGTCAAGATCGGCCTCAGTGGAGGAGGCTCGTGAAGGACGCTACTGGGCAGTTGGAGCCAGTCGCCCTCCAACAACAACGGAGGGCGGAGGAGCGACGCTCACAACAACGAGCGGAGCGCCGGGTGGCTAAGGCACAGCAAGTTGGTACAGTAGGGGGCACAGGTGGTGCATCAGCCAGTCATCTCGGTCATCTCGGTCAGTCGACCCGTGGCACCTGGGTCTGCCCCGTGACCTTCTGCCAACGGGCGTTCGACACTGCACGTGGCCTCAAGGTGCACATGGCCTGGCACAAGCGTCGTGGTGACGTCACCGCCACTTAGTGGCGAATGGCGGTTGTTGTTGTTGTATGTGTATTGTGTGTGTTGTGTGTATGTGTGTACTGTGTGGGTTGTATGTGTGTATCTGTGTATGTGTACTGTGTGTGTATGTGTGTGTTGTGTGTGTGTATTGTGTGTGTGTATGTGTGTACTGTGTGTGTTGTGTGTGTATGTATATGTGTGTATCTGTTTGTGTATGTGTGTGTCTGTGTGTGTGTTGTGTGTGAGCAGCGGTAGTGTAGCAGTTCGCGTGCTGCGCAATGATCCTGGCCACCTGGGTTCGAATCCCGCTCACGGCCAACACCTGTGACAATATGTGAACTTCTCCACGGCCTCCCCTAGGTCGACTCAGCCTCAAATGAGTACCTGGTGCAGTGGGTAAACATCGCCACTGGGGAAACAAAGGCGGTCCGGCGTGGTGCTGTACACCCACCCTCTCGTGCACCGTTCTGGCCTTCATAGGTGCTCGCAAATAGCACTTGCCCCAACAGTCTGTTGCAGGCTATGCGGGGGATCTGTGTCTTTGTCTTATTTGCGTGTGTTCTCTGTAACATCCTAAACGTTTACTGGCGTTGTGTTGCATTGAGATTATGTAAAGACGTTGTTTTAACATTTATCTGCAAATTGCTCTACTTTGGTTCTTAATCGTAAAAAAAGCATAATGTGAATAAACACAGAGGGTTTAATAAAACAAAGTAAGTTGTACTTACATTGCCCCGTGCATAATTTGTTTTTTCGATGATTTCCCTTCTAAAATAATCTGCCCGTGTCTCGCATCCCCAGGGTGTGCGTGCTGCACCCCAGACTAAGAAGAGCCACTGGGCTTAGAGTGTGGAGCTGCTTGTGCCGGTTACCAACAGCGTGGCCGTTATTGGTACCAGAGCACTTTGCGCTGTCTGGACTGTGCCTCCACGGCCACCCCTCACCCACGATGCCCGAGTGCTGAGCGGCCCAGCCACTCAAGTAGAGGATGTCCGTGCACTGGCAGTCCCAGGGGTGTGGAGCGGAATGATCTATAACTCTGCACATAAAGCACTCAGCCTGACAAGAACAACAACAACCTGCAGCTTCCGCTCCTCCATTAGAACAACGCCCACTTCTTGTCTCCTAGAGCTGCATCTTCATCCTGCTACTGCTACTCACTGCCCCTGCAAACCAGCTATCAGCAGGGCTACCCCAACCACTATCACTACAACTACCCCTATCACTACCGCTACAACTACCCCTATCACTATCACTACCACTACTATCACTAACCCTTTCACTACCCCTATCACTACCCCTACCCTGATCACTACCCCTATCACTAGTAATACCACTATCACTACCCCCATCACTATCACTACCCCCATCACTATCACTACCCCTATCACTACCACTACCCCCATCACTACCTCTATCGTTATCACTTCCCCTATCACTACCCCTACTCATAGCACTGCCCCTATCACTAGCAAAACCCCTATCACTTCCCTCACCACTATCACAGTCAAGACCCATATCACTATCATCATCCCAACCTCTATCACGACCCATAACCCCTATCATTATCCAAAACCCCAATCACTACCCTACCCAAGTCACTACCCTAACCACTAGCCCTACCTCTATCACTCCCCTATCACCATCACTACCTATAACAACTATCACTACCCCAACCCGTATCACTACTCCGATCACTATCCCTATCACTACCCAAACCATTGTCACTAAGCGATCACTACCACAGCGACTACTGCCCCAACTCCTATTACTGCCCCAGCCTCTACGCAACGCAAAGCTGAACGTCTCACAGCGCGATTCCCTTCTCGCCTAGGGGACACCCCAATGGCAGCCAGTCGCTGTGCAGTGCAAGGTGACTCACTACTGGCCTGCAACCGGTAACCAGGCTGATGATGATGATGATGACACAGCTCATGAAGACGATGCAGCTGATGATGATGATGCAGGTGATGATGATGCAGGTGATGATGACGATGCAGGTGATGATGACGATGCAGCTGATAATGATGATGCAGGTGATAATGATGATGCAGCTGATAATGATGATGCAGCTGATAATAATGATGCAGTTGATGATGATGCAGCTGATGATGATGCAGTTGATAATGATGATGCAGCTGATAATGATGATGCAGGTGATAATGATGATGCAGGTCATAATAATGATGCAGCTGATAATAATGATGCAGTTGATGATGATGCAGCTGATGATGATGCAGTTGATAATCATGATGCAGCTGATAATGATGATGCAGGTGATGATGATGCAGTTGATAATGGTGATGCAGCTGATAATGATGATGCAGTTGATGATGATGCAGTTGATAATGATGATGCAGCTGATAATGATGATGCAGTTGATAATGATGATGCAGCTGATGATGATGATGCAGTTGATAATGATGATGCAGGTGATGATGATGCAGTTGATAATAATGATGCAGTTGATAATGATGATGCAGCTGATAATGATGATGCAGTTGATGATGATGCTGCAGCTGGTGACGATGCAGCTGATGATGATGATGATGTTAAAGGAGTCCACGTTTCTAGTCATAGTTGGTTGTGTTTGAACACCACCACTACGAAGCGAGAAGCCACGTGGCCCTGCCATCATAGTAAACAAAACCGCAGGCACCATGATAAGCAACGTAGCCCTAACATCACAACAAGGCGATCCCAGCTGACAGCAAATGGTAGAATCTTGTCATCATCACCACCACCATCATTGCTGTCGCCCACTGCACTACCGCTAATGAGTGCCACCACGGGTTCATTGACACCGTGAGCAGTCAGTTCACTAACGCATTGAACCCATCATCAGGTAACCAACGCTACCGGTGCGTGGGTAACGAAGAGTGATTACGCTACAGTTCACCGTCTCGCTCAGAATGCGATCACTGATTAAAATCAAGGAGTTTGTCCGTCGATGAAATCAATCAATCAGCGAGCGGTAGCTGTGATTGACAACTATTCGTGGAGTTTGCGTCTTTCTCTCTCCCCGTTGTGGTCACTGCATGGATTTTCCTCCGGATCCTTCAGTTTTTAAATCCTTTATATTAAGTTCACTTGCTTGCTTTTGCTTGCGTGCTTGCGTGCTTGCTTGCTTGCTTACGACCGTGCAAACCTTTCGGTCGTTTTTTAACCCACTTCCCGTGATCCAATCGAGCTGACATTTTGCACACAGACTCATTGTGCGAGACAATAAATGTTCGTGAAAATGTTTTTCCGAAATTTTACACTGTTTAGGGAAAACTAATTAAATATTTAATTACCAATTGCTTAATACTACAGACAATCATCTTACCCATAGGTGGCAGCCATCTCAAGCCAGAGGACGAGAGGACTCTAGCCGCCACGCATATAAAAGATTTATAGTGAAAAAGTTTTTTTTACGGGTTAATTTTTTTCCTCTCCATTCATAATGAAAGTCACGTGTGTAGATTAGTTGGCTGCTGCGATGAATGTTCCACTTGATGAAGACAACAAACTAAACACCAAAAGCAGTTATAAAGAAATGGGTTTTCAATGTAGTGTTGTGTGTATTGTGTAGTGTGGTCTATAGTAGACTGCATAGTAAGGTAGTGTGCAGTTTAACACGAAAGCTTTCGCGACCAATATCATCCAAAATAAATGTTTTTTAGGGTTAGATCGTGTAAATGTAGTGAGTTATATGCATTAATTAATCCCTCTCCACCACAACTTCGAGCCAGAAGTTGCTAACAACTGTTGTCATCCCTTCTACGCCTCTATTTAAGGAACGAAACAGGAGGATTTCTCTACGAATCTGTCTGTCGCCGATGAAGCTGGTTGTAATTACTGGCGAGACGTCGAATAAAGATTGTACATGTTGTGGCTTTGCTCTCCTAAACACAGATGCGCTGTACTAGTGTAGAGGAGTAGTAGGGAGACGTGACGTCATACGTGCTGTGCGGTGCGATGACGTCATGTCACCTTGGGGTCGTTGTGGGAGCCGGGGATGGAGAGCGGTAGAAGAAACAGCCAGGGGGGAGAGCTCAGGGAGTCTGGAGAGAAGCCGGCTGTAGTTGTGGAAGGTGTTGCTCTCCTCGGCCGGTCGGTGTTGGCTGAACCCCCGATCCGACTCGAGTGAGAGAGCACTGGAGCTAGCCGAGGCGAGGGACAGACAGAGCCGAGGGTCCACGTGAAGGACCGAGTGTAGGGCACCTACCTCTGCTGGAAGTTGTCACCAATCCTTGTTAATAAACCGGTGCAAGCCCTTACTTGAAAACCTGCCTCAGCGTTGTCATTTAGCACACAACACTAGTAACGATTTGCCATGTTCTGTTTACGTGATTATCCTTGCTATTTGGCTGTGTCGGGTGGTGGAGGGTTTAACGACACATATTTCGGCGATCTAACCCAAAAAAACCTGTATTTATTCTGTAGTATGTGTGTAGCATGTTGAAATTTGGCACAATAAGTAGCCAACCGTGCTAATAGGATGAGCGGAGGAAGGACTACAAGCTAAAGCAATTAGTTTTTTAATCTAGATGTTGTACAAGTGCACAGCTGCAGTGGTTTCCAAATTTCGGGAGGAGCGTTACAGATGCCGGAGAAGCTGCGCCTCTGAAGGCGCAGCGCCATGATGCGGTGACCTTCTCTGGGATAAGGAAGCATGCAATGAGGTGACCGTCTTTGTTCGACAGCTGAGCCACAAGCTGCTGCCGCTGCTGCCGCTGCTGCTGCAAAGATGCTGAATGGAGTTGTCGCTATGATGGTTTATAGCTCCTTGCTGACGACATCAGCAGCGAGGCGTTGCGGTCCATTTGTGGCAAGGAGCGTCTTGGAGGGTGCGGGTGGCAATGGGATTGGGGGGACAAGTGAGAGGAAATAATTTAAAATATCTGAAGCTAGGTCGCGGTGTGAATGTGCTACGGAGTGCGTGATATAGAGCCGGTCGTGCTGCACAGTCTGGAAGCATGTAGACTCTTTATCTCACCAGGTGGAAGGTCCCGCTGAGCGGAGTAGCAGCTCTTTGTTCAGAAGCCACGCGGCCATCACAAACGATAGCAGCTCAACCAAGTGACTGATATCATTATCACACAGAGACCCATTGATTCACAGAGACCCAAACTCATGGAGTCCCACAGAGTTCCATAACTATCGAGACCAATAACCAAAAAACCCATACCAATAGAGACCCATAATCATAGAGACCCATACCCAGAGACCCATATCCATAGAGACTCATAGTCATAGTGACCCATAGCCATAGAAACCCATACCCATAGAGACCCATACCCATTAGGACCCATACCCATTAGGACCCATACCCATTAGGACCCATACCCATAGAGATCCATACCCATAGAGACCCATACCCATAGAGACCCATACTCATAGAGACCCATACCCATAGAGACCCATACCCATAGAGACCCATACTCATAGAGACCCATACCCATAGAGACCCATACTCAGAGACCCATACCCATAGACACCCATACCCATAGAGACCCAAACTAAACTACGTATTTATCTTACCCGGTGTAATTCCCCACCGAGCTGTGTAGCAGCTCTTTGTTCAGAAGCGATCTGGCCATCAATAACTATAGCAGCTCAACCAAGAGGCTGCTATCACCATCACCGTCATATTGATGGAGTGGGTCCAAGCACGGCGCACACTCAGGCTTGGAGGCAACACGGTTCATTAACCAACATCACATAACCCTTAACAGAACAACAGCACAAGGTGGCAACCCACCATTCCTACACCTCGCTATGTACACTGGGAGCAGATGGCTATGTACATTCTGGAAGGACGACTGCAAATCGGACCAGGTGAGCCAACACGCTGCCTGGTCCACGAGACCTTCAGACCGCCGACGACGATGGATTCTTCTCAGCCAGGACCGACTCTGTTACCCCCCCGGGGTTCGGCTTTTATCCCAGAGGTCGCAACCGGGTACCCGATACCCGGCCGGGTACGGGTAGCTGTTTGCGACCCTGGTGCGGCCGGGTACAAGTACGGGGAAGGCCGTGAGTCATTGGTGAGTAACCGTTTGTCACTCATTTCGGGTAGGGTACGGGTAGGGAACGGGTACCCGTACCCGGCCGTGTACGGGTAAGGAATCAAAACCCATTTGCGACCTCTGTTTTATCCTCACGGCGTGACCACGCCTCCCCCCCTGGCCACGCCTCCTTTCCCGATCCTACGCGAGGGTTCAGGGCCCACGTCACGTGTTCCTCAACCCTGGTACCCCCACCGTCCCCCCCACCAGATCCGGTCATGTGCCCCTTCCTGTCTACCCAGCGTCCCCTGCTGTGCCCATCCGGTGTCCGGGGAGAGGCTCCGCCCCTACAGTCCTTCCAACACGCTGCTGTCTCTACACAAGGGTACTCACACCAACGACACTACGTAGACATTACATGCACATAGAGACCGATAGAGACTGGTAGACTTAGAGATACATAGTGAATACAGAGATACACAGAGACATAAAGACACGTAAATACACATAGTGATTATAGACCCATGGAGACCCATCGAGACCCATAGAGATACACATAGAGATGCATAGAGACCCATAGAGACCCTTAGAAATACATAGAGATACACATAGAGATACATTGAGACCCATGGAGATCCATAGAGGCCCATAGAGATGCACGGAGATACACATTGAGATGCATAAAGACCCTTGGAGATCCGTAGAGACCAACAGATACACATGGAGCACCACAGACTCATCTAAGACTATATTTATACTGGTAGGAACGAAGTGGACCAGACCACCAATAGATTAATGTGTCCGTCCGTCCGTGTATCAACATCGCCCCCTACTGCAAACACTTGGCATGACCCTGTCCGACAAGATGGCCGCCCGCTCCCCCTGCGATCTGTGAATTAAACAAGATGGCCGTCGCTTCCGGCGCATCACGGCAAAACTTTAAACTTCGCTTCAAAATTACTTTACTGAAACGCAGCACGTTTTTTTAACACAGAGACAAGAAACATTTATTAACACAGAGACGAGATGCATTTAATCGCCTTATTTGTGCACGAAAAGCACGGCGCGAGGCCTAGTGCGGCAGGCTTCGCGAGGCCTAGTGCGGCAGGCTTATTAACACAGAGATGAAACGAAGCACGTTTATTTAAAAAAAAATACTTTACTGAAACGCAGCACGTTTTTTTAACACAGAGACAAGAAACATTTATTAACACAGAGACGGGATACATTTAATCGCCTTAATTGTTCACGAAAAGCACGGCGCGAGGCCTAGTGCGGCAGGCTTCGCGAGGCCTAGTGCGGCAGGCTTCGCGAGGCCTAGTGCAGAAGGTGGTGGTGGGGGGTGGTGGGGTGGTGGTGGTGGGGGGTGGTGGTGGGGGGTGGTGGTGGTGGGGGGGTGGTGGTGGGGGGGTGGTGAGGGCTGGTGGGAGAGGTGGTGGGAGGGGTGGTGTTGGGGGGTCTTTAAATCTCACAGCGTTTCTTGTCAAAACAAACACTTTTAATTAACGTTACACTAGAATACAGTAATTTTTTCTTTAACTCCTCTATACCCGGTCGATATCCCTGTACCGGTACTAAGTATTATTCCTACCAGCCCACCCCGCAGGGTCCTGTTTTCACCAAGTGAGGCTGTTTGCGTGGTGTAATGAGCTCCATCTGATAATAATTCTGTACCCGCTGATCGCGGTGTCTATGAACGGTGGTCGCGTTCTCTCGCCAGCTTCCGCTTTGCGGTGTCCCCCAAGGGTCTATTCTGGGCGCTGTTCTCGTCACCGCGTGGAGATTCTTCCTCTTGGCAAAGTCATTTCAAGCGTCGGTGTAAAACTCCGTGTCTGTGCCGATGATACACAGGGCACCACAGTGGCTAGAAAGATGTTAACTACCTCGCCTGATGTGCAGGAGGGCGTGGGTTCGATCAAGACCCTGATGCTGCCTGAATATTTGGAGTTTGCATGTCTCTCTCTCTCTCAGCATCATCATTGTGGCTAGAGAGATGTTAACCACTTCTCCTGGTATACAGGAGGTCGTGGGATCTCTCTCCCCGTGGTCGCGTCGATTTCTCTCCGGGTCCTCTGGTTATTTCTCTCCAACATTTAGAATCAACGTCGCCACGAGTTTAGATCATCAGGCTGCAGTAGAACAGTGAGACAAGGCAGGGACGGCAAGATGGACAAAGAAGAGACACCCATAGAGATGGGGCTACAGAGTATCACGGGATAGGGATCAAGATAATAACGAGCTGCTGGGTGAGCTAGACGAGATATCTCCTCAGCACCACCGAGAGATACATAGAGATACATAGAGACACGTATACATACAGAGATACATAGAGATTCAAAGAGAGATGTAGCGTTACACATGAAGATATATAGAGATACATAGAGATACACATAGATCCATGTAGATATACAGTGAGGGAAAAACGTTTTTGATCCCCTGCAGATTTTGTACGTTTGCCCACTGACAAATTAAGGATCAGTCTATAATTTTAATGGTAGGTTTATTTCAACAGTGAGAGACAGAATAACAAGAACAAAATCCAGAAAAACGCATGTCAAAAATTGATTTGCATTTTAATGAGGGAAATAAGTATGTGACCCCTCTGCAAAACATGACTTAGTATTTGGTAGCAAAACCATTGTTGGCAATCACAGAGGTCAGACGTTTCTTGTAGTTGGCCACCAGGTTTGCACACATCTCATGAGGGATTTTGTCCCACTCCTCTTTGCAAATCTTCTCCAAGTTATTAAGGTTTCGAGGCTGACGTTAGGCAACTCAAACCTTCAGCTCCCTCCACCGAATGTCTATGAGATTAAGGTCTGGAGACTGGCTAGGCCACTCCAGGACCTTAATGTGCTTCTTCTTGTGCCACTCCGTTGTTGCCTTGGCCGTGTGTATTGGGTCATTGTCATGCTGGAATACCCATCCACGACCCATTTTCAATGCCCTGGCTGAGGGAAGGAGGTTCTCACCCAAGATTTGACGGTACATGGCCCCGTCCATCGTCCCTTTGATGCGGTGAAGTTGTCCTGTCTCCTTAGCAGAAAAACACCCCCGAAGCATAATGTTTCCACCTCCATGTTTGACGGTGGGGATGGTGTTCTTGGGGTCATAGGCAGCATTCCTCCTCCTCCAAACACGGCAAGTTGAGTTGATGCCAAAGAGCTCCATTTTGGTCTCATCTGACCACAACACTTTCACCCAGTTGTCCTCTAAATCATTCAGATGTTCATTGGCAAACTTCAGACGGGCATGTATATGTGCTTTCTTGAGCAGGAGGACCTTGCGGGCGCTGCAGGAGTTCAGTCCTTCACGGCGTAGTGTGTTACCAACTGTTTTCTTGGTGACTATGGTCCCAACTGCCTTGAGATCATTGAAAAGATCCTCCCGTGTAGTTCTGGGCTGGTTCCTCACCGTTCTCATGATCATTGCAACTCCACGAGGTGAGATCTTGCATGGAGCCCCAGGCCGAGGGAAATTGACAGTTCTTTTGTGTTTCTTCCATTTGCGAATAATCGCACCAACTGTTGTCACCTTCTCACCAAGCTGCTTGGCGATGGTCTTGTAGCCCATTCCAGCCATGTGGAGGTCTACAATCTTGTCCCTGACATCCTTGGAGAGCTCTTTGGTCTTGGCCATGATGGAGAGTTTGGAATCTGATTGATTGATTGCTTCTGTGAACAGGTGCCTTTTTATACAGGTAACAATCTGATATTAGGAGCACTCCCTTTAAGAGTGTGCTCCTAATCTCAGCTCGTTACCTGTAATAAAGACACCTGGGAGCCAGAAATCTTTCTGATTGAGAGGGGGTCAAATACTTATTTCCCTCATTAAAATGCAAATCAATTCATAACATGTTTGACATGCGTTTTTCTGGATTTTGTTGTTATTCTGTCTCTCACTGTTCAAATAAACCTACCATTAAAATTATAGACTGATAATTTCTTTGTCAGTGGGCAAACGTACAAAATCAGCAGGGGATAAAATACTTTTTTTCCCTCACTGTAGTAAGAGACAGAGAAAGACACAGAGAGAGAGAAACAGAGTGAGGGAGACAGAAAAATACAGAGGGAAAGACAGAGAGAAAGAGGCAGACAGAGAGAATGGCTCCCAAAAGCAGTATCTATGAGACAGGATTCACTAACATTTTCCAGAATCAAGCAAATCTTAAGCAAGAAGACCAAACACTGAACATCTTTAAGAACAACATGCGTATTCAGGTAACTGCTCTATATGCCTGCTAGACTTGGACATTAACACAAAGACTGACAGAGATAAGATGTTGACACTCGTAATGTATTGCAGCAGCTGCTGCTGTGACCACTCCAGGACTCTCCGCACTGCGAGCTCAGTCGAGGCTCTCACCGCGCTGTCCGCTCGTTGCCGTGCCGAGTGAGCGGACAGCCGCTATTGGTACCAGAGCAGCGCGCATGGTCAGGGTCCACAGCGTAGCCTGATTCACCCCTCCTCACGACTCCTGGGTGCTGAGAGATCCAGCGGCTGAGATACAGGATGGCCGGAGAATAATCTTCTTATACATTGTGTAGATTTATGTATAGCAGCGTCTTATTCTTATATTTTATATAGATTTATGTATAGCAGCGTCTTATTCTTTTATTTTATATATATTTACGTATAGCAGTGTCTTATTCTTATATTTTATATAGATTTACGTATAGCAGTGTCTTAAGTTGTATACTTTTTACGGATTTATATAGCAGCACCTTATTCTTATTAATCATATTGATGTATATATAGAATGTCCTTATTCTCATATCTTACATAGATTAATATAGAGCAGTGCCCTATTCGTATACCTTATAGGAATTTAGATATCGCAATGCCTTATTCTTATACCTTGTGTAGATTTGTGTTTTTGAATAGCCTTGTTCTCATATCTAATATCGATTTAGATTTAGCAGTCTTATTCTTCTTGTTGAATGTATTTATATATAGCAGATTGTTATTCTGATATATCTTGTATAGATTCATATATAGAAGATTCTTATTGTAATTTCTTTTATAGGTGTGAATATAGCAGAGCCTTATTCTCATATCTCATTCAGATTTATATATAGCAGTGACGTATTGTGATATCTAAATTAGATGTATTTAAAGCAAAGCCTTATTCTTATACCTTATAGAGATTCATATACAGCACAACCTTATTTTCATATCTTTTAAAGGTTTCTAAATAGTAGCACCTTAGTATTTTATCTAAAGTAAGCTGATGCTGCTGCAGCTGAAGATGGTGGTTTTGTTTGACCACCACTACCGAGCGAGAAGCCACGTGGCCCTGACGTCTCAACAACAACAACGCGATCCCAGCCTAAAGCAGGTGGTAGAATCTTGTTATCATCATCACCTCTATGATTGCCAGTTCATTAACACCGTGAACAGTTTGCTCACTAATGCACTGAACCCATCACAGGGTGACCAACGCTAACCTTGCATGGATAATGAAGGGGAGTGATTACGCTACAGTTCACGATCTCACTACAAATGCAATCGGTGATTACAATCAAGGAGATTTGGCCGTCGATGAAATCAATCGATAGATTAATTGGTGATTGGTCGCGTGTTTGACAGCCGTCCGTTAACGATAATCAGACGGAGGAATGCGACACGTGACACTTCACGTGGTCAGTGCCAAGTGCTTCGTGTGGGTGTCGTTATCAGCATCACGACAACGATCACGATTCTGTGACCGGTGCAGAAAGTTAGAACGCCTCCGACTCAGGGGCCACATTGGAACCTAACGAGGGCTGTACGGTGGGCTGAGTGATGTTAACTACCTCGCCTGGTATACAGGAGGTCGTGGATTCCATCCCGACCCTGACGCCTGCTGTATGGTTGGAGTCTGTGTGTGTGTGTGTGTCCCTCTCTCTCCCCGTAGTCGTTTGGATTTTTCTCCGGGTCCTCTGCTTCTTACCTCCACATTTAGCATCAACGTGCGTTCATAGTTTGTGGTCACTGCTGTGAAATGCCACGTGACAATAAGCCACTTCGCTGAGCTATCATTGGTTATTTTGTTTCTATATTGCGTAGAATTGTGAACACTAAGCCATGTCAGACATTAGTACATTTAATCGACATAATCATTCTGTTCACTGCAGCCAGTCCGTACCAGGCGTGCGGTGCAGTCAGGAGATGTTCATGTGCTCGGCATTTGAAGGCCTGAAGCGCAGATCCTCATCTCATAGTCGGTGGGCAGACGCAGTTCGTTTCTGTTTTGATCCGTCCTGTCGAGGCTTGGCTTTGTTTATTGTAGCAACTGAGAGGAGGGTTCAAGGGTTGCTGGCCCTTGACTCCAGGCTCACTTGAGCGGTGTGGTGGAGGTGTCACGCTATACATGACCTGATCTGAAAGCATCCGAAGACTCATGACAGATCGTGCGCAGTCTAGAACTACTCGGTCAAGGGTGGGGTGACCAGCGATTTTGTTACACACCCGTTACCCGCAAGGTCGCGTCTCTTAAAGATAATTGTAGCTCAGTGGGACTTACCTGGCATACTTGGGAAGTCTCCTGGCGTGGGACAACGACTGAACAGAAGACGTAAAAAGCAAGGATTTCTAAAAGCCAAAGGAATTAGTGGCAGGATTCACTATCATCTGGAGAAGCAAGCAAATCTTAAGCTACAAGACACAACACTGAACATCTTAAAGAACAACATTCGTGTTCAGTAACAACTCTGTATGCCTGCGAGACTTGGACATTAAAACAAAGACGGACAAAGATGTTGACACTCGAAACGTATTGCAGCTGCTGCTGCTGTGACCACTCCAGGACTCCCCGCACTGCGAGCTTAGTCGAGGCTCTCACCGCGCTGTCGGTACCAGAGCAGCGCGCTGAGTCGGGGTCCACTCTGTCCATACGATCCCTCACGACTCCTGGGTGCTGAGAGATCCAGCGGCTGAGGTACAGGATGTCTGAGCAGGCGCAGTTGGCCGGAGTTTAAGATTTGCTTGCTTCTGCCAGATGTTAGTGAAACCTGCCACTGACTCTAGATTTGAAGCTTTCGTGACTGCAAGGATTCATATTCTTAGGTGTCTTTTTTCAGCCGCATCACTTCTACATAACAAAAGGCTCAGTCCAATTTACACGCACCTTTACATCATCCGCACCTCGTCTACACAACAAAGGCTCATTCCTAACAGGGTGCTTCAGCCGCACCGAACCTCACAATAAAAATAATATTCAGGGCTACCTTGGCTCCTCCCACCCTCAACCAGTATATATACAAATACTGTTTCTTGGAATTACTCTCACTTGATACAGCTGTAGGGGTGTTACGGAGGGCCTGTTATACATGGGATCACACGGGAAACAAACACAGTGGGCGGGGCTACGTGAGTGCACGGGGAGGTGCTCTCAACGAGGTCCGCACCGGGCAGCCTGGCCCCACCCCTCAGTGGGGGGTTTTGGTATATAAGGAGATGAGCCGGAGGGCTCGGGGGAATAATGTTAAAGCTAAACCAGTGAAGACCGAAGATCGTCCAGATAGAGCCCTGGACTCCCCTGGATCGCCGCCCTTATCAGGGCCGAACAGGACCGAGCCAGCGGCGTGGTCCCGAGAGCCAGAGCCGGTGCTCTTATCAGAGCTGGTCTGGGACTCCGGGTACCGTAAGCCCGACTTACCAGTGTCGGGCCAGATAGCCTCCCCTAGCCCGTTAGTGGAGGACTAGGAGGTAGGTTAGGCATAGCTAGCAAGTGTATCCCCAGCTAGCCGGGTGAGGGGGCCGATACCCCCTCCAGTGTTGTATGTCCGTGATTGTGCCAACTGACGCGGAATAAATACGTGTGCCTCCAACCCCGGCGTCCAAGAGTCCTCAACTATATTACACAGCTATCGTGCTGTGACGGTTCCACCTGAAGACGGAAGCTTGTGTTGCCTCCGAAACGTCGTGATTTTTATTTTATTTTTATTTTACTTTTATTAATGTAAACGTTTTAGCTACCTGCCACTGACTCGTTTTGCCTTTCAGCGATCCTCGCTCTCCACGTCTCCCATGAAGTTGTCCCACGCCAGGAGACTTCCCAAGTGCGCAAGTTCCCTTCACGTTCACAATCTCGCTGCTCTGTACGATTACTTATTATATCTTGTATACATTTATATATAGCAGTGCCTTATTCTTGTATCTTGTGTAGATTGGTATATAGCAGTGCCTTATTCTTATATCTTGTATAGATTTCTATATAGCTGATCCTTATTCTTGTATCTTGTGTAGATTTCTATATAGCAGTGCCGTATTCTTATATCTTGTATACATTTATATATAGCAGTGCCTTATTCTTATATCTTGTATACATTTATATATAGCAGTGCCTTATTCTTATATCTTGTATAGATTTCTATATAGCTGATCCTTATTCTTGTATCTTGTGTAGATTTCTATATAGCAGTGCCTTATTCTTATATCTTGTATACATTTATATATAGCAGTGCCTTATTCTTATATCTTGTATACATTTATATATAGCAGTGCCTTATTCTTATATCTTGTATAGATTTTTATATAGCAGTGCCTTATTCTTATATCTTGTATAGATTTTTATATAGCAGTGCCTTATTCTTGTATCTTGTATACATTTATATATAGCAGTGCATTATTCTTGTATCTTGTGTAGATTTATATATATATATAGCAGTGCCTTATTCTTATATATTGTATAGATTTATATATAGCAGTGCCTTATTCTTATATCTTGTATACATTTATATATAGCAGTGCCTTATTCTTATATCTTGTATAGATTGGTATATAGCAGTGCCTTATTCTTATATCTTGTATAGATTTTTATATAGCAGTGCCTTATTCTTATATCTTGTATACATTTATATATAGCAGTGCCTTATTCTTATATCTTGTATAGATTTTTATATAGCAGTGCCTTATTCTTATATCTTGTATAGATTTTTATATAGCAGTGCCTTATTCTTGTATCTTGTATACATTTATATATAGCTGATCCTTATTCTTGTATCTTGTGTAGATTTATATATAGCAGTGCCTTATTCTTATATCTTGTATACATTTATATATAGCAGTGCCTTATTCTTATATCTTGTATACATTTATATATAGCAGTGCCTTATTCTTATATCTTGTATAGATTGGTATATAGCTGCTCCTTATTCTTGTATCTTGTGTAGATTTCTATATAGCAGTGCCTTATTCTTATATCTTGTATAGATTAATATATTATGAGACATCTCCTTTACCAGTGGCAAAATATAGTAGTAGGTTTTTACCCTTTCAACTGGTAATAAACTGACACCTTTATACAAGGCATCATGTTTGCAATAACCACTGCTTGTGTTGTGGTTAACGCAAACATGATGCCTTGTATAAAGGTGTCAGTTTTTGTACCAGTTGAAAGGGTAGAAACCTACTACTAGATTTATATATAGCAACTTACTTTTTAGCCCGTCCAAGGACGGGTGTATATTGCAGTAAATGTGAAATATTCAATATAAAAATTGTTCAACTCATGAATATTAATGAGGTGGGGGGGGGTTGCCCTATGTGGAGTGACGTCACCCGCTCATGATTATTAACGAGCGGAGGGGTGCGGCATGTGGAGTGCGCGACCTTGTGCGTTAGTGGAAATTTCCACGCGAGAATTAATATTAATGAAGTGAGGGGGGGGGGGGGCCTCATGTGGAGTGACGTCACGCGGGGGGGGCCTCATGTGGAGTGACGTCACGCGGGGGGGGGGCCTCATGTGGAGTGACGTCACGCGGGGGGGGGGCCTCATGTGGAGTGACGTCACGCGGGGGGGGCCTCATGTGGAGTGACGTCACACGGGGGGGGCCTCATGTGGAGTGACGTCACGCGGGGGGGGGGGGGCCTCATTTGGAGTGACGTCACGCGGGGGGGGGGGGCCTCATGTGGAGTGACGTCACGCGGGGGGGGCCTCATGTGGAGTGACGTCACGCGGGGGGGGCCTCATGTGGAGTGACGTCACGCGGGGGGGGGCCTCATGTGGAGTGACGTCACGCGCGGGGGGGGGGCTCATGTGGAGCGACGTCATTATTGGCTCTTTATATATTTACAATGCCTTATTATTAAATCTTATATAGATGTGTAGTGGGTTCCCACTGATACTGGAGACGTAGCTTTAGAGGCAACACGGTTTATTTTAATCTTATAACAGAAATCCCCTTTACTCCAACTACCTGGGGAGGTATGGCCTCCGGGCTGACGTGCCCTATCACTGGGGATATGGGCTCTGAGTCCTCCGGCTAAGGGTGACCTATGGGAGGCTACACTGACCCGACCCAGCCAAGGTGCGGGTCCCGACCACTGGCCTGTGCTCGGCCCTGGCCCTTAAAAGGACGTCGGATCTCGGGGTCGTCCTTCTGTCTTCGTCTTCAGAGCACTGCCTCGAGCGGTCCTGAGGTCCGTCTTTTATACACACCAGAGGTCGCAAACGGGTTTTGATTCCTTACCCGTAACCGTACCCGGCCGCACCAGGGTCGCAAACGGGTACCCGTACCCTACCCGATACCTGGCTACCCATACCCAGTCGGGTATTGGGTAGGGTACGGGTATCGGGTACCCGATTGCGACCTCTGGGATGAAGCCACGTTGCAGGCGCGGGTGGGTTGAGTCTAGGAACTTGAATTGTGAGAAGAGACGAGACGTTGGGAAATGAGTGACAAACGGTTACTCACCAGTGACTCACGGCCTACCCGTACCCGTACCCGGCCGGGTACAAGTAGCCGGGTATTGGGTACCCGTTTGCGACCTCTGATACACACCTCGGGGACTCTCCGACCCCGGTACCACCCCTTTCTGGAACCTTCCAGGGGTCTCTGGAATAACCCCCAACCCCTCACCTGGGGTCGGGGAACTCGGCCTCTCAACGGTCCGGCTCTCTCTCTCTAGCTCAGGGTGGCACTCCCTACAGATCGGTGCCCGCAACTACAGATAAGTATACATAGGGTGGTGTGTGCTATGTATGTCCGATGCTACAGATGTACGTAGAGATGTGACTTATTGTTCTGTGACAGGTGCAGAATGTTACAACGCCTCCGCCTGAGAGGACGCCTTCTGCATATTTGCAGTTTCTCTCTCCCGTGGTTACGTGGATTTTTCTCCAGGTCCTCCCGTTTCCTCCCCCACAAGACTTATCAACATCACACGTTTCATCAATTTGGAAACCACTATGAATGTCCACGTGATGATGAGATCACCCACTTCGTAAAGATCACTTGTGTAATGCGAGCGTATGTCGGGTTTCGCCTCCCCAGCCCCTAAGTCAACCAGGCGCCACAAACCATCGGGGGCCGGGTCTAAGGGCGGAGCCCGTGGGCGTTGAGGGAGCGATATTATCTGGAAGGTTCTTATGGGGTGTGGCGAAGGGCGGAGTCTGGGTGACGTGGGAAGAGGATATAAGGGGGAGCCGGAAGGGGCTCGATGTCAGTTGGTGGGAGCTGGAAGCTGAGCCACGTCGGGAGTCTCCGCGAGCCATTGGCCACGTGGCGACGCGGAGACGGCTCCCAGCGCGCTGTCTGCCAGCGGTGCGCGGGAGCGAGAGAGCGGCGCGGGAGCGTCATGGGAGCGGGACGTCAGTTCTGCGACGTGCCACGGAGTGACCGGGAGAGCGGAATGCGAGCTGTCCGTTAATGAAGAAATAAAGAGACAGAGACACAGTCGCTTGTCGTCGACCCGTTGTATTACACTTGTTACAGCCACAACGCTTCTGAACAAAGCACTATATAGCCCAGTGTGCTTTACCTGGTAAAATATTTTTTAATTAGTTTTAGTTTGGGTCTCGATGAGTATTTGTCACTATTGGTTTTTGTGTGTTTTTGTGGGTTTATGTGGATGTCCATGGTTCTAAACGAGTCTCTGGATCTCTTTGGGTCTCTACGGGTCTCTATGAGTTATGAGTTTCTATCGGTCTCTGTGGGTGTAGTTTAGATAACGTCAACAACAACAACAATGGTGGTTGTGCAATGCTGCAGGTGAACGCGTTGCAGAGGTTTTCTGAGATGATGTCGTGGCACAGAGCTCCTCCTCTGATACCAAAGAAACTGCCGCGCCGGGAGATACAATTATAATGGGGCGGTGCCGACCTGTGGCTGTGCGAGTTCAGCGGTGGTGGTGGTGGTGCAGAAACCCTGGACAGCACCACGGAGCGCATGGACACGGAGCGCAGATGCACGTAGCTCGCTACACATGATGCACAGTGACGCGTTGTGACGCGTTGTGACACGTGGTGACGCGTTGTGACGCGTTGTGACGCGTGATGACGCGTGGTGACGCGTTGTGACACGTGGTGACACGTTGTGACGCGTTGTGACGCGTGGTGACGCGTTGTGACGCGTTGTGACGCGTTGTGACACGTGGTGACGCGTTGTGACACGTGGTGACGCGTTGTGACACGTGGTGACGCGTTGTGACGCGTGGTGACGCGTTGTGACGCGTGGTGACGCGTTGTGACGCGTTGTGACGCGTGGTGACGCGTTGTGACGCGTGGTGACGCGTTGTGACGCGTGGTGACGCGTGGTGACGCGTGGTGACACGTGGTGATGCACGTGGCTCACGATACACGACTTGCGATGCGTAGTGAACACAGGTCACGTGAGTCCGTGTGAGTTCACGTGAGCGTCACCACTCCAGTTGAAGAGCATCCCGCATGGAGCGTTCGATCGTCTCAGCTCCCTCACCCACGCCTATTTGTTTGGCAACCCATGGGAGTGCGAGGGCAGGGGACGAGCGTGGCACTGTGGTGTGGGAGCTATGCACCAGGCTGTGTGTGTGTAGTACAGGAGGACGTGGAGCTGAGTGGACTTGCCGATGCCTGGTACCAGCGGTGTCAAGATCGGCCTCTGTGAAGGAGGCTCGTGAAGGACGCTACTGAGCAGTTGGAGGCAGTCGCCCTCCAACAACAACGGAGGGCAGAGGAGCGACGCTCACAACAACGAGCGGAGCGCCGGGTGGCTAAAGCACAGCAAGTTGGCGCAGTAGGGGGCACAGGTGGTGCATCAGCCAGTCATCTCGGTCATCTCAGTCAGTCGACCCGTGGCACCTGGGTCTGCCCCGTGACCTCCTGCCAGCGGGCGTTCGACACTTCACGTGGCCTCAAGGTGCACATGGCCTGGCACAAGCGTCGTGGTGACGTCACCACCACTTAGTGGCGAATGGCGATTGTTGTTGTTGTGTATCTGTGTAGTCACGATTATCTGAACCGGTCCTGGGCCTCCTCTAGGTTGACTCTGCCTCAAATGAGTACCTGATGCGGTGTATAAACATCTCCACTGGGGAAACAAAGGCGGTCGGCCGTTGTACTGGCCACCCACCCCCTCGTGTGCTGTTCTGGCCTTCATAGGTGCTCGCTAACAGCACTTGCCCCAACAGTCTGTTGCACTCTATACGGAGGATCTGTGTTTTAGTTTTATTTTTGTGTGTTCTCTGTAACATCCTAAAAGTTTACCGGTGTTGTGTTGCATTGAGATTATCTAGAGCAGTGGTTCTTATCATTTCACTGCAGCCTGCACCCCTTTGGTTGTCAATCCTAAAAAAATTATCATGTGAATAAACACAGACGGTTTGATGAAACAAAGTAAGTTGTACGTACATTGGCCCGTGCTTCATTTATTTTTCGATGGTTTACCTTCTAAAAATAAATCTGCCCGTGTCTCGCACCCCCAGGGTGTGCGTGCTGCACCCCAGACTAAGAAAAGCCACTGGGCTTAGAGTGTGGAGCTGCCTGTGCCGGTTACCAACAGCGTGGCCGCTATTGGTACCAGAGCACTTGACGCTGTCTGGGTTCACGGTCCACGACGACCCAGTCCACTGCTCCCGCACGATGCCCGAGTGCTGAGCGGCCCAGCCACTCAAGTAGAGGATGTCGGTGCACTGACAGTCCCAGGGGTGTGGAGCGGAACGATCTATAACTCTGCACATAAAGCACTCAGCCTGACTAGAACAACAACCTGCAGCTTCAGCTCCTCCATTAGAACAACGCCCACCTCTTGTCTTCTAGAGCTGCATCTTCATCCTGCTACTGCTACTCACTGCCCCTGCAAACCAGCTATCAGCAGGGCTACCCCAACCACTATCACTACCCCAACCACTACCACTACCACTATCCCAACTCCTATCACTAGCACAACCCTTATCACTACCCCTATTACTACCACTATCACTACCCTTTTCACAACGCCTACTCCTATCACTAACCCTATCACTGACACTACCCCTATTACTACCCCTTTAATTATCACTACCCTTCGCACAACTCTTATCACTGTCACTTTTCCTATCACTACCCAAACCCCTATCACTATCCTCACCACTATGACTATCACGACCCCTATAACTATCCCGAGCGCAATCACCACCCCTATCTCTAACTCTATTACTACCCCAACCACTATCACTACCACTGTACCTATAATTACCCCAGCCCATAGCAATACCCCTATCACGAATCCTATAACTACCCTAAACACTGTCACTAAGCGATCACTACCACAACGACTACCCCAACCCCTATTAGTACCCCAACCTCTACGCAACACAAAATCGAAACGTCTCACAGCGCGGTTCGCTTCTAGCCTGGGGGACCGCCCAATGGCAGTGTCGCTGTGCAGTGCAAGGTGACTTGGAACCGGTCTGCAACCTGTAACCAGGCTGATGATGACGCAACTGATGACGATGATGATGCAGCTCATGAAGATGATGATGCTGTAGCTGATTATGAAGATGCAGCTGATGATGATACTGCTGAAGATGAAGACGATGCAGCTGATGGTGATGATGATATTAGAGATGTCCACGTCTCTAGTCCGAGTTGGTTCTGTTAGAGCACCACCATTACAGAGCGAGAAGCCACGTGGCCCTGACGTCACAGGAGACCAAGACCCAGACGCCATGAGAAGTCACGTGGCCCTGACGTCACAGTAGACCAAGGCCCAGACACCATGAGAAGTCACGTGGCCCTGACGTCACAGTAGACCAAGACCCAGACACCATGAGAAGTCACGTGGCCCTGACGTCACAGTAGACCAAGGCCCAGACACCATGAGAAGTCACGTGGCCCTGACGTCACAGTAGACCAAGACCCAGACACCATGAGAAGTCACGTGGCCCTGACCTCACAGTAGACCAAGACCCAGACACCATGAGAAGTCACGTGGCCCTGACGTCACAGTAGACCAAGGCCCAGACACCATGAGAAGTCACGTGGCTCTGACGTCACAGTAGACCAAGACCCAGACGCCATGAGAAGTCACGTGGCCCTGACGTCACAGTAGACCAAGGCCCAGACACCACGAGAAGCCACGTGGCCTTGATATCTCAACAACAACAACGCGATCCCAGTCGAAAGCAGATGGTAGAATCTTGTTACCATCACGGCCTCCATCTCTGCTGTCGCCCACAGCGCAATTGCCATCAGTGAACCGCCAGTTCATTGACACCCTGAACAGTCCGTTCACTAATGCACTGAACCCATCACAGGGTGACCAACGCTAACCTTGCATGGATAATGAAGGGGAGTGATTACGCTACAGTTCACGATCTCACTACAAATGCAATCGGTGATTACAATCAAGGAGATTGGCCGTCGATGAAATCAATCGAGAGATCAATCAGCGATTGGTCGCGTGATTGACAGCCGTCCGTTAACGATAATCAGACGGAGGAATGCGACACGTGACACGTCACGTGGTCAGTGCCAAGTGCCCCGTGTGGGTGTCGTTATCAGCATCACGACAACGATCACGATTTTGTGACCGGTGCAGAAAGTTAGAACGCCTCCGACTCAGGGGCCACATTGGAACCTAACGAGGGCTGTACGTGGGGCTGGGAGATGTTAACTACCTCGCCTGGTATGCAGGAGGTCGTGGGTTCTATCTCGACCTTGACACCTGCTGCGTTACATTGGGAGTTTGAATGTCTCTCCCTCTGCTCGTGTTTGTGGCGGATTCTTCTCCGGATCCTCCCGTTTTTTCTCTTCACATTTAGAGTCAAGAGAAAGGGGTAAATCATGTAAATGTGTGTATTTTGTTCATCAAATGAGCGACGTTTGGCTCGCAACCCCCTCGAGAGAGGAGACGGAGTGGGGTCGGTGTGAACGACAGCGCGGCGTCCGCGTGGCCTCGCATCACGCAGAGACGTCCACATCTGGCGGCCAGAAGCTCCACCGCCTTAACCGCTGCGTCTCAGCAGCAGCCTGGCGCGTTCATCTACAGCGCAGGGGTCGGGGGGGAAACCACCACGGGGCGCAGCTGTGAGCCAGGGAAGGACTGAGCCGTGCCCTGTCAGCACCGAGAAGGTGGCTCGGTGAAGCAGATCGACTCCCCGTGGCCCACAGGGGTGGACGTGGCTACGAGCCCCTTACATGGAGCGCCACGGTGTCTAGGAGATGTTAACTCCTTCGCCTGGTATACAGGAGGTCGTGGATTCGATCCTGGACTCAGGCACCTGCTGTATATTTGGAGTCTGCATCTCTCTCCCTCTCATCATCATCATGGTGGCTAGGAGATGTCAACTACCTTGCCTGGCATTTACGAGATCCCAGACCCTGACAATGCCTGCCTGTTGTATATTCGGAGCCTGCGTCTCTCTCTCTCTCATTATTATAACGGTGGCTAGGATACGTTAACTATCTTCCCTGGTATACAGGGGATCGTGGGTTATATCCCGGACCCTGACGATTCCTGTTGTATATTTCGAGTTTGCATGTCTCTCTCTCTCTCTCATCATCACGGTGGCTAGAAAATATTAACGACCTCGCCTGCTAGTTAGAAGGTACGTGGGATCGATCCCGGACCCTAAGAATGCCGGCTATATATTTTAGAGTTTGCGTCTCTTTCTCTCTCCCCGTGTTCGCCTCGATTTCTCTCCGGGTCCTCCGGTTTTTTCCCTCCACATTTAGAATCAACGTCGCCACGCGTTTAGAGCATCAGGCTGCAGTAAAACAGCGAGACAAGGCAGGGACGGCAAGATGTACGAGAAGAGACACCCACAGAGATGGGGCTACTGAGTATCACAGCGAGTTGTATCGGGATAGGGATCAAGAGAATAACGAGTTGCTGGGTGAGCTAGAGGAGATATACCCTTTGGACCACCGAGGGATACACAGAGATACAGAAAGATAAATAGAGATATAGACATACACAGAAACACATAGAGATACATATAGATGCACATAGAGATACAAACAGATACCTAGAGATACGATGATGATGATGATGCGGAGACTCGGGCTGGGATAGTGGGCGCAGCTGCTTAACAGCAAATGTCGCTGTTGAGGCTCGTGGCAGAGAGAGCGAAGATAATTAAATGGAAGCTGCGTAGCACTGCAGGGAAGATTTCCCCTCAGCACCACCAATGATGACGTCTCGTACGAAGAAATGGGAAAGGTAAAATAACAACATCTGAAGATAAATCAAAAGTCCAGGAGTGGACGGCATAAAACAGACAGATAGACAAAGAAACAGAGAGGGACAGAAATACAGACAGAGAAATAGAGAGGGAGAAAAATACGGAGTGACAGAGATAGAGAGACAAATAGATAGAGGGAGATAGACGGGAAACAGATGCATACAGACAGAAAGAGAGAGACAGTGAGATAAAGAGGAAGAGAAAGGCAGAGAGTGAGAGAGATAAATACAGAGAGAGGAAAAAGGAACGACAGGGAGAGAGACATACTCCGAGACAGACAGAAAAAGAGAAAGGGAGAATGATTATTAAAATTCGAAAGGTTTGAGAGATAATTCAGTAACATCTGGCAGAAGAAAGCAAATCTTAAGCTAGAAGACCAACACAGAATAACTTAAAGAACAACATGCGTGTTCAGTAGCAGCTCTGTATGCCTGCGAGACTTGGACATTAAAACAAAGACAGAGATAAGCTATTGGCACTCAAAATGTATTGCAGCTGCTGCTGCTGCTGTGACCACTCCAGGACTCCGCGCACTGCGAGCTCAGTCGAGGCTCTCACCGCGCTGTCCGCTCGCTGCCGTGCCGAGTGAGCGGACAGCCGCTATTGGTACCAGAGCAGCGCGCTGAGTCGGGGTTCACATTGTAGGAATTGAGATCCCTCACGACTCCTGGGTGCTGAGAGATCCAGCGGCTGAGGTACAGGATGTCTGAGCAGGCGCAGTTGGCCGGAGAATAATCATCTTATTCCTCGTATAGATTTTTATATAGCAGCGTCTTATTTTTAAATCTTGTACAGGTTTATATATAGCAGTGTCTTATTTTTAAATCTTGTACAGATTTATATATAGCAGTGCCTTATTCTTATATATATATATTTACATAGCTCTGCCTTATTCTTATATCGTATATAGATGAAAAATAATACAGCCTTTTTCTCATATTTTTCTTAATTTTACATAGAGCAGAGCCTTATTGTTATATCTTTTTTGATTTATATATGCTAGTGACTTATTCTTATATCCTATGTAGATTTGTTGCAGCGCTTTATTTTCATACCTTCCATAGATGTATATATAGCAGCTCCTTAATGATTATATCTTAAGGACACTGATGATGCTGCAGCTGATGGTGATGATAAAGGAGTCCACGTCTCCATTCCGAGTTGGTTTTGTTTGACCACCACTACCGTGCAAGAATCCACATGGCCCTGACGTCTTAGTAGCGCAAGGCCCAAACGCCATGAGAAGCCACGTGGCCCGAACATCACAGTCGGCCAAGGCCTAGACGCTATGAGAAACCACGTGGCCCTGACGTCACAAGAGACCAAGGCCCATTCGCCATGAGAAGTCACGTGGCTCTGACGTCACGATAACACCAGACACAACAACACTGCTCTCGCCCACAGCGCCATCGCTGGTGATCGCCATCAGTGAACCGCCATCTTCTTGGTTCTTTCGGTAAAGTCACGTAGAAGGGAAGTAATAAAATAATTCTCACGACGTTTCGGCTACAACGCAAGCAGCCGTCTTCAGGGGAAGAATGAGACACTGCCAAGCTTGGAGCTTATATATAAGCTGCGTTGGAGGTGGAAGAGCGCCTTAACAAAAAGAATGTGCATATCAAGAGGAATTTAGCATGAATATGCTAAATTCCTCTTGATATGCACATATTATGTTTCATTTTTATTATTTTATTACTTCCCTTCTACGTGACTTTACCGAAAGAACCAAGAAGATGAATCCCTGCAGTTACGAAAGCTTTAAATCGAAAGTGAACCGCCAGTTCACTGACACCGTGAGCAGTCCGTTCACTAACGCTCTGAACCCATCACCAGGTACATTACATTACATTTCGATATTTTGCGAGGTTATTTAATGTTAGTGTCTTTCTCCTGATTGTCAAGCTTGCGTTGCAGTGCCACGTCGTCATCTTACTTGCAGCAGCATCACGTTGCCGTCCACTCATTGACATGCTAATTTTTTCTCTGCCCCCTCCCTCTCTCCACCCCCGCCTCCCTCTCTATATTTAAGGCACCGTCACAGAAACGACCTCTCTCTTTGTGCCGATATGTGTCCTCTCTCTGTGTGTCCTTGTGATGTCTGTCTGCTTGTGTGTCTGTCTATAGTTTTCTAGTTAGTTTTTTGTTGCTATTTCTTAATATGCCTGATGATGATTGCTTGTGTTGCAATCGGAACGTCGTAATATGCTATTATTTAATTTATTATTTTATCTTTAGACGTGACTTAACCGAAAGAACCAAAGAATAAGAACCATCACCAGGTAACCAACGCTACTGGTGCGTGGATAACGAAGGGGAGTGAGTATGCTGCAGTTCACCGTCTCGCTTCGAATGCGCTCTGTGTTTACAATTCAGGAGATTGGCCGTCAATTAAATCAATAGATCGATTGGTGAGCGGTCACGTGATTGACAGTCGTTCCTTAAGTGATCATCAGGTGACAGGATGCGATGCGTGACGCGTCACGTGATCAGTGCGACGTCCCGCGTGTGGTGTCGTTATTAGCATCACGACAACGTGATGCTAATAACACACAAGCAGATGGAGACACACACAGAGACACACAGAGACACACAGAGAGACACACAGAGAATACAGAGAGATACACACACAGAGACACACAGAGACACACACACAGACACACAGAGACATACAGAGAGAGACACACACAGAGACACACACAGAGACACACAGAGAGACACACACAGAGACACACAGAGAGACACACAGAGACACACGCAGAGACACACACAGAGAGAGACACACACAGAGACACACACAGAGACACACAGAGACACATACAGAGACACACAGAGATACACAGAGAGAGACACACACAGAGACACACAGAGACACACAGACACACACAGAGACACACAGAGACACACAGAGAGACAACGCCTCTGTGTCGAGGCCTTAAATAGAGAGGGGGGAGGGTGGAGCAGAGAGAGAGGCGGGGGATTGGGGTTGAGAACAATGAGAGATTTGTGTGGAATTCCTGTGTATCTCTGTGTGTGTCTCTATCTGCTTGTGTGTCTATGTGTCTCTGTGTCTGTGTTTTGTCTCTCTCTCAAATTTAGCAATCTTTGGAAGAACGTAATCAACCAGCTAAGGTGTTGACTGTTGTGTTAACCGATTCTCTGTGTTGTATTGCATTATATTTCTAAGTTTACTACGTTTGTTTTCTCATTCATTCTTGTCTGATGATGGTTGCTTGTGCTGCAATCGAAACGTCGTATTCTATTATTATTTAATTTATTTTCTTTCTACTTGACTTTAGCGAAAGAACCAAATAGTAATTCCTTCAGTCACGAAAGCTTAAAATCTAGTTTAAAGAGCTATATAGCCTTACCTGATTTCGTTTTCGTCTATGGTTCTATCCGAGTCTCTGGATCTCTTTTGGTCTCTATGGTTCTCTATGACATATGGATCTCTATTGGTCTCTTGGGCTTTAAATGGATTTGTATGAGTATTGGTTGCTATGGGTCTCTGTTGGTTTCTGTGGGTTTCCGTGGATGTCTATTGTTCTGTATCGGGATCTCTTTGTGCCTCTTTGGGTCTCTATGAGTTGTGAGTGTCTATCAGTATCTGTGGGTGTAGTTTAGATAACGTCAACAACAACAACAACGTCAACAACAACAACAACAAAGGTGGTGGTACAATGCTGCAAGTGAACGCGTTGCAGAGGTTTTTTGAGATGATGTCGTGGCACAGAGCTCCTCCTCTGATACCAAAGAAACTGCCGCGCCGGGAGATACAATTATAATGGGGCGGTGCCGACCTGTGGCTGTGCGAGTTCAGCGGTGGCGGTGGCGGTGGTGCAGAAACCCTGGACAGCACCACGGAGCGCATGGACACGGAGCGGCAGATGCACGTAGCTCGCTACACACGATGCACATGATGCGTAGTGACGCGTTGTGACGCGTTGTGACGCGTGGTGACGCGTGGTGACGCGTGGTGACGCGTGGTGACGCGTGGTGACGCGTTGTGACGCGTTGTGACACGTGGTGACACGTGGTGACGCGTTGTGACGCGTGGTGACGCGTTGTGACGCGTGGTGACACGTGGTGACGCGTTGTGACGCGTGGTGACACGTGGTGACGCGTTGTGACACGTTGTGACGCGTAGTGACGCGTTGTGACGCGTTGTGACGCGTGGTGACGCGTTGTGACGCGTAGTGACGCGTTGTGACGCGTAGTGACGCGTGGTGACGCGTGGTGACGCGTGGTGACGCGTGGTGACGCGTAGTGACGCGTGGTGACGCGTGGTGACGCGTGGTGACGCGTGGTGACACGTGGTGACGCGTTGTGACGCGTTGTGACGCGTGGTGACGCGTGATGACACGTGGTGATGCACGTGGCTCACGATACACAACTTGCAGTGACGTGTAGTGAACACAGGTCACGTGAGTCCGTGTGAGTCCACGTGAACGTCACCACTCCACTATGAGACCTCCTTTACCAGTGGCATCTGGTCCAACACCAATGGAGACTCGGCTCTAAGAAAAGCTGTCTCGGTTGTGGACCAATCAACTTCAAGGACAGTGCATATCATTATCATCATCATCAGAGTTGTTTATTTTTGTTTAAATTTTGACTGCTTGTGTTGTGGTCATTGCAAACATGATGCCTTGTATACAGGTGTCAGTTTTTGTACCAGTTGAAAGGGTAAAAACCTGTCACCACTCCAGTTGAAGAGCATCCCGCATGGAGCGTTCGACCGTCTCAGCTCCCTCACCCTCGCCTATTTAGTTGGCAACCCATGGGAGTGCGAGGGCAGGGGACGAGCATGGCACTGCGGTGTGGGAGCTATGCACCAGGCTGTGTGTGTGTAGTACGCGTGCTGTGTGCAGCTACGTTGGTGTTGTGTGCATGGCACGTGGTGTGTGCGTGTGTATGTTGTCTTTGTGTATCTGTGTGTGTATCTCTGTGTGTATCTGTGCCGGGCTTGATATGTTAAGACTTAACAGTATGTTAAGTCTATACGGGGGATCTTTATCTTTCTCTTTGCATCTGTCTGTCTATATCTGTTTGTGTATCTGTGTGTGTTTATCTTTGTTTGAATTTGTATCAGCATGTATAGGCGCTTCTACTCGTTAACAGCACTTGCCCCAACAGTCTGCGACACGGGGGTTATTTCTCTTTGTATATGTGTATTTGTGTGTGTACTGTGTGTGTATCTGTGTGTGTACTCTGTGTATCTGTGTGTGTGTGTCGATGTTAGACGTGGTTTAGTGTAACCAGGCTGGATTGTGTGAGGAGCTCACAAATCCTTGAAAGATCTGGAGAAAGTCCCATCGGTGAGGTCCTCCGGCAGGCAAGGCTGCGTTGGCTGGGCCATGTAGCCGGCATGGCAAGTCACCGCATGCCTAAACAGCTTTTGTTCGGCCGGATCGAGGGGGCTAAACGGGAGCGGCACGGGCTAGAGAGGAGATGGAGTGACGTGGTACAGGCAAATGTGGAGCTGAGTGGACTTGCCGATGACTGGTACCAGCGGTATCAAGATCGTCCTCTGTGGAGGAGGCTCGTGAAGGACGCTACTGGGCAGTTGGAGGCAGTCGCCCTCCAACAGCAACGGAGGGCGGAGGAGCGACGCTCACAATAACGAGCGGAGCGCCGGGTGGATAAAGCACAGCAAGTTGGCACAGTAGGGGGCACAGGTGGTGCATCAGCCAGTCGTCTCGGACATCTCGGTCAGTCGACCCGTGGCACCTGCTGGGTCTGCCCCGTGACCTCCTGCCAGCGGGCGTTCGACACTTCACGTGGTAGCCTCAATGTGCACATGGCCTGGCACAAGCGTCGTGGTGACGTCACCGCCACTTAGTGGCGAATGGCGATTGTTGTTGTTGTGTATCTGTGTAGTCACGATTATCGGATCCGGTTCTGGGCCTCCTCTAGGTTGACTCTGCCTCAAATAAGTACCTGATGCGTTGTGTAAACATCGCCACTGGGGAAACAAAGGCCGCCGGGCGTGGTCCTCATGTGTCTTTCTGGCCTTCAAAGGTGCTCGCTAACAGCACTTGCCCCAACAGTCTGTGGCACAAAATACAGAGATCTGTGTCTGTGTTTAATTGTTGTGTGTTTTCTGTAACATCCTAAACTTGTACCGGTGTTGTGTTGCATTGAGATTATCTAGAGGAGTGGTTCTTAACATTTCACTGCAGCCTGCACCCCTTTGGTTGTCAATCCTAAAAAAAATTACCATGTGAATAAACACGGAGGGTTTGATTAAACAAAGTAAGTTGTACTTACATTGCCCCCTGCTTAATTTATTTTTCAATTATTTACCTTCTAAAAAATAATCTGCCCGTGTCTCGCACCCCCAGGGTGTGCGTGCTGCACCCCAGACTCAGAAGAGCCACTGGGCTTAGAGTGTGGAGCTGCCTGTGCCGGTTACCAACAGCGTGGCCGCTATTGGTACCAGAGCACTTGACGCCGTCTGGCTTCACGGTCCACCAACCCTCACCCACGATGCCCGAGTGCTGAGCGACCCAGCCACTCAAGTAGAGAATGTCCGTGCACTGACAGTCCCAGGGGTGTGGAGCGGAATGATCTATAACTCTGCACATAAAGCACTCAGCCTGACTAGAACAACAACAACAACCTGCAGCTTCCACTCCTCCATTAGAACAACGCCCACCTCTTGTCTCCTAGAGCTGCATCTTCATCTTGCTACTGGTACTCACTGCCCCTGCAAAACCAGCTATCAGCAGGGCTACCCCAACCACTATCACTACCGCTACAACTACCCATATTATTACCACTAATATCACTAACCCTTTCACTACCCCTATCACTACCCCTACCCTGATCACTACCCCTATCACTAGTAATACCACTATCCCTATCACTAGTAATATCACTATCACTACCCCTATCGTTATTACTTCCCCTATCACTACCCCTACTCATAGCACTGCCCCTATCACTACCAAAACCCCTATCACTTCCCTCACCACTATCAGTCAAGACCCATATCACTATCATCATCCCAACCTCTATCACGACCCATAACTCATATCATTATCCAAAACCACAATCACTACCCTACCCATGTCACTACCCTAACCACTAGCCCTACCTCTATCACTCCCCTAACCCTTATCACCATCACTACCTATAACAACTATCACTACCCCAACCCGTATCACTACTCCGATCACTATCCCTATTACTACCAAAACCATTGTCACTAAGCGATCACTACCACAGCGACTACTGCCCCAACTCCTATTACTGCCCCAGCCTCTACGCAACGCAAAGCTAAACGTCTCACAGCGCGGTTCGCTTCTAGCCTAGGGGACACCCCAATGGCAGCCAGTCGCTGTGCAGTGCAAGGTGACTCACTACTGGCCTGCAACCGGTAACCAGGCTGATGATGATGATGACACAGCTCATGAAGACGATGCAGCTGATGATGATGATGATGCAGTTGATGATGATGCAGGTGATGATGATGATGCAGGTGATGATGATGCAGCTGATAATGATGATGCAGTTGATGATGATGCAGCTGATAATGATGATGCAGCTGATAATGATGATGCAGTTGATGATGATGCAGTTGATAATGATGCTGCAGCTGATGATGATGATGCAGGTGATGATGATGCAGTTGATAATGATGATGCAGCTGATGATGATGATGCAGGTGATGATGATGCAGTTGATAATGATGATGTAGCTGATAATGATGATGCAGTTGATAATGATGCAGCTGATGGTGATGATGATGCAGTTGATGATGATGCTGCAGCTGATGACGATGCAGCTGATGATGATGATGATGATGTTAAATGAGTCCACGTTTCTAGTCATAGTTGGTTGTGTTTGAACACCACCACAACCAAGCGAGAAGCCACGCGGCCCTGACATCATAGTAAACAAAACCACAGGCACCATGATAAGCAACGTAGCCCTAACATCACAACAACGCGATCCCAGCTGACAGCAAATGGTTGAATCATCATCACCACCACCATCATTGCTGTCGCCCACAGCGCTATCGCTGATGATTGCCACCACGGGTTAATTGACACCGTGAGCAGTCAGTTCACTAACGCACTGAACCCATCATCAGGTAACCAACGCTACCGGTGCGTGGATAACGACGAGTGATTACGCTACAGTTCACCGTCTCGTTAAGAATGCGATCACTGATTAAAATCAAGGAGTTTGTCCGTCGATGAAATCAATCAATCAGCGAGCGGTAGCTGTGATTAACAACTATTCGTGGAGTTTGCGTCTTTCCCTCTCCCCGTTGTGGTCACTGCATGGATTTTCCTCCGGATCCTTCGGGTTTTTCCTCTCCATTCATAATGAAAGTCACGTGTTTAGATTAGTTGGCTGCTGCGATGAATGTTCCACTTGATGAAGACAACAAACTAAACACAAAAAACAGTTATAAAGAAATGGGTTTTCAATGTAGTATTGTGTGTATTGTGTAGTGTGGTCTATAGTAGACTGCATAGTAAGGTAGTGTGTAGTTTAACACGAAAGCTTTCGCGACCAATATCATCCAAAATAAATGTTTTTTAGGGTTAGATCGTGTAAATATAGTGAGTTATATGCATTCATTAGTTCCCCCCCCCCACCACTTCGCGCCAGAAGTTGCTCACAAGTGATGTCATCACATCTACGCCTCTATTTAAGGAACGAAACAGGAGGATTTATCTACAAATCTGGCTGTCGCCGATGAATCTGGTTGAAATTTCTGGCGAAACGTCGAATACAGATTGTACATGTTGTGGCTTTGCTCTCCAAACCACCGATGTGCTGTACTAGTAACGAATTGCCATGTTCTGTTTACATGACTAACCTTACTAATTGGTTGTGTTGGGTGGTGGCGAGTTTAACGACACATTCATATTTAGGCGATCTACCCCCAAAAAAACCTGTATTTATTCTGTAGTATGTGTGTAGCATGTTGAAATTTGGCACAATAAGTAGCCAACCGTGCAAATAGGATGAGCGGAGGAAGGACCACAAACTAAAGCAATTAGTTTTTAAATCTAGATGTTGTACAAGTGCACAGCTGCAGTGGTTTCCAAATTTCGGGAGGAGCGTTACAGATGCCGGAGAAGCTGTGCATCTGAAGGCGCAGCGCGATGATGCGGTGACCTTCTCTAGGATAAGGAAGCATGCAATGAGGTGACCGTCTTTGTTCGACAGCTGAGCCACAAGCTGCTGCCGCTGCTGCTGCAAAGATGCTGAATAAAGTGGTCGCTATGATGGTTTATAGCTCCTTGCTGATGACATCAGCAGCGAGGCGTTGCGGTCCATTTGCGGTAAGGAGCGTCTTGGAGGGTGCGGGTGGCAATGGGATTGGGGGGACAGGTGAGAGGAAATAATTTAAAATATCTGAAGCTAGGTCGCGGTGTGAATGTACTACGGAGTGCGTGATGTAGAGCCGGTTGTGCTGCACAGTCTGGAAGCGTGTTTACTCTTTATCTTACCAGGTGTAAGGTCCCGCTGAGCTGTGTAGCAGCTCTTTGTTGAGAACCCACCTGGCCATCACAAACGATAGCAGCTCAACCATGTGACTGATATCATTATCACACAGAGACCCATAGACTCACAGAGACCCAAGCACATGGAGTCACACCCAAATTCATAGAGACCCATACCCATAGAGATCCATACCCATAGAGACCCATACCCATAGAGATCCATACCCATAGAGATCCATACCCATAGAGACCCATACTCATAGAGACCCATACCCATAGAGACCCATACCCATAGAGACCCATACTAAAACTAAACTACGTATTTATCTTACCCGGTGTAATTCCCAATGAGCCGTGTAGCAGCTCTTTGTTCAGAAGAGATCTGGCTATCAATAACTATAGCAGCTCAACTAAGTGGCTGCTATCACCGTCATATAGATGGAGTGGGTCCAAGCACGGCGCACACTAAGGCTTGGAGGCAACACTGTTCATTAACCAACATTACATAACCCTTAACAGAACAACAGCACAAGGTGGTAACCCACAATTCCTACACCTCGCTATGTACACTGGGAGCAGATGGCTATGTACATTCTGGAACGACGACTGCAAATCGGACCAGGTTAGCCAACACGCTGCCTGGTCCACGAGACCTCCAGACCGCCGACGACGATGGATTCTTCTCAGCCAGGACCGACCCCACTACCCCCCCGGGGCTCGGCTTTTATCCTCACGGCGTGACCAGCCCCCCCCCCCCCCCCTGGCCACGCCTCTTTTCCCGATCCTTCGCGAGGGTTCAGGGCCCACGTCACGTGTTCCTCAACTCTGGCACCCCCACCGTCCGCCCCACATCCGGTCACGTGCCTCTTCCCGTCTACCCAGCCTCCCCTGCTGTGCCCATCCGGTGTCCGGAGAGAGGCTCCGCCCCTACAGTCCTTCCAACATGGTTCTGTCTCTACACAAGGGTACTCACACCAACGACACTACGGAGACATTACACGCACATAGAGACCGATAGAGACTGGTAGAGTAACTTAGAGATATATAGTGAATACAGAGATACACAGAGACATAAAGACACGTAAATACACATAGCGATTATAGACCCATGGAGACCCATCGAGACCCATAGAGATACACATAGAGATGCATAGAGACCCATAGAGACCCTTAGAGATACATAGAGATACACATAGAGATACATATAGACCCATGGAGACCCATAGAGACACATAGAGATACACATAGAGATGCATAGCGACCCATAGAGACCCTTAGAGATACATAGAGATACACACAGAGATACATATAGACCCATGGAGACCCATAGAGACACATAGAGATACACATAGAGATGCATAGAGACCCATAGAGACCCTTAGAGATACATAGAGATACACACAGAGATACATAGAGACCCATGGAGACCCATAGAGGCCCATAGAGATGCACGGAGATACACATTGAGATGCATAAAGACCCATGGAGATCCGTAGAGACCAACAGATACACATGGAGCACCACAGACTCATCTAAGACTATATTTATTTTACCAAGTGAGGCTGTTTGTGTGGTGTAATGAGCTCCATCTGATAATAATTCTGTACCCGCTGATCGGGCGCATTGCGGTGTCTATGAACGGTGGTCGCGTTCTCTCGCCAGCTTCCGCTTTGCGGTGTCCCCCAAGGGTCTATTCTGGGCGCTGTTCTCGTCACCGCGTGGAGATTCTTCCTCTTGGCAAAGTCATTTCAAGCTTCGGTGTAAACCTCCGTGTCTGTGCCGACGATACACAGGGCTCCACAGTGGCTAGAGAGATGTTAACTACCTCGCCTGGTGTGAAGGGAGTTGTGGGTTTGATCTCGATCCTGACGCTTGTATATTTGGTTTGTATTTCTCTCTCTCATCATCATCATGGTGGCTAGAAAGATGTTAACTACTTCTCCTGGTATATACAGGAGGCCATGGAATCGATCCCAGACCCTGACAACGCCTGCTGTATGACCCGACTTTGAATCTCTCTCTCTCCCCGTGGTCGCGTGGATTTCTCTCCGGGTCCTCTGGTTTTTTTCCCTCCACGTTTAGAATCAACGTCGCCACGCGTTTAGAGCATCAGGCTGCAGTAAAACAGTGAGACAAGGTAGGGACGGCAAGATGGACATAGAAGAGAGACCCAGAGAGATGGGGCTACTGAGTATCACAGCGAGTTGTATTGTGATAGCGATCAAGAGAATAACGAGCTGCTGGGTGAGCTAAACAAGATATCCCATCAGCACCACCGGGAGATACAGAGACACGTATACATACAGAGATACATAGAGATACATATAAATACACCTAGAGATACACATACATACACAGATATACATAGACATACATAAAGATTAAAAGAGAAGCCTATAGATACACATGGAGAAACATAGAGATACACGTAGATTAATGTAGATATACATAGACACTTATAAATATATAAATACACACGTACTTAGATATATACAGAGATACATAGAGATACATAGATATATACAAGTAGAAATACATATACACGTAGATACACAGAGATAGATAGAGATACATAGAGATATTTAGAGAGTAACATATAGAGACATAGAGATATATTGATTTACACAGATACATAAAGATAGAGACACATAGAAATCCACCGAGATACATAGAGGTATAAAGAGATACACAGAGATACGTAGAGATGAGACGATGATGACGGTGATGATGAGGCTCGTGGCAGAGAGAGCGAAGAGAACGGGAAGGAAGCTGCTGAGCACTGCAGGGAAGATTTCCCCTCAGCACCACCGAGGGGGGTGATGACAATGATGACGTCTCGTACGAAGAAGTGGGGAAGGCAAAATAACAACATCTGAATAGAACACAAGTCCTTGAGTGGACGGCATAAGAAAGACAGACACAGACAGAGAGAAAGAGAGAGACGGAGAGAAATACATTGCCAGACAGAAAAAGACAGGATGAGAGACGGCTAGAGACAAAGAGAGATGGACAGAAACAGAGACAGAGAGAGAGGCAGGAGGAGAGACAGACATAGAGACAGACAGAGAGAATGGTTCCCAAAAGCAGGAGGTATGATACAGGATTCACTATCATCTGACAGAAGCAAACAAATCTTAACCTAGAAGACTAAACACTGAACATCTTAAAGAACAAAATGAATGTTCAGTAACAGCTCTCTATACCTGCGAGACTTGGACATTAAAACAAAGACTGACAGAGATAAGATATTGACACTCGAAATGTATTGCAGCTGCAGCTGCTGCTGCTGTGACCACTCCAGGACTCCCCGCACTGCGAGCTCAGTCGAGGCTCTCACCGCGCTGTCCGCTCGCTGCCGTGCCGAGTGAGCGGACAGCCGCTATTGGTACCAGAGCAGCGCGCCTGGTCGGGTCTGTCTTGTAATTGATATCCCTCACGGTTGCGAGGTGTTGAGAGATCCAGCGGCTGAGGTACAGGATGTCTGAACAGGCGCAGTTGGCCAGAGAATAATCATCTAATACCTCGTATAGATTTATATATAGCAGCGTCTTATTCTTAGATTTGAAATAGATTTATATTTAGCAGTGCCTTTTTATACCTTAAATAGATTCATATATAGCAATGCCTTATTCTTATATCATGTATACAGTTATATCTAGCAGCCCCTTATACTCATATCTTATATAGATTTATATATAGCAGTGCCTGATTCTTATTCTGAATGCAGATTTATAAATAACAGTGCCATATTCTCATATCGTAAGCAGGTTGATGAAGCTGCAGCTGATGGTGATTTTTAAAGTAGTCCTTGTCACCAGTCCGAGTTGGTTCGCTTTCACCACCACTACCAAGCGAGAAACCACGTGGCACTAACGTCACAGTAGAGCAAGGCCCAGACGCCATGAAAAGCCACGTGGCACTGACCTCACAACAACAACAACACCACAATCCCAGCTGACATCAGATGGTAGAATTTTCTTATCATCACCACCACCATCACTGCTGTTGCCCACAGCGCAATTGCTGATGATCGCCATGAGTGAACCGCCAGTTCATTAACACCCTGAACAGTCAGTTCACTAACGTACTGAACCCATCACAGGGTAACCAACGCTAGCAGTGCGTAGATAACGAAGGGAAGTGGTTACGCTACAGTTCAACGTCTCGCTATGAATGCGCTTCGTGATTACAATCAAGGAGTTTGGCCATCGATGAAATCAATTGATAGATCGATCGGCAAGTGGTCGCGTGATTGACAGCCATTCGTTAACAAATAATCAGGCAACGGGATGTGACGTGTCACGTGGTCAGTGCCAAGTGGCGTGTGTGTTGTTATCAACATCACGACAACGATCAGGATTCTTTTACACTATGAGGTTATTGCAAACATGATGCCTTGTATAAAGGTGTCAGATTTTGTACCAGTTAAAAGGGTAAAAACCTACTACTATATTTTGCCACTGGAAAAGGAGATTTCGTAGTGTAAATGCTTACCCCGAGCTCTCAATACTCTGATAGTGCGCTGTCTTTGAGTTGTACGCCTTTTGGCGTCATCTGGTCCAACACCAATGGAGACTAGGGTCTAAAGAAAGCTGTCTTGGGTGTGGACCAATCAACTTCAAGGACAGTGCATATCATTATCATCATCAGAGTTGTTTCTTTTTTGTTTGCATTTTGACTTCTTGTGTTGAAGTTATTGCAAACATGATGCCTTGTATAAAGGTGTCAGATTTTGTACCAGTTAAAAGGGTAAAAACCTATTACTAGATCACGATTCTGTTACATGTGCAGGTTATAACGCCTCCGACTCAGAGGCCACATTGAAACCTAACGAGGCCTGTACGGTGGCTCGGAGATGTTAACTATCTCACCTGGTATGCAGGAGATCGTGGAATCTGCTTTGCTATCTCTTTACATGACGGTGGTTCGGAGATGTTAAATACTTCGCCTGTTATACACGAGGTCGTGGGTTTGATCGCCATCCTGATGATGCTTGCTGCTGTATATTTTGATGACTGTGCCTCTCTCATTCATCGTCATCAGGGTGGATAGGATATGTTAAATACCTCGCCTGGTATGCAGAAGGTTGAGGGTTCGATCACGACCCTGACACCTGATGTATATATGTGGAGTCTGCGTGTCTCTCTCTCCCCGTTGTGGTCACTGCGTGAATTTCTCTCCGGATACTTTGTTATTTCACTCAACATTAAGAATGAACGTCACGTGTTTAGATTAGTTGGCTGCTGCTATGAATGTTCCACTTGATGAGGACAATGAACTAAACACAAAAAGCAGTTCTAAAGAAAAAGGGTTTCAACATACTGCGTGTAGTGTGTAGAGTGGTCTATAGTATACTGCATAGTAGTGCGTAGTATATGTGTAGTAGTTTGAACTTTGGCACATGACGTAGCCAACTAAGCTAATAGGAGGAGCTGGGGAAGGATTACAAACAAAAACATATATTTTTTAAATCTAGATGTTGTAAAAGTGAATAGCTGCAGTAGCTTCATCATTTCGGGAGGAGCGTTCCAGACGAATGCTCAGCGCGATGATGCAGTGACCTTCTATAGGATAGGAAAATATGCAATGAGGTGACCGTCTTTGTTCAACGGCTGAGCCAGAGCCGCTGCTGCTCCTGTGAGGATGCTGAGCGGAGTTGTCGTGATGATGGTTTATAGTTTCTTGCTGACGACATCAGCAGCGAGAAGTTGCGGTTAATTTGTGGCAAGGAGCGCCTTGTAGAGTGCAGGTGGGAATGGGATTGGGGGGAGGGGTGAGTGGAAATAATTTAAAATATCTTAAGACAGGTCGCGGTGTGAATGTACTACGGGGTGCGTGATATAGAGGCGGTGTCTATGAACGGTGGTCGCGTTCTTCCTCTTGGCGAAGTCATTTCGAGCTTCGGTGTAAAACTTCGTTTCTGTGCCGACGATACACAGGGTTTCACAGTGGCTAGAGAGATGTTAACTACCTCGCCTGGTGTGCAGGGAGTTGTGAGTTCGATCTGGATACTGACGAGTGTATATTTGGTGTGCATGTCTCTCATCATCATCACGGTGGCTAGTGAGATGTTAACTACTTATCCTGGTATAGAGGAGGTCGTGGGATCTCTCTCCCCGTGGTCGCGTGGATTTCTCTCCGGGTCCTCCGGTTATTTCCCTCCACATTTAGAATCAAGGTCGCCACGTGTTTAGAGTACCAGGCTGCAGTAAAACAGCGAGACAAGGCATGGACGGCAAGATGGACAAAGAAGAGAGACCCACAGAGATGGGGCTACAGAGTACCACAGCGAGTTGTATCGGGATAGGGATCAAAAGAATAACGATCTGTTGGATGAGCTCGACAAGATATCCCCTCAGCACCACCGAGGGATACACAGAGATACATAGAGATACCTAAAATACGTAACGATACACAGAGATACGTAGATACACGTAGATATACATAGAGCACATGGAGATACACATAGACACATAGATACATCATAGAGATATAAATAGAAGTGGGAAAGGCAAAATAACAACATCTGAAGAGGAAACAAAAGTCCAGGAATGGACGGCGTAAAACAGACAGAGAGACAGAGAGATTTAGAGACAGAAAGATAAAACAAAATTAACCCGTAAAAACAAAGTTTTTCACTATAAATCCTTCATATGCCTGGCATCGGTTTTATTTAATTATTCATTTCTGTTTTTCTTGAGTAAGAGTTTCATTACTATCACATTGGTATTCTAAATTAAATATGAATTTTTTTTTTCCTAAAAAGTGGAAAATTTTGGAAAAAAATTTTCACGAAAATAAATTGTCACGCACAACGAGTCTGTGTGCAAAATGTCAGCTCGATTGGATCACGGGAAGTGGGTTAACAAACGACCGAAAGATTTGCACGGTCGTAAGCGCGCAAGCAAGCAAGCAAGTGAACTTAATATAAAGGATTTAAGAAACACAAAGCGAGATAGACACAGGGAAAGAGAAACAGAAAGAGACATACAGAGCCAGGACAGAGAGAGGGACAGACAAAGATTCAGAGAGAGAGAGAGATGCAAGCGCGACAGAGACAGAAAGAGACAGAGGGAGAGACAGACAGAGACACAGGTAGAATGATTCCCGAAAGCAGTAGGTATGATACAGGATTCACTAACATCTGACAGAAGCAAGCAAATCTTTAGCTAGATGACCAAACACTGAACATCTTAAAGAACAACATGCGTGTTCAGTAGCAGCTCTCTATACCTGCGAGACTTGGACATTAACACAAAGACGGACAGAGATAAGATGTTGACACTCGAAATGTATTGCAGCTGCTGCTGCTGCTGTGACCACTCCAGGACTCCCCGCACTGCGAGCTCAGTCGAGGCTCTCACCGCGCTGTCCGCTCGCTGCCGTGCCGAGTGAGCGGACAGCCGCTATTGGTACCAGAGCAGCGCGCATGGTCAGGGTCCACAGGGTAGCCTGATTCAGCCCTCCTCACGACTCCTGGGTGCTGAGAGATCCAGCGGCTGAGGTACAAGATGTCTGAGCAGGCGCAGTTGGCCGAAGAATAGTGATCTTATTTCTCATGTAGATTTATGTATAGCAGCGTCTTATTCTTATATTTTATATAGATTTACGTATAGCAGTGTCTTAAGTTGTATACTTTTTACGGATATATATAGCAGCACCTTATTCTTATTAATTATATTGATGTATATATAGAATGTCCTTATTCTCATATCTTACATAGATTAATATAGAGCAGTGCCTTATTCTTATACCTTGTGTAGATTTGTGTTTTTGAAGAGCCTTGCTCTCATATCTCATATCGATTGAGATATAGCAGTCTTATTCTTATTGTTGAATGTATTTATATATAGCAGATTGTTATTCTCATATCTTGTATAGATTCATATATAGAAGATTCTTATTGTCATATCTTTTATAGGTGTGAATATAGCAGAGCCTTATTCTCATATCTCATTCAGATTTATCTATATCAGTGACGTATTGTGATATTTAAATTAGATGTATTTAAAGCAAAGCCTTATTCTTATACCTTATAGGGATTCATTTACAGCACAACCTTATTCTCATATCTTTTACTGGTTTATATATAGTAGCACCTTATTATTTTATCTAAAGTAAGCTGATGCTGCTGCAGATACAGATGATGGTTCAGCTTGAGCATCACTACCGAGCGAGAAGCCACGTGGCCCTGTTGTCACAGTAGACCAAGGACCAGACACCATGAGAAGCCACGTGGCCCTGACATCACAGTAGACCAAGACCCAGACACCATGAGAAGCCACGTGGCCCTGACGTCACCGTAGACCAAGACCCAGACACCATGAGAAGCCACATGACCCTGACATCACAGTAGACCAAGACCCAGACACCATGAGAAGCCACGTGGCCCTGACGTCACAGTAGACCAAGACTCAGACGCCATGAGAAGTCACGTGGCCCTGACGTCACAGTAGACCAAGACCCAGACACCATGAGAAGTCACGTGGCCCTGACGTCACAGTAGACCAAGACTCAGACACCATGAGAAGTCACGTGGCCCTGACTTCACAGTAGCCCAAGACCCAGACACCATGAGAAGTCACGTGGCCCTGACATCACAGTAGACCAAGACCCAGACGCCATGAGAAGTCACGTGGCCACAACAATCAACAACACACAAGTCACAACAACAACATCGCAATTCCTGCTGACATCAGATGCTAGAATCTTGTCATCACCAACACCACCATCACTGCTTTCGCCCACAGCGCTATTGCTGATGATTGCCATCAGTGAACCGCCGGTTCATTGACACCATGAACAGTCCGTTCACTAATGCACTGAACCCATCACCGGGTAACCAACGCTTCCGCTGCGTAGAGAATGAAGGGGAGTGATTACGCGGCACTACGAATGCAATTGGTGATTACAATCAGGAAGATTGGTCGTTGATGAAATTAATCAATAGATTGATTGCCATGCGGTCTCCTGATTGACAGCCGTCCGTTAACGATCATTAGGCAATGGGATATGATGCTTCACGTTGTCAGTGCCAAGTGGCCCGTGTGGATGTCGTTATCAGCATCACGACAACGATCACGATTCTGTGACAGGTGCAGAAATTTAGAACGCATCCAAATCAGAGGCCACATTGGAACCTAACGGGGGCTGTATGGTGGCTAGGAGATGTTAACTACATCGCCTGGTATTCAGGAGTTTGTGAGTTCGATCTTGGACCCTGGTGATGCCTGCTGCTGTATATTTGGAGTTTGCCGTGTCTCCCTCTCTCTGCCAATGAGCCCTGCGCTGTCAGCCCCAGTGAGGTGGAGTGGCTGAAGCAGAACGACCCCGTAGCCCCCGGGGCTGCACGTGGCTACGAGGAGCCCCTTGCAGTCAGCGGCAGCCTTCGAGTCGGCTGTGAACCAGCGTGGCTCTTACTCATAGTGTAGTGTATAGTGTAGTGTATAGTGTAGTGTATAGTGTAGTGTGTAGTGTATTGTGTAATGTGTAGTGTATAGTGTAGTGTATAATGTAGTGTATATTGCAGTGTATAGTGTAGTGTATAGTGTTGTTTATAGTGTAGTGTAGTGTATAGTGTAGTGTATAATGTAGTGTATAATAGAGAGTATTATGTAATGTGAAGTGTAGTGTATAGTGTAGTGTGTAGTCTATTGTATAATATAGTGTATTATGTTATTTGCAGTGTAGTGTACAGTGTAGTGTACAGTGTAGTGTATAATAGAGAGTATTATGCAATGTGTAGTGTATAGTGTAGTGTACAATGTAGTGTATTATGTAGTGTAGTGTAGTGTGTAGTCTATTGTATAATATACTGTATTATGTTATTTGTAGTGTAGTGTATAGTGTAGTGTACAATGTAGTGTATAATGTAGGCTCCCAGGTGTCTTTTATACAGATTAGGAGCACACTCTTAAAGGGAGTGCTCCTAATCTCAGCTAGTATACTTAGAAATGTAATTTAATACAACAAAGAGTCGGATAATATAACAGTCAACACCCTGTGCCTATGCTTGTCTATCTCTATATATCTCTGTGATATCTGTCTGCTTATATGTCTGTCTATATGTCTCTGGTGCTGTGTTTTATCTCTCTCTCAAATTTATCATTCTCAGGAAGAACGTAATCAACCAGGTAGGGTGTTGATTGTTATGTTATCCGACTCTCTGTTGTATTACATTATATTTCTAAGTATACTAGATTTGTGTTTCTATTTCATTTATACCTGATGATGATTGCTTGTGTTGCAATCGAAACGTCGTATGCTAGTATTTAATTTATTACTTTCTCTTTATACGTGACTTTAGCGAAATAACCAAACAGTAGGGGTTAGTGTGTCGGCTACGGGATTGGGGTTACCAAAAGCCGTGGCACTCTGGTTGACCCCAGAGGACACGTGACCGGTTGAGTCTACACAGGAACCCCCAAGTGGGGGCTGGGAGGCGGTCACGTGTCAGGCGGAGAAACCGCTCGAGGATTCTCGAAAGTGGCCGTGGCCAAGGGCGGAGCCAGCCACGGGAGAGAGTTTATAAGCCAAGTCCCCGAGAGGGAGCGGCATCAGTTGTTCATCTTCAAGATTCTACGTTTTACGTTCTACGTCCGGCCGAGTCTCCAACACATGGGACCGAAGCCAGGGTCCGGTCCGTTGAAGCTAGTGGAGTGTAATTAGCGTAGTTAGCCTGGTGGACCACCACCATAGGTGTTTTAGTGTCAAGGGGTGGTTACACCGGAAGCCACTGCAGCTCGGCGAGCATCGGACGGACACGGTATCGGATCTTGCAGCAGCGACCGTCACGAGGCCGTGATGCCAGGGAGTTCTGTACCCGCTGATTGGACGCATTGCGGTGTCTCTGAATGGTGGTCGCGTTCTCTCGCGAGCTTCTGCTTTGCGGTGTCCCCCAAGGGTCTATTCTGGGCGTTGGTCTATTCACCGCATGGAGATTCTTCCTCTTGGCAAAGTAATTTCAAGCGTCGGTGTAAAACTCCGTTTTTGTGCCGATGATACACAGGGCACCACAGTGGCTAGAGAGATGTTAACTACCTCGCCTGGTATGCAGGGAGTTGTGGGCTCGACCAAGACCCTGATGCTGCCTGAATATTTTGAGTTTGCATGTCTCTCTCTCATCATCATCAGGGTGGCTAGAAAGATGTTAACTACTTCTCCTGGTATACAGGAGGTCGTGGGATCTCTCTCCCCGTGGTCGCGTGGATTTCTCTCCGGGTTCTCCATTTATTTTCCTCCACATTTAGAATCAACGTCGCCACGCGTTTAGAGTATCAGGCTGCAACAAAACAGCGAGACAAGGCAGGGACGGTAAGATGGACAAGAAGAGAGACCCACAGAGATGGGGCTTCTGAGTATCACAGCGAGTTGTATCGGGATAGGGATCAAAAGAATAACGATCTGTTGGGTGAGCTCGACAAGATATCCCCTCAGCACCACCGAGGGATACATATAGATACCTAAAATACGTAAAGATACACATCGAGATACACATTGATATACATTAGAGACACGTAGAGATACATAGATACACGTAGAGATATACAGAGTTAGACAGAGATACACCATAGAGTTATAAATAATAGTGGGAAATGCTAAATATCAACATATGAAGAGACAACAAAAGTCCACGAGTGGACGGCGTAAGACAGACAGAGAGATACAGAGACAGAGAGAGACAGAGAGCCACAGATAGGGAGACAGAAAGAGACAGACAGAGAAAGAGAAACACAAAGCGAGAGAGACAGAGGGAGAGAGAGAAAGAGAAACAGAAAGAAACATACAGAGCCAGGACAGAGAGAGAGACAGAGAAAGAGAGAGATGAAGGAGAGAAAGGGAGAGAAACAGACAGACAGAGATAGAAAAGACAGAGGGAGAGACAGACAGAGACACAGGTAGAATGATTCCCAAAGCAGGAGACATGTGACATGATTCACTAACATCTGCCAGAAGCAAGCAAATCTTAATCTACAAGACACAACACTGAACATCTTAAAGAACAACATGCGTGTTCAGTAGCAGCTCTGTATGACTGCGAGACTTGGACATTAAAACAAAGACTGACAGAGATAAGATATTGGCACTCGAAATGTATTGCAGCTGCTGCTGCTGCTGTGACCACTCCAGGACTCCCCGCACTGCGAGCTCAGTCGAGGCTCTCACCGCGCTGTCCGCTCGCTGCCGTGCCGAGTGAGCGGACAGCCGCTATTGGTACCAGAGCAGCGCGCTGAGTCGGGGTTCACAATATAGGAATTGAGATCCCTCACGACTCCTGGGTGCTGAGAGATCCAGCGGCTGAGGTACAGGATGTCTGAGCAGGCGCAGTTGGTCAGAGAAAAATCATCTTATTCCTCGATTAGATTTATATATAGCAGCGCCTTATTTTAATATCTTGTATAGATTTATATATAGCAGTGCCTTATTCAAATTTATCACGAAGATGTTTTTATTTATATATAGCAGCGCCTTATTTTAATATCTCAAGTAGGCTGATGATGCTGCAGCTGATGATGATGACAATGGATTCTACGTCTCCAGTTCGAGTTGGTTCTGTTTGACCTCCACTACCGAGCGAGAAGCCACGTGGCTCCGACGTCACAGTAGACTGGTATACAGGAGGTCGTGGATAACATCCCGACCCTGACGCCTGATGTATGGTTGGAGTCTCTGTGTGTGTGCCTCTCTCTCTCCCCGTGGTCGTTTGGATTTTTCTCCGAGTCCTCTGGTTCTTACCTCCACATTTAGAATCCACGTGCGTTCAGCATTTGTGGCCACTGCTGTGAAATGCCACGTGACAATAAGCCACTTCGCTGAGCTATTATTGGTAATTTTGTTTTTATTGCTTGGAATTGTGAACACTAAGCCATGTCAGACATTAGTACATCTAATCAACATAATCATTCTGTTCACTGCAGCACAATGACTCAGTCCGTGCCAGGTGTGCGGTGCAGTTAGGAGATGTTCATGTGCTCGGCATTTGAAGGCCTGAAGCGCAGATCCTCATCTCATAGTCCGTGGGCAGACGCAATTCGTTTCTGTTTTGATCCGTCCTGTCGAGGCTTGGCTTTGATTCTTGTAGCAACTGAGAGTAGAGTTCAAGGGTCGCTGGCCCTTTACTCCAGGCAAACTTAGGCGGTGCGGTGGAGGTGTCACGCTATACATGACCTGATCTGAAAGCATCCGAAGACTCATGACAGATCGTGCGCAGTCAAGAGCCACTCGGTCTAAGGTGGGGTGACCAGCGATTTTGTTACACACCCGTTACCCGCAAGGTCGCGTCTCACAAAGATAATTGTAGCTCATTGGGACTTACCTGGTATACTTGGGAAGTCTCCTGGCGTGGGACAACGACTGAACAGAAGACGTAAAAAGCAAGGATTTCTAAAAGCCAAAGGAATTAGTGGCAGGATTCACTATCATCTGGAGAAGCAAGCAAATCTTAAGCTACAAGACACAGCATTGAACATCTTAAAGAACATTCGTGTTCAGTAGCAGCTCTGTATGCCTGCGAGACTTGGACATTAAAACAAAGACTGACAGAGATAAGATGTTGGCACTCAAAATGTATTGCAGCTGCTGCTGCTGTGACCACTCCAGGACTCTCCGCACTGCGAGCTCAGTCGAGGCTCTCACCGCGCTGTCCGCTCGCTGCCGTGCCGAGTGAGCGGACAGCCGCTATTGGTAACAGAGCAGCGCGCTGAGTCGGGGTCCACTCTGTGCCCACCATCCCTCACGACTCCTGGGTGCTGAGAGATCCAGCGGCTGAGGTACAGGATGTCTGAACAGGCGCAATTGGCCGGAGAATAATCATCTTATACATTGTGTAGATTTATATTAGCATCACCACAACGATCACGATTCTGTGACAGGTGCAGAAAGTTAGAACACCTCCAACTCAGGAGGCGTTTGCAAGAGGTCATGCGTTCGATCCCGACCCTGACGCCTTTGTGTGGGTCGCCGGCCCCTGAGATCCCTCCCTCTGTACCGCTAACGGCCGGGTTAACCTCATTATTAACCTCATTACTCGCCCCCTCGTTACTAGGCGAACCGCTGTTGGGTTCTTCACCCATGGGGTGAGAACCGTCGCTCGAGGATTCCCCTCCCCCGCGGGTCCACGTAATAGGCATGGTTAATTACGTACGTGCACACCCACACACAGCTCTGCGCGGCACTCACTCAATACAGACCACTCACGTTAGGATCGCGCACCTGTATTATACACGTAGTGAACGTGCGCGCACACACGCATACAGCTCCACACGCGATACCCACTCTTGCGCCGCTCTGCGCAGCGCTCGCCGCCTGCTGGCCGCTTACGTTATGATCGCGCACCTGGGGTACGCCGATTACGCACGCCGCGAGCTTACGCACACACAGTACCACACGCGTTCCCACACGCTCACACTGCACGACAAGATCACGCGAGACCACGCTTCGCTATTAATGATTTATTACCTGGTAACTAATGTTGAATCAGTGAGTCGACGAGGCTGGCCTATTCCACTAAACCGGCACCTATTCCCTATTTATCGGCTATGATTCTAATTCACCTTCTTACTCACTGTTAAGTGTCCACGGCGGTCCGCTGATCCTTGTGCTAACCGCGTGCCTCGGTGCGTCGCACGGACGTCCGGGTCGCTGGCTCGAGCTGCGTCTGGTCGCCTGGCGCTGGAGTAAGAGAGCGATTTCCCCTCTGCGCTCCTCTATTTATCCTCCCTACCTCAAAGGGGATGCTGCGCTGAACAATGGGCTCGTGCACCCCAAGCCCGCGCACGGCGATTCCGGGCGCTTTTGATCTGCTAATCAGTGAGTTGCGTTGGCGGCGTACATCCTAATTACTCCCTTACCCTTCCTAACAATGGGGCCTGCGCGCTCAAGCGTAATTATGCCGTCCCTCCGCTGCCGGTGCGGGGGTGCCTGATTATGCAGTTCAGATGCGCTGCGTGTTTTCTAATGATGCTCCTCCATCACAATGCTTATTCCCTCTGCCTGCCCGGTCGATACTGGCGTGTGTGGGGGGAAATGCGCCTCAACCGCGGTGGCCGAATGCCCCACGCCGCGACCACACCATATTAAGGCCGGTCGCAGCGCCGCGGCGCAACGTAGCACGGGTGAGGTCATCCAATTCCCTGATCGCCGGAAACCGTGAGAGTTGATCCCGATAAGGGTTTCTCGGATAAAAACCGGTCGGCCAGGCGACCTCCCCTCGGAGCTCTATGGGGGGGGGGGGGAAATGAGTGCGGGTGTGTTCATGTGAGGTGAGGTGAGGGAGACAAGGGGTCGGCTCCGTTGCTTGGTGGTGGCGAGGTCGGAGATTTGGCGCCTGCCGAACGGCTTCGTGGCGGCGGCATCACATAGCCCCCCGAGGTGCCAGTCCCCGTCCCGGGTTGACTGGAGCACCTCGCTTGGGCCGCGCCCACGAGGAAACGTTGCGGGGTCCGGGGGATCCGTCCGGACCTGGTGGCTGGCCTCGGGGCGGGTGGTTCCGTCCTCTGCAGCTCCTGCGGCGGCCTCCTCCTCCACTCCAGCGGCTCTCCCCGTCCTCCGGCACCTGTGGGCTGGGGCACAAACTCGGCAGCGGAAGGGTCTAGGGCCCGTCGTCCGCGCCGTCTCTGGACTGGATCGGGGCGTCTCGGGGGTCCGGCGGGGCCCATGTAGTGTGCGAGGCCCCCCAACATGAGGGGTGCGGGTACTCCGGGATTTCGGGGCCTTCGGGTGACGGGGTTCTCTCTCGCCGGGGCCGCTTTCCACGGTTTTAAGCGGCGGACATTGACCACCGTCTCTCGACCCCCCTCCCCGCCATAAATTAGTACCGTCCAGGGGGATATCTGCCGCACCACGGTCCAGGGTCCCCGCCAGTAGGTCGTCAGTTTCCCCACCTGCCCGGCCCCGACGCGAGGAGTGTGTAGCCACACTTTAGCGCCTGTCAGGAATAAGGGGGGTTCCATGCGGGGTCGGGTGCCCTGTTCCTGCCGCCGATGCGCGGCTTCCCCTTGCGGGTATGCTCGGCCTCGGGCTTCTCGCAGGGTCTCCAACAGGTGTTCCACGGGGCGGCTTCCCTCCTCCGGGTGGGGGGAAGGGACGCCGAATAGCAGATCTGCGGGTAAACGAGACTCACGGCCGAACATCATTAAAAACGGGGTTTGTCCCGTCGACGTGTGTACGGTGGTGGCGTAGGCGAAAAGTGCGTAGGGGAGGTGTTCATCCCAATCCCGTTGATTTGCGGCCGCCATACGTTTGAGTTTCCCCGCTAGGGTCTGATTCATGCGCTCCACCATACCGTTCGCCTGGGGGTGGTACGCTGTGGTTCGGTCCTTCTGGATTCCGAACTCTCGGCACAGTGCCTGGAACAACTCGGCCTCGAACTCGCTACCCTGGTCGGTGAGGACTCGTTCTGGGATCCCGTGCTTAAGTACGTAGTGTTCCACAAATGCCCGGGCCACCACCAAGGCCGTTTTATCAGGGATGGCCACTGCCACGGGGTAGCGGGTGAAATACTCTACTGCGACTAGGATATATCGGTTGCCTCGATGGGATCGCGGGAATGGCCCCTGTAGGTCGATCCCGACCAGCTGATTCATGCGGCTGACGCGGAACGGCCTTAGGGGTACCTGGTATCGTGCCGGTTTCGGCCTGCACTGCTGACAGGCGCGGCAGCCCTGTACCCAGGCCGCCACGTCTTGTGCCAATTTGGGCCAGAGATACTGGCGACGCAGGGTCTCTCGAGTACGTCGTTCCCCATCGTGGCCCCCGAGTGGGTGGTCATGCACCAGCCGTAGCAGCTGGGGTCGCACCTGGGCAGGAACACAGATGCACCCCGGCTGGCCGGCCTCGGTTAACTCCCGTACCACTCCGTTCTGCACACACAACCGGGCATACAAACCGCTCCAGGGTCCTGGTAGGGCGCTCTTTTCCTCCCGCAGTGCCGCCTCCACTGCCGCCAGATCCGGATCTCGCTGCTGGGTCTGTCTCAGCTGCTCGTCGTTTAGGCCCGGGAAGGCGCAGCCGACGTCCTCCTGGATCCGTCCGATCGGGTCCCGAGCCGCGGGTCCCGCGCTTGCCGGGCGGTCGACGGGATCCTCAGTGCCACCTGTGAGGGTCTCTGTGGCGCACACTGCACTCTCTCTCGCTGGGGGGGGGGGTCAGTGGCCGTGGCCTCTCGGGGGTCCGTTGCCTGCCGGCAGCGTCCCCCCGTGAAACACGGGCAGGCCTCCTCCGCCCTCGTCTCGGCGTACACCGTGGGTCGCCTCGACAAGGCGTCCGCGTTTGCATGCGTCCGGCCAGCCCGATACTCGATTTGCAGGTTGTACTCCTGCAACTGCGCCAACCACCGGGCCATCTGCCCCCGCGGCTCCTTGAATGTAAGAAGAAACTGCAGAGCATAATGGTCAGTGCGTACGCGACATCTCCTGCCGTACAAATACGGCCGGAACTGTTTGCATGCGAAAATCACGGCGTACAACTCTTGGCGGGTCACGCAATAGTTCAGCTCGGCCCCACTCAAGGTCCGGCTGGCGTACGCGATGACTCGTTCCGTCCCATCCTGTACCTGTGACAACACCGCGCCCAGCCCGCTGCTGCAGGCGTCGGTGTCCAAAATAAAATCGGTGGTAAAATCGGGGAAAGCGAGGGTGGGGGCGTGGGTGAGGTGATCTTTGAGAGTGGTGAAGGCCGTCTGGCAGGCCCCCGTCCACTGGTAGGGGTGCTTAGGGGAGGTGAGTTGGGTGAGAGGGCGTGCAATCTCGCTGAATCCCTTTACAAATCGACGATAATAGGTGGCGAGCCCCAAAAATGATCTGATCTCCGTCAGATTCCTTGGCCGTGGCCACTCCACTACGGCGCGTACCTTCTCCGGATCGGTGTGCACGCCTGCCTCGCTGACGCGATGCCCGAGGTACCCCACCTCGCGTTGTGCGATGTAACACTTACGGGGCTTGAGCTTGAGATGAGCCGCTCGCAGTCGCTGGAACACCTCTCGAAGCCTGGACCAATGCTCAGACAAAGATCTACTGAACACTATCACATCGTCCAAGTAAATCAGGCACTGTTCCCATTGCAAGCCCCGCATCACCAACTCCATCAGCCGCTGGAACGTCGCAGGCGCATTGGTGAGTCCGAACGGGAGTACTCGAAACTCGAATAGCCCCATCGGGGTGGTGAATGCGGTTTTCGGCCGATCCTCCTCCGCCATCTCCACCTGCCAGTACCCGGACGCGAGATCGAGGGTGGAAAAATATCGCGCTCCGGCGAGGCTGTCAAAGGTGTCGTCGATGCGGGGTATGGGGAAGGCATCGCCGAGCGTGACTGCATTTAGTTTACGGTAATCGACGCAGAACCGGGTTGACCCATCCTTTTTCGTTACTAGTACCACTGGGGCTGACCAGGGGCTCGCCGAGGGCTGAATTATGCTATCGCGAAGCATGTCCCCAACTCCCTCTTTGATTTGGGCGCGTTCGGGTGCGCCCACTCGGTACGCAGGGAGTTTGATGGGTCGGGCTGCACCGGTGTCAATTTGGTGCTTAACAAGATCGGTCCGACCCACGTCCGAGTCGTGTTCACTGAATACGTCGGCATACTCCCGCAGTAACTCGCGCAGCCGATCGCCCTCTCCCTTAGGTAAATCCGCCCGTGGTACATGTAACGCGTCGAGCAGGGGAACGACCTCGGCTCGGGGAGTCGGGCCGACTCGCCAGGCCAGGTCCTGGTCACCCTCAGGACGACCGGGGTCTTCAGCCCAGAGTGCGAACACCGAGTCGTTAGAGTGACGTGCGTGCAGGGGGTGTACGGTGGCTATCGGGGTGCGCCGTCGCAGTATCGCTGGGGTATTGTGGGGGTTAAACATCCACATAAACAATCGGTCCCCATCTGCGTTTACCAACGTGGCGGATCCCACTATCCCATACCGTTTTGCCAACTCCGGGTGAGGAGTTAGCATTACCTCCCCTGATGGTCGGAGTGCGGGGTCGGTGGGGGATGTTGCCACCGGCACCAGCATCTCGGTGAGCGGGCCGATGGTGACTGCCGTCGCCAGGATAGCGGCCACAGGTGCAAAGCGGAGGCGCGTTGGTTCTCGTCCCAGGAACGGTATCCGCTCGCCGTTGCTCTCCATGGTGGCGCATCGCTGGCGGGGTTGCACGTTGAGTCCCAACCGTTCTAGGAGGTCGGTACCTGCGATACACTCGTGACACAACGCACTCGACACGTAGAACTCCTGGGTGGACACCTGGCTGCCTATGCGGACCTCTAGGGTGGCTCTCCCTAGCAACCCCATTCCGGCTCCATTCACCGTGTGCAGCGCGCGGTCCGGGGCCTGCAGGTGACGCACGTCGACCCCGATCGCGCTGCAGTGCGCTGCGCTCACGAGCGAGGCCACCGCCCCCGTGTCCAGCAGGATGCGGGTACGCACTCCGTTTACCTCCCCTTCCACCAGCGATGTGGCCCCCGTGATCCCCGCCACCAGCTCCTGTAGCCAGTCGCCAGGAGTCACCGTTTCTGTGGGCGTTGTTGCTGGAACCTGTGTGGAGATCACTCGCTCGCCATTATCACTACAGCTTGTTCGTGTCGGGGCTACGTCGATTTCACCCCCCGGTGGTCCCCTCTCTAGGGGGGCCTTAGTGTTTGTCCTCAGCTCTTGTCTAGCTCGGGCGACCTGAGGACAGTCCCTCCTGAGGTGCCCTCGCCGATCGCAAACATAACACGTCCGGGGAGGGGTGGCGGCTCCGTAGTGGGTCCCCTGCCCGCTCCTTCTTCCTGTACGCAGTTGTCCCAAATCGGACTCTAATTGGGACACCCTCCCGGCTAGTCCCCCTACTGTCGAGCGTAGTTCACCCATCTCAGACTGGAGGGTCTTCATATTTTTATTTGCGTCCTCGCGTACCTGGGTTACCTGGCCGGAGACATCCTTTATACCCATTTGTATACCGGCAACCCATCCCGGGGTTGTCTCGCGGGACACTGGAGGCTCTCTTTCCCGGCCCCTTACCGTCCTTGCGAGCTCCTGTTCCTCCTCCTCGTCTTCCGAGAGCAGGCTCGCAATGGCGCGCTCTCGTCCCAGCCCCCGGAGCTGCGCGCGTTCGCTGTGAATTCTTTCACACTTACGTGCACGCTCGACAAGGGTGTTAAAGGGAAGACGTGGGCAGCTCATGTCTGGCTGCCACCACGCCGTGCGAGACAGGTACCGCTGGATTTTCTCGGCGGCCAGTTCCTCAATAACATCAGTTGCGTACCCCGGGCGTGCGATCTTTGTTAACTCGCGCACATCCTCGGCGTAATCACGTAGATCTTCGCCAGGTTGGCGACGGCGCGCCTCTAAGGCAGATTTTGCTTCCTCCTCGTCACGCGTGCCAAAACGCTGATCGAGTCGGCGCATCAGCTCCTCTAGCTGTGTCTGTGCGCTCGCGGGTAACGCTTCTACAAAATCGGCTGCCCGCCCATCAAGATTCATATTAAGTTGACGTACTGCCTGCGCGTCCGTCCATCCATTAATTTCCTTGGCCCCTAAGAGATTGCGGGCAAATGCCTTCCACGAAGGGGCCCCCCGGCCGGTAAATATTAGTCTTATTTTAGCGTGAGGTAACGCGGGGGTCCATCCCACTTCTGACACCAATTTGTGGGGGTCGCCGGCCCCCGAGATCCCTCCCTCTGTACCGCTAACGGCCGGGTTAACCTCATTATTAACCTCATTACTCGCCCCCTCGCTACTAGGCGAACCGCTGTTGGGTTCTTCACCCATGGGGTGAGAGCCGTCGCTCGAGGATTCCCCTCCCCCGCGGGTCCGCGTAATAGGCATGGTTAATTACGTACGTGCACACCCACACACAGCTCTGTGCGGCACTCACTCAATACAGACCACTCACGTTAGGATCGCGCACCTGTATTATACACGTAGTGAACGTGCGCGCACACACGCATACAGCTCCACACGCGATACCCACTCTTGCGCCGCTCTGCGCAGCGCTCGCCGCCTGCTGGCCGCTTACGTTATGATCGCGCACCTGGGGTACGCCGATTACGCACGCCGCGAGCTTACGCACACACAGTACCACACGCGTTCCCACACGCTCACACTGCACGACAAGATCACGCGAGACCACGCTTCGCTATTAATGATTTATTACCTGGTAACTAATGTTGAATCAGTGAGTCGACGAGGCTGGCCTATTCCACTAAACCGGCACCTATTCCCTATTTATCGGCTATGATTCTAATTCACCTTCTTACTCACTGTTAAGTGTCCACGGCGGTCCGCTGATCCTTGTGCTAACCGCGTGCCTCGGTGCGTCGCACGGACTTCCGGGTCGCTGGCTCGAGCTGCGTCTGGTCGCCTGGCGCTGGAGTAAGAGAGCGATTTCCCCTCTGCGCTCCTCTATTTATCCTCCCTACCTCAAAGGGGATGCTGCGCTGAACAATGGGCTCGTGCACCCCAAGCCCGCGCACGGCGATTCCGGGCGCTTTTGATCTGCTAATCAGTGAGCTGCGTTGGCGGCGTACATCCTAATTACTCCCTTACCCTTCCTAACAATGGGGCCTGCGCGCTCAAGCGTAATTATGCCGTCCCTCCGCTGCCGGTGCGGGGGTGCCTGATTATGCAGTTCAGATGCGCTGCGTGTTTTCTAATGATGCTCCTCCATCACAATGCTTATTCCCTCTGCCTGCCCCGTCGATACTGGCGTGTGTGGGGGGAAATGCGCCTCAACCGCGGTGGCCGAATGCCCCACGCCGCGACCACACCATATTAAGGCCGGTCGCAGCGCCGCGGCGCAACGTAGCACGGGGGAGGTCATCCAATTCCCTGATCGCCGGAAACCGTGAGAGTTGATCCCGATAAGGGTTTCTCGGATAAAAACCGGTCGGCCAGGCGACCTCCCCTCGGAGCTCTATGGGGGGGGGGGGAAATGAGTGCGGGTGTGTTCATGTGAGGTGAGGTGAGGGAGACAAGGGGTCGGCTCCGTTGCTTGGTGGTGGCGAGGTCGGAGATTTGGCGCCTGCCGAACGGCTTCGTGGCGGCGGCATCACACCTTCTGTATATTTGGAGTTTGAGTGTCTCTCTGCCCATGGTCACGTGGTTTTATCACCGGGTCCTCCAGTTTTCCCTCCACCATTATAATCAAAGTCACACGTTTAAAGCATTTGGATACTGCTATGAATATCCAGGTGAAGATGATATCAGCCACTTCGTTCAATTGTGACAGCCGATGCCCTTCTGAGCAAGGAGCTACAGTATATAGCTTTACCTGATTTATTTTTCGTCTATGGTTCTATCCGAGTCTCTGGGTCTCTTTTGGTCTCTATGGTTCTCTATGACATATGGGTCTCTATTGGTCTCTTGGGCTTGAAATGGATTTGTACGAGTATGGGTTGCTATGGGTCTCTGTTGGTTTGTGTGGGTCTCCGGGGATATCTATTGTTCTGTAGCTGGATCTCTTTGTGCCTCTTTGGGTCTGTATGAGTTGTGAGTGTCTATCGGTCTCTGTGGGTGTAGTTTAGGTAACGTCAACAACAACAACAATGGTGGTTGTGCAATGCTGCAGGTGAACGCGTTGCAGAGGTTTTTTGAGATGATGTCGTGGCACAGAGCTGCTCCTCTGATACCAAAGAAACTGCCGCGCCGGGAGAATCAATTATAATGGGGCGGTGGCGACCTGTGGCTGTGCGAATTCAGCGGTGGTGGCGGTGGTGCAGAAACCCTGGACAGCACCACGGAGCGCATGGACACGGAGCGCAGATGCACGTAGCTTGCTACACACGATGCACAGTGACGCGTTGTGACGCGTTGTGACACGTGGTGATGCACGTAGCTCACTACACACGACTTGGAGTGATGCGTAGGGAACGCAGGTCACGTGAGTCCACGTGAACGTCACCACCACTATGAGACCTTTACTAGTGGCAAAATATAGTGATAGGCGTACAACTCAAAGACAGCGCACTATCAGAGTATTGAGAGCTCGGGGTAAGCATTTACACTATGAGACCTCCTTTACCAGTGGCATCTGGTCCAACACCAATGGAGACTAGGCTCTAAGAAAAGCTGTCTTGGGTGTGGACCAATCAACTTCAAGGACAGTGCATATCATTATCATCATCAGAGTTGTTTCTTTTTGTTTGCATTTTGACTGCTTGTGTTGTGGTTATTGCAAACATGATGCCTTGTATACAGGTGTCAGTTTTTGTACCAGTTGAAAGGGTCAAAACCTATTACTATAATTTGCCACTGGTAAAGGAGGTGTCAGTGTTAATGCTTACCCCGAGCTCTCAATACTCTGATAGTGCGTTGTCTTTGAGTTGTACACCTTTTGGCGTCATCTGGTCCAACACCAATGGAGACTAGGCTCTAAGAAACGCTGTCTCGGTTGTGGACCAATCAACTTCAAGGACAGTGCATATCATTGTCATCATCAGAGTTGTTTCTTTTTGTTTGCATTTTGACTGCTTGTGTTGTGGTTATTGCAAACATGATGTCTTGTATACAGGTGTCAGTTTTTGTACCAGTTGAAAGGGTAAAAACCTGTCACCACTCCAGTTGAAGAGCATCCCGCATGGAGCGTTCGACCGTCTTAGCTCCCTCACCCACGCCTATTTCGGTGGCAACCCATGGGAGTGCGAGGGCAGGGGACGAGCGTGGCACTGTGGTGTGGGAGCTATGCACCAGGCTGTGTGTGTGTAGTACGCGTGCTGTGTGTAGCTACGTTGGTGTTGTGTGCATGGCACGTGGTGTGTGCGTGTGTATGTTGCGTGTCTTTATGTATCTGTGTGTGTGTGTGTGTATCTGTGTATGTATCTTTGGCGGCCTATATAGGTGCTTCTACTCGTTAACAGTTCTTGCCACAACAGTCTGTTAACGCTGTACTGGGGGTCTTTGTCTTCGTGTCTGTGTGTGTGTGTCTATGTGTGTGTATGTGTGTGTGTGTTTGTTGTGTGTGGGCAGTGGTAGTGTAGCGGTTCGTGTGCTGTGCTACGAACCTGGCCACTCGGGTTCGATTCCCACTCACGGCCAACACCAGTGACGATATTTAAACCACTCTTCGGCCTCCTCTAGGTCGACTCAGCCTTAAATAAGTGCCTGGTGCAGTGGGTAAACATCGCCACTGGAGAGACAAAGGCGGTCTGGCGTGGTACTGGCCACATACCCCCTCGTGCGCCTTTCTGGCCTTCATAGGTGCTCGCTAACAGCACTTGCCCCAACAGTCTGTTGCAGGCTATTCGGAGATCTGTGTCTTTGTCTTATTTTTTAGTGTTCTCTCTCACATCCTAAACGTTTTCTGGCGTGTTGCATTGAGACTATTTAAAGAAGTGTTTTTTAACCTTTAACTGTAACTTGCTCCACTTTGGTTCTTAATCGTAAAAAAACGCATAATGTGAATAAACACAGAGGGTTTAATGAAACATTCGTGTTTCGATAATTTACCTTCTAAAAAAAATCTTCCCGTGTCTCGCACCCCCATGGTGTGCGTGCTGCACCCCAGACTACGAAGAGCCACTGGGCTTAGAGTGTGGAGCTGCTTGTGCCGGTTACCAACAGCGTGGCCGCTATTGGTACCAGAGCACTTTGCGCTGTCTGGACTGTGCCTCCACGGCCACCCCTCACCCACGATGCCCGAGTGCTGAGCGGCCCAGCCACTCAAGTAGAGGATGTCCGTGCACTGACAGTCCCAGGGGTGTGGAGCGGAATGATTTATAACTCTGCACATAAAGGACTCAGCCTGACTAGAACAACAACAACCTGCAGCTTCCACTCCTCCATTAGAACAACGCCCACCTCTTGTCTCCGAGAACTGCATCTTCATCCTGCTACTGGTACTCACTGCCCCTGCAAACCAGCTATCAGCAGGGCTACCCCAACCACTATCACTACCGCTACCACTACCCCTATTACTACCACTACCCCTATCACTAACCCGATCATTACCCCTATCACTACCCCTACCCTGATCACTATCCCTATCACTAGTAATACCACTACCCCTATGACTACCCCTACCACTAACCCTATCACTACCACTACCCCTATCACTACCACTAATATCACTACCCCTACCCTGATCACTACCCCTATCACTATCAGTACACCTATCACTACCCCTATCACTATCACTACCCCTATCACTTCCCCTATCACTACCCCTACTCATAGCACTGCCCCTATCACTACCAAAACCCCTATCACTTCCCTCACCACTATCACTGTCAAGACCCATATCACTATCATCATCCCAACCTCTATCACGACCCATAACCCCTATCATTATCCAAAACCCCAATCACTACCCTACCCATGTCACTACCCTAACCACTAGTCCTACCTCTATCACTCCCCTAACCCCTATCACCATCACTACCTATAACAACTATCACTACCCCAACCCGTATCACTACTCCGATCACTATCCCTATCACTACCCAAACCATTGTCACTAAGCGATCACTACCACAGTGACTACTGCCCCAACTCCTATTACTGCCCCAGCCTCTACGCAACGCAAAGCTAAACGTCTCACAGCGCGGTTCGCTTCTCGCCTAGGGGACACCCCAATGGCAGCCAGTCGATGTGCAGTGCAAGGTGACTCACTACTGGCCTGCAACCGGTAACCAGGCTGATGATGATGATGATGACACAGCTCATGAAGACGATGCAGCTGATGATGATGATGCAGGTGATGATGATGCAGTTGATAATGATGATGCAGCTGATGATGATGATGCAGATGATGATGATGCAGTTGATAATGATGATGCAGCTGATAATGATGATGCAGCTGATGATGCAGGTGATGATGATGCAGTTGATAATGATGATGCAGTTGATGGTGATGATTATGCAGTTGATGATGATGCTGCAGCTGATGACGATGCAGCTGATGATGATGATGATGTTAAAGGAGTCCACGTTTCTAGTCATAGTTGGTTGTGTTTGAACACCACCACTACGAAGCCAAAAGCCACGTGGCCCTGACATAGTAAACAAAACCACAGGCACCATGATAAGCAACGTAGCCCTAACATCACAACAACGCGATCCCAGCTGACAGCAAATGGTAGAATATTGTCATCATCACCACCACCATCATTGCTGTCGCCCACAGCGCTATCGCTGATGATTGCCACCACAGGTTAATTGACACCGTGAGCAGTCAGTTCACTAACGCACTGAACCCATCACCAGGTAACCAACGCTACCGGTGCGTGGATAACGACGAGTGATTACGCTACAGTTCACCGTCTCGTTAAGAATGCGATCACTGATTAAAATCAAGGAGTTTGTCCGTCGATGAAATCAATCAATCAGCGAGCGGTAGCTGTGATTGACAACTATTCGTGGAGTTTGCGTCTTTCTCTCTCTCCCCGTTGTGGTCACTGCATGGATTTTCCTCCGGATCCTTCGGTTTTTTCCTCTCCATTCATAATGACAGTCACGTGTTTAGATTAGTTGGCTGCTGCGATGAATGTTCCACTTGATGAAGACAACAAACTAAACACAAAAAGCTGTTCTAAAGAAATGGGTTTTCAATGTAGTATTGTGAGTATTGTGTAGTGTGGTCTATAGTAGACTGCATAGTAAGGTAGTGTGCAGTTTAACACGAAAGCTTTCGCGACCAATATCATCCAAAATAAATGATTTTTTGGGTTAGATCGTGTAAATGTAGTGAGTTATATGCATTAATTAATCCCTCCCCACCACAACTTCGAGCCAGAAGTTGCTAACAACTGTTGTCATCCCTTCTACGCCACTATTTAAGGAACGAAACAGGAGGATTTCTCTACAAATCTGTCTGTCGCCGATGAAACTGGTTGTAATTACTGGCGAAACGTCGAATACAGATTGTACATGTTGTGGCTTTGCTCTCAACACAGATGCGCTGTACTAGTGTAGAGGAGTAATGGGGAGACGTGACGTCATACGCGCTGTGCGGTGCGATGACGTCATGTCACCTTGGGGTCGTTGTGGGAGCCGGGGATGGAGAGCGGTAGAAGAGACATCCAGGGGGAGAGCTCAGGGAGTCTGGAGAGAAGCCGGCTGTAGTTGTGGAAGGTGTTGGCTGAACCCCCGATCCGACTCGTGAGAGAGCACTGGAGCTAGCCGAGGCGAGGGACAGACAGAGCCGAGGGTCCACGTGAAGGACCGAGTGTAGGGCACCTACCTCTGCTGGAAGTTGTCACCAACCCTTGTTAATAAACCGGTGCAAGCCCTTACTTGAAGACCTGCCTCAGCATTGTCATTTAGCATTTAGTAGTGTATAGTGTAGTGTATAGTGTAGTGTATAGTGTATTGTAATGTGTAGTGTATAGTGTATAGTGTAATGTGTAGGGTAGTGTATAGTGTAGTGTCCAGTATAGTGTGCAGTGTATGGTATTGTTGTGTTTAGTAGTGTATAGTGTAGTGTACAGTGTAGTGTATGGTATTGTAGTGTACTAGCAGAAGTACCCGGCGTTGCCCGGGTGAAAAATATATTTCTTAATAACCTTACATATATACACAGATGGGCTGCTACCCCTGCCCCCCCCCCCACTTCCCCCAGCCACGATCTCCTCGGCCGCTGTGCAGTAATATGTACGGCCTATAGTGTGGTGGGGTGTCGAGGCCTAGTACCGTGCAGAGCCTCCGGCCTCGCCTAAATTGCCCACCCGGCTGAGGCTGGGTACTGGGGCCGTTACCCCCCCCCCCCCCCCCGCGCTACAATAATAGTGTCTAATCGCTATAATTTTATTATCTACCGACCCTATAATAGTAATTGCACACATTGGGGTGGGGGGGGAGTGAAGAGGACGTGAAACTTTGATGAATTTACCTCAGAGTCGCGTGTTAATGCGTGCGCATATTTTTAACGGGAATTAAAAATGGCGTCCACCCCGCAGCGAATGCGTCGCTACCCGTTGCCAGGGGCAACCGCCGTGGAAAACCAAACGGACCAATCGCGTCTCGCAAATCCCTCACATTTCGTCCAATGAAACTGCGTATGGTCCGGCGACACACACACACACAGACACACACACAGACAGACAGACAGATTTGCGATTTTATATAGTACATAATATAGGTTTTTTGGGGTCAGATCGCGTTATTTATAAATGTGTCGTAACCCTCCACCACCCGACACGGCCAATCAGTAAAAAATGTGTCACGTTTTTCAAAGGACTAAATAATTCACTTCTTTAGCCCACCGGGGAACTGATGAGAGAATCAACAGCGTTATAAAATGTGAGTAGTCCGACGTTTCGCTGATAATTACAATCAGCTTCATCGGGCAAGAATGGCGAAGCTCTCCTGTTGCTTCCGGTCTTAAATAGCGCAGCATCCGGGTGACGTCATCATTTAATTCAATTTAATCTGGTGCAGTGACTCGAGGCAAGGAGGGGGAGGGTTTTGTAATTATATAGATTGGTAATCATTCAATTGTTATTCATTGGTATTTGTTTCCCTTATAAGGAATTGTAATTGTATTTATTTAATAATACGCTTCCAGGCCGCACTAAGCTTGTAGCTGTCAGGGCGACTGAAGTTATTTCTGTTTCTCTCAATTTCAATGGATTCTCTAATTAGTCTTGGTCAGTAATAATTAGTTTTACACAACACTTCAACGTTATCAAAATCAATTGAGTGTCCTTGTTGACAAGCATGCTCTGCCACTGCCGACAGTTGTGTTTGAGATAATTTAATGTTTCTTTGGTGTTCTTATAATCTTACGCTGATGTTACGTCCCGTCTGTCCAATATAGCATCGATGAAGCTGATTGTAATTATCAGCGAAACGTCGTACTCAAATTTTAAAATGCTGTTGATTCTTTCTTCAGCACACCGGTGGGCTAAAGAAGTGAAAATATCTGAAGCTAGGTCGCGGTGTGAATGTGCTACGGAGTGCGTGATGTAGAGCCGGTCGTGCTGCACAGTCTGGAAGTGTGTTGACTCTTTATCTCACCAGGTGGAAGGTCCCGCTGAGCGGAAGTAGCAGCTCTTTGTTCAGAATCCACGCGGCCACCACAAACGATAGCAGCTCAACCATGTGACTGATATCATTATCACACAGAGACCCATTGACTCACAGAGACCCAAACTCATGGAGTCCCACAGAGTCCCATAACTATCGAGACCAATAACCAAAAAAAAACATACCAATAGAGACCCATAATCATATAGATCCATACCCATAGATACCCATACTCAGAGACCCATACTCATAGAGACCCATACTCATAGAGAGCCATACCCATAGAGACCCATACCCATAGAGACCCATACCCATAGAGACCCATACCAATAGAAACCCATACCCATAGAGAGCCAAACTCTTAGAGACCCATACTCAGAGACCCATACCCATCAGGACCCATACCCATTAGGACCCATACCCATTAGGACCCATACCCATAGAGACCCATACCAATAGAAACCCATACCGATAGAGACCCATACCCATAGAGACCCATACCCATTAGGACCCATACCCATAGAGATCCATACCCATATAGACCCATACCCATATAGACCCATACCCATATAGACCCATACCCATAGAAACCCATACCCATAGAGACCCATACTCATAGAGACCCATACTCATAGAGACCCATACCCATAGAGATGCATACCAATAGAAACCCATACCCATAGAGACCCATACCAATAGAAAACCATACCCATAGAGACCCATACTCATAGAGACCCATACCCAGAGACACATACTAATAGAGTCCCATACCCGTAGAGACCCATACTCATAGAGACCCATACTCATAGAGACCCATACTCGTAGAGACCCATACTCAAAGAGACCCATACTAAAACTAAACTACGTATTTATCTTACCCGGTGTAATTCCCCACTGAGCTGTGTAGCAGCTCTGTGTTCAGAAGCGATCTGGCCATCAATAACTATAGCAGCTCAAACAAGTGGCGGCTATCACCATCACCGTCATATAGATGGAGTGGGTCCAAGCACGGCGCACACTCAGGCTTGGAGGCAACACTGTTCATTAACCAACATTACATAACCCTTAACAGAACAACAGCACAAGGTGGCAACCCACCATTCCTACACCTTGCTATGTACACTGGGAGCAGATGGCTATGTACATTCTGGAAGGACGACTGCAAATCGGACCAGGTGAGCCACCACGCTGCCTGGTCCACGAGACCTCCAGACCGCCGACGACGATGGATTCTTCACAGCCAGGACCGACTCCGCTACCCCCGGGGCTCGGATTTTATCCTCACGGCGTGACCACGCGCCCCTCCCCTTGGCCACGCCCCCCCCCCCCCTGGCCACGCCTCCTGCCCCTACAGTCCCTCCAACATGGTGCTGTCTCTACACAAGGGTACTCACACCAATGACACTACGGAGACATTACACGCACATAGAGACCGATAGAGACTGGTAGACACACTTAGAGATACATAGTGAATACAGAGATACACAGAGACGTAAAGACACGTAAATACACATAGCGATTATAGACCCATGGAGACCCATCGAGACCCAAAGAGATACACATAGAGATACATAGAGACCCATGGAGACCCATAGAGGCCCATAGAGATGCACGGAGATACGCACTGAGATGCATAAAGACCCATGGAGATCCGTAGAGACCAACAGATACACATGGACTCCCACAGACTCATCTAAGACTATATTTATTTCACCAAGTGAGGCTGTTTGTGTGGTGTAATGAGCTCCATCTGATAATAATTCTGCACCCACTAATCGGGCGCATTGCGGTGTCTATGAACGGTGGTCGCGTTCTCAAGCGAGCTTCCGCTTTGCGGTGTCCCCCAAGGGTCTATTCTGGGCGCTGTTCTCGTCACCGCATGGAGATTCTTCCTCTTGGCAAAGTAATTTCAAGCTTCGGTGTAAAACTCAGTTTCTGTGCCGATGATACACAGGGCGCCACAGTGGCTAGAGAGATGTTAACTATCTCGCCTGGTGTGCTGGGAGTTGTGGGTTTGATCTCGATCCTGACGCTTGTATATTTGGTTTGTATTTCTCTCGCTCATCATCATCATGGTGGCTAGAAAGATGTTAACTACTTTTCCTGGTATATACAGGAGGCCATGGAATCGATCCCAGACCCTGACAACGCCTGCTGTATGATCCGACTTTACATCTCTCTCTCCCCCCGTGGTCGCGTGGATTTCTCTCCGGGTCCTCCGGTTTTTTCCCTCCACATTTAGAATCAACGTCGCCACGAGTTTAGAGTATCAGGCTGCAGTAGAACAGCGAGACAAGGCAGGGACGGCAAGATGGACAGAGAAGAGAGACCCACAGAGATGGGGCTACTGAGTATCACAGCGAGTTGTATCGGGATAGGGATCAAGAGAATAACGAGCTGTTGGGTGAGCTAAACAAGATATCCCTCAGCACCATCGAGTGATACACAGAGATACATAGAGATACCTAAAATAGTAAAGATACACATCGAGATACACATTGATATACAGAGATACATAGACACACAGAGATACGTAGAGAGACGTAGATACACATAGAGACATATAGAGATACACATAGGCAGCGAAACATAGAGTTATAAATAATATGGGAAAAGGCAAAATAACAACATATGAAGAGAAACCAAAAGTCCAGGAGTGGAAGGCGTAAGACAGACAGAGAGACATGGAGATACAGAGACACAAATAGAGAGACAGAAAGAGACAAACAGGGAAAGAGAAACACAAAGCGAGAGAGACAGAGGGAGAGAGAGAAATATAAATAAAGAGACAGACTTTTAAACAACTTTTAGTGCCGCAAGCAGCAACAGCACTGGAGGCGATTCCGATTCGAAATACACAAAGTCACCAGCAAACAAATAAAACAAACGCTATAAATGCGCACGATGTGACGCTACAAGCACCGCGCACAACACGAAAGAAAAGTCACGTGGCGGTGGTGGTCATCGCGCACGCCACGGTGACGAGCGAGCGCTTCAGAAGGTGAACATGAGGGTGTCGTGCACGCTGGTACAGAGGGCGAGAGAGACACACACACAGAAAGATAGAGAGAGAGAAACAGAGACAGAAACACAGAGGGAGAGACAAAGACAAACAGAGAAAGACAGGGAGAGAGACAGACAGGGAGAGAGACAGGGACAATGGTTCCCAAAAGCCGTAGGCATGAGACAGGATTCACTAACGTCTGGCAGAAGCAAGCAAATCTTAAGCTACAATTCACAACACTGAACATCTTAAAGAACAACATGTGTTTCGATTTCAAGCTTTCGTGACTGCAGGGATTCATCTTCTTGGTTCTTTCGGTAAAGTCACGTAGAAGGGAAGAACAACATGTGTGTTCAGTAGCAGCTCTGTATGCCTGCGGGAATTGAACATTTAAACAAAGACAGACAGAGATAAGATATTGGCACTCGAAATGTATTGCAGCTGCTGCTGCTGCTGTGACCACTCCAGGACTCTCCGCACTGCGAGCTCAGTCGAGGCTCTCACCGCGCTGTCCGCTCGCTGCCGTGCCGAGTGAGCGGACAGCCGCTATTGGTACCAGAGCAGCGCGCCTGGTCGGGGTCTGTATTGTCACTGGAATCCCTCACGGCTGCGAGGTGCTGAGAGATCCAGCGGCTGAGGTACAGGATGTCTGAACAGTATAGATTTAAATTTCGATTTAAAGCTTTCGTGACTGCAGGGATTCATCTTCTTGGTTCTTTCGGTAAAGTCACGTAGAAGGGAAATAATAAAATAATACAAATAAAACAAAACAATAATTCTCACGACGTTTCGGCCACAACGCAAGCAGCTGTCGTCAGGTGAAGAATTCATACTCTTAGGTTTTTTGGTAAAGTCACGTAGGTAAAAAATAAAATAAAAAATTACAAAAAATTATCTCTGTCACTTATGATTGCAAGTTGTTGCGAGTCAGTGACTGCTTTAGTGTTAAAATATGGTGCTGTAGAAATATGGTGCTGTAGACTCTGTCTTCTCTCTCGACAGACCTGTTCTTCACCTGAGGACGGCTGCTTGTGTTGTGGCCGAAACGTCGTGAGAATTATTTTATTATGTTTTATTTGTATTATTTTATTATTTCCATTCTACGCGACTTTACCGAAAGAACCAAGAAGAGTATAGATTTACATACAGCGGTGCCTTATTCGTATATCCCACATGCTCTCATCTCATGTAAATTTATACATATTTCTCAGTGCCTAATTCCTATAAATTACATTGATTTATACATATGTAGAGGAGTAAAATGGGGACGTGACGTCAGGTGTGCCGTTCAGTGTGATGACGTCACGTCTCCTCGGGTACTTAAGGGAGACCCCGTGACATAAGCGGGGTCACTGTGGGAACGTGTAGAGTCAGCAGGGTGAAGAGGGAACCAGGGGTAGAGAGAGATTGAATAGTGAGTCTGGGGAGAAGCCGGTGGTAGCCGTAGAGGTGCTTCTCTCTCCGGTCGGTGGAGTCGGCAGAGTCCACGATCCGACACGAGAGAGAGACCGGAGCTAGCCGGCAGGGACCAGGACTCAGAGTAGAACCCCTAGCCCCTGGGAGTTGTGTACCCTTGTCTGTGTTATTGTTAACCGTTAATAAACCCTTGGCGAAAGCCCATAACATACCTCTGTCTCCGAGTGCGTCCGTGGGAACTTCTCTACACATACGCAGTGACATCGCGAGATGTCAACGTGCAGTGCTGGCCCTAGAGAGGGTCACGGCGTGCGGTGTAACGACATCGCGGACACCGCAGTGGTGTGGGTGCAGTACCGGCCCTAGAGGGGCCCGGTGAGCGTTGATTGATAGCGCTGGATGGCACCACGCTTGGCGTGCAGTGCCGACCCTACAGGAGAGGGTGTGTGAGTGCCGGCCGAAGGATGAGGTTACTCGAGGTCATGGCACTCTGGTTGACCAGGGAGGACACGTGACCAGTTAAGTCTACAAAGGGACCCCAAGTGGGGGCTAGGGGTGGTCACGTGACTGGGACCCAGATCCTTCCTGAGGATTCTGGAAGGTGGACGTGGCCAAGGGCGGAGCTGGCTACGCCGCAGAGAATAGAAGCCGGGTCCCGAGACGGACCAGGGTTGTTGTTAATCCTGGAAGAAACTTTCGTGGACGTTCTCTGTTCAACGAGTCTCCAACACGTGGACCCGGTCTGTAGTAGCAGTTACGTTGCAATGAGTGCTGTTAGCCTGGTGGTCACCACCATAGGTTGTTATTCTGTTAAGGGGAAGTTACCCCGTGTGTTGGAGTTGAAAAAATGTGTTGCCTCCAAGTCTATGTCTGTGGCTCAGTTGAACCCATTACATATATATCAGTGGGGTATTTTTATTTCTTGTATGCTTACTTACTTATGGCAGTCCATCTATACGAAGATGAAATTGCTTTCCGTAGTTTGTTGGAAAATTATTTTGCTAGCGGCTATCGCTGTTGGCGATGAAGCGACCGCAGATGGCTCTGAAGCGCCATCCTGGAGCCACACATCCTGCCCCAGCCGGAACACGTGATGTCTGGGACTGGTGGCTGGGATGGTTCCGGTACAGCGTGTTGGTGTCTGCGCTGTCGATGCACTTCCTGCTGCTGGGTGCGATGTTTCGATGTAAAGCTTCTTTCGTGACTGCAGGGATTCATCTTCTTGGTTCTTTCGGTAAAGTCACGTAGAAGGGAAATAATAAAATAATAAAAATAAAACATAATACAATTTCGATTTAAAGCTTTCGTGACTGCAGAGATTCATATTCTTGGTTCTTTCGGTAAAGTCACGTAGAAGGGAAATAATAAAATAATAACAATTAAACATAATAAAATAATTCTCACGACGTTTCGGCCACAATGCAAGCAGCCGTCCTCAGGTGAAGAATGAGACACCACCAAGCTTGGAGCGTCTATTTAAGCTGCTGGGTTGGAGGGGGAAGAAGAGCGCCTTGACAAAATAATTTGCATATCAAGAGGAATTTAGCATATTTATGAGAAATGCGTAGGAGGTATGATACATTCCTCTTGATATGCAAATTATTTTGTCAAGGCGCTCTTCTTCCCCCTCAAACCCAGCAGCTTAAATAGACGCTCCAAGCTTGGTGGTGTCTCATTCTTCACCTGAGGACGGCTGCTTGCGTTGTGGCCGAAACGTCGTGAGAATTATTTTATTATGTTTTATTTTTAGTATTTTATTATTTCCCTTCTACGTGACTTTACCGAAAGAACCAAGAAGGGTGCGTTGTTCTTCAAGGTGTTTGACTCCGTGTCGCATAAGGAGCGCCATAGTCGGCTGCAGCTGCCTCAAGGTCGCCCAGCTTGATGTTGCACCTCTTTAGTGTCCCCTTCAGCTGATCCTAATACCTCAGTTTGTTTACCGCCCGGCCTTCTGCTGGCTGCCGGGAGTTGTCCATACAGCGCCTGACGAGGTAGACGACAGCCAGGCATCCCAATACTCTTAGGTTTTTTCGGAAAAGTCACTTATTAATGCAGTAATTTTAGCTGTGACGGTCCCACCTGATGACAGAGACTTGTGTTGCCTCGGAAACGTCGTGATTTATTATTTTACTTTATTTCCATGATTACTTTTATTAACTTTTAATTTTATTTTTTACCTACGTGACTTTACCGAAAAAACCTAAGAGTATGAATCCTTGCAGTCACGAAAGCTTCAAATCTAGAATAGGCATCGCAATGACGTGGCTCACCCAGCGGAGTTACCTCTTTGCTTGAGTTGCTTCCACGCTGATGGCCTCAGTACGCTGGAGGATATCAACGTGAGGAACACGATCCTCCCCGGTGATGCCGAGGATTCGTTGGAGGCACCTGATGTTCAAAGCCTCGAGGTGTCTGATGTGAGAGCGGTAGCTCGTCCAGGCTTCAGAGCCACAGAGTGACGTTGACAAACACACACAGACTCTCATGTAAATGGCAACTTTCGTTGATCTCCTCAGATTGTTGTTCCTGAACACCCGAGAGCGCAGTCTACCAAAGGTTGTCGAGGCAAGAGTCGATGTGAGCCTGGATGTCGTCATCAATAAGGTACGTGGGGGTTTCATATTCTGCCGAGGTAGCCGAACTGTTGTGCAACCTTGAGGGGGACGCCGTCGATTTTAAGCTCGGGGCGAGAGTGGATGGTGGAGATTTTTTATGAACGATGACCTCGGTTTTGTTGCATTTTGACCAAACGGCCCATGGAGCGATAAACAGAGGACGCGACATCCGGCGCTTGTTGCCTGGCAGATGGGGCTGTGCGCTAGGCAGGCACCACAGTCGTCAGAGCGCCGAAGCTCTCGAAAGTTGCTGACTGTATTATTGGTCTTGGCCTGCAGGCGTCTGATGTTGAGGTGACTCCCATCAAGGCGGAATTGTAGTTGTGTACTATCATCCGCCTCGAGAGATTTGCGGGAGAGGAGAGCGGCCGCCACCAGAAAACAGGTTGAATGTGACTGGGGCCAGTACACATCCCTCTTATCACCCTCTACTTTCACAGCGAAGGAGGCAGACTGTAGTCCACCTACGAGTACACGTGCCTGCATGACGTCGTGACACTGTTTGAGAATGTTGATGCATTGGGTTGGAACACCAAATTTCTTGAACGCATTATCCAGAGGATTTATCAGTCATCAGTGTCAAAGGCTTTGGTAAGGTCTATGAAGGTAACGTAGAGAGGTCTTTGTTCTGCTCTCTGCACTTCGCCTGTATTTTGTGTTTGCAAGTAAAATCATGTCAGAGGTGCTTCGGTCTTTCCTGAAGCCACGCGCTGTTTTTCTGTAAGAACATTTTCTGAGTTGTGGGTTGTGAGGCAAAAGAACACGACTCACGCTAACCAGCAACAGAGACACGTGATAGGCCGCGGCTGTTTCTGCAACCAGATTTGTGTCCTTTCCTCTTGTAGGTGGTGACTGTGCTGATATCCTTCTACTCTTGAGGTTACTGCCTCATTGAGTCAGATTTTGTTAAAATGATCATTAGGCGACGGGATGTGATGCACGATGGGTCACGTGGTCAGTGCCCCGTGTGGGTGTCGTTATCAGCATCACGACCATGATCACGATTCTGTGACAGGTGGAGAAAGTTAGAACGCCTCCGACTCAGGGGCCACATTAGAACGTAACGAGAGGCTTCATGAAGGCTTTGAGATATTAACTAGCTGGCCTGGTATACAAGAGGTCGTGGGTTCGATCCCAGCCCTTACACCTGCTGTATAGTTGGAGTCTGTGTGTCTCTCTCTCCCCGTGGTCGCGTGGATTTTTCTCTGGGTGTTCCGGTTTTTCCCTCCACATTTAGCATCAACGTGCGTTCCGAGTGTGTGGCCACTGCTATCGATTTTCACGTGATAAGCCACTTCGGCGTGCTATCATTGGTGATTTTTGTTTTTATATTTGGTGGAATTGCGGACACTAGCCACATCAGATATTAGTACGTTAAATCGGCATAATCATTCTGTTCACTGCAGCTTAAAGATTTTGTCCGTACCAGGCGTGCCGTGAAGTTAGGAGATGTCCATGTGCTCGGCATTTGAAGGCCTGAAGGGCAGATCCTCATCTCATAGTCGGTGGGCAGACGCAGTTCGTTTCTGTTTTGATCCGTCCTGTCGAGGCTTGGCTTTGTTTATTGTAGCAACTGAGAGGAGGGTTCAAAGGTTGCTGGCCCTTGACCCCAGGCAGACTTAGGCGGTGCGGTGGAGGTGTCACGCTATCCATGACCTGATCTAAAAGCATCCGAAGACTCATGACAGATCGTGTGCAGGCTAGAACTACTCGGTCAAGGGTGGGGTGACCAGCGATTTTGTTATACACCCGTTACCCGCAAGGTCGCGTCTCACAAAGAGGATTATAGCTCAGTGGGACTTACCTGGTATACTTGGGAAGTCTCCTGGCATGGGACAACGACTGAATGGGAGAAGTAAAAAGCGAATATCTCTTAAGGCGAAAGCAGATAATGGCAGCATTCACTAACATCTGGCAGAAGCAAGCAAATCTTAAGCACCAAGACACAACACTGAGCATCTTAAAGAACAACATCGAGACTTGTACGTAAAAAAGACAGACAGAGATAAGATATTAGCACTCAAAATGTTTTCCAGCTGCTGCTGTGACCACTCTAGGACTCCCCGCACTGCGAGCTCAGTCGAGGCTCTCACAGCGCTGTCCGCTCGCTGCCGTGCCGAGTGAGTGGACATCCGCTATTGGTACCAGAGCAACGCGGCTGGTCGGGGTCTGTCTTGTAATTGGTATCCCTCACGGCTGCGAGGTTTCGAGAGATCCAGCGGCTGAGGTACAGAATGTCTGAACAGGCGCAGTTGGCTGGAGAATAATAATCTAATACCTTGTATAGATTCATATATAGCAGTGCCTTATTCTTATATTTTATAGATTTGTATTTAGCAGTGCCTTTTCTTATATCTTATTTAGATTTATATATAGCAGTGCCTTCTTCTGAAATCACAAATACATGTATATATAGCAGCCTTATTCTGGCAAAGACTTATATATAGCAGGGCCTGATTCTCATTCTGAATGCAGATTTATATATAACAGCGCCTCATTATTATATCATAAGCAGATTCGATTTGAAGCTTTCGTGACTGCAGGGATTCATCTTCTCGGTTCTTTCGGTAAAGTCACGTAGAAGGGAAATAATAAAATAATAAAAATAAAACATAATAAAAGAAAATAATTCTCACGACGTTTCGGCCACAACGCAAGCAGCCATCCTCAGGTGAAGAACATTTCTGTCGATAAGACAGAGTCTGAATGACACGTCCTAGGCTTAAATAGTCGCTCCAAGCCTAGGACGTGTCATTCAGACTCTGTCTTATCGACAGACCTGTTCTTCACCTGAGGACGGCTGCTTGCGTTGTGGCCGAAACGTCGTGAGAATTATTTTATTATGTTTTATTTTTATTATTTTATTACTTCCCTTCTCCGTGACTTTACCGAAAGAACCAAGAAGACATAAACAGATTGTTGATGCTGCAGCTGATGGTGATGATAAAGGAGTCCTTTTCTCCAGTCCAAGTTGGTTCTCTTTCACCACCACGACCAAACGAGAAACCACGTGGCACCCACGTCACAGTAGAGCAAGGCCCAGACGCCATGAGAAGCCACGTGGCACTGACCTCGAACCAACAACACTGCAATCCCAGCTGACATCAGATGGTAGAATCTTATAATCACCACCACCATCACTGCTGTCGCCCACAGCTCTATTGTTGATGATCGCCATGAGTGAACCGCCAGTTCATTGGCACCCTGAACAGTCAGTTCACTAACGCACTGAACCCATCACAGGGTAAACAACGATAGCAGTGCGTAGATAACGAAGGGAAGTGATGACGCTACAGTTCCACGTCTCGCTATGAATGCGCTCCGTGATTACAATCAAGGAGATTGGCCGTCGATGAAATCAATTGATAGATCGATCGGCAAGTGGTCGCGTTATTGACAGCCATTCGTTAACAAATAATCAGGCGACGGGATGTGACGTGTCACGTGGTCAGTGCCAAGTGTCGTGTGTGTCGTTATCAACATCACGACAACGATCACGATTCTTTTACACTATGAGGTTATTGCAAACATGATGCCTTGTATAAAGGTGTCAGATTTTGTACCAGTTGAAAGGGTAAAAACCTATTACTATATTTTGCCACTGGTAAAGGAGATGTCTCATAGTGTAAATGCTTACCCCGAGCTCTCAATACTCTGATAGTGCGCTGTCTTTGAGTTGTACGCCTTTTGGCGTCATCTGGTCCAACACCAATGGAGACTAGGCTCTAAAGAAAGCTGTCTTGGGTGTGGACCAATCAACTTCAAGGACAGTGCATATCATTATCATCATCAGAGTTGTTTCTTTTTTGTTTGCATTTTAACTTCTTGTGTTGAGGTTATTGCAAACATGATGCCTTGCATAAAGGTGTCAGATTTTGTACCAGTTAAAAGGGTAAAAACCTACTACTAGATCACGATTCTGTTACATTTGCAGGTTATAACGCCTCCGACTCAGAGGCCACATTGAAACCTAAGGAGGCCTGTACGGTGGCTCGGAGATGTTAACCATCTCACCTGGTATGCAGGAGATCGTGGAATCTGCTTTGCTATCTCTTTACATGACGGTGGTTCGGAGATGTCAAATACTTCGCCTGTTATACACGAGGTCGTGGGTTTGATCGCCATCCTGATGATGCTTGCTGCTGTATATTTTGATGACTGTGCCTCTCTCTTTCATCGTCATCAGGGTGGCTAGGATATGTTCAATACCTCGCCTGGTATGCAGAAGGTTGAGGGTTCGATCACGACCCTGACACCTGATGTATATATGTGGAGTCTGCGTGTCTCTCTCTCCCCGTTGTGGTCACTGCGTGAATTTCTCTCCGGATACTTTGTTATTTCACTCAACATTAAGAATCATCGTCGCGTGTTTAGATTAGTTGGCTGCTGCTATGAATGTTCCACTTGATGAGGACAATACACTAAACACAAAAAGCAGTTATGAAGAAAAAGGGTTTCAGTATACTGCGTGTAGTGTGTAGAGTGGTCTATAGTATACTGCATAGTAAAGTAGTGCGTAGTGTCCGTGTAGTAGTTTGAACTTTGGCACAGGACGTAGCCAACTAAGCTAATCGGAGGAGCTGGGGAAGGATTACAAACAAAAACATATATTTTTTCAATCTAGATGTTGTAAAAGTGAATAGCTGCAGTAGCTTCATCATTTCGGGAGGAGCGTTCTACGCATGTGAATGCTCAGCGTGATGATGCAGTGACCTTCTATAGGATAGGAAAATATGCAGTGAGGTGACCGTCTTTGTTCAACGGCTGAGCCAGAGCCGCTGCTGCTCCTGTGAGGATGCTGAGCGGAGTTGTCGTGATGATGGTTTATAGCTTCTTGCTGACGACATCAGCAGCGAGAAGTTGCGGTTAATTTGTGGCAAGGAGCGCCTTGTAGAGTGCAGGTGGGAATGGGATTGGGGGGAGGGGTGAGTGGAAATAATTTAAAATATCTTAAGACAGGTCGCGGTGTGAATGTGCTACGGAGTGCGTGATATAGAGTCGGTGTCTATGAACGGTGGTCGCGTTCTCTCGCGAGCTTCCGCTTTGCGGTGTCCCCCAAGGGTCTATTCTGGGCGCTGTTCTCTTCACCGCGTGGAGATTCTTCCTCTTGGCAAAGTAATTTCAAGCTTCGGCGTAAACCTTCGTTTCTGTGCCGATGATACACAGGGCGCCACAGTGGCTAGAGAGATGTTAACTACCTCGCCTGGTGTGCAGGGAGTTGTGGGTTTGATCTCGATCATGACGCTTGTATATTTGGTTTGTATTTCTCTCTCTCATCATCATCATGGTGGCTAGAAAGATGTTAACTACTTCTCCTGGGATATACAGGAGGCCATGGAATCGATCCCAGACCCTGACAACGCCTGCTGTATGACCCGACTTCGCATCTCTCTCTCTCCCCGTGGTCGCGTGGATTTCTCTCCGGGTCCTCCGGTTTTTTCCCTCCACATTTAGAATCAACGTCGCCACGAGTTTAGAGTATCAGGCTGCAGTAAAACAGCGAGACAAGGCAGGGACGGCAAGATGGACAAAGAAGAGAGACACACAGAAATGGGGCTACAGAGTACCACAGCGAGTTGTATCGGGATTGGGATCAAGAGAATAACGAGCTGCTGGGTGAGCTAGACAAGATATCCCCTCAGCACCATCGAGGGATACACAGAGATACATAGAGATACCTAAATACGTAAAGATACACAGAGATACGTAGATACACGTAGATATACATAGAGCACATGGAGATACACATAGACACAGAGATACATCATAGAGATATAAATAGAAGTGGGAAAGGCAAAATAACAACATCTGAAGAGAAAACAAAAGTCCAGGAATGGACGGCGTAAAACAGACAGAGAGACAGAGAGATTTAGAGACACAAAGAGAAAATAAAATTAACCCGTAAAAACAAAGTTTTTCACTATAAATCCTTTATATGCGTGGCATCGGTTTTATTTTATTATTCATTTCTGTTTTTCTTGAGTAAGAGTTTCATTTTTATCACATTGGTATTTTAAATTAAATATGAATTTTCTTGTTTCTAAAAAGTGGAAAATTTTGGAAAAAAATGTTCACGAAAATAAATTGTCACGCACAACGAGTCTGTGTGCAAAATGTCAGCTCGATTGGATCACGGGAAGTGGGTTAAAAAACGACCGAAAGATTTGCACGGTCGTAAGCGCGCAAGCAAGCAAGCAAGCGAACTTAATATAAAGGATTTAAGAAACACAAAGCGAGATAGACACAGGGAAAGAGAAACAGAAAGAGACATACAGAGCCAGGACAGAGAGAGGGTCAGACAAAGATTCAGAGAGAGAGAGAGATGCAAGCGCGACAGAGACAGAAAGAGACAGAGGGAGAGACAGACAGAGACACGGGTAGAATGATTCCCGAAAGCAGGAGGCATGAGACGTGATTCACTAACATTTTCCAGAAGCAAGCAAATCTTAAGCAAGAAGACCAAACACTGAACATCTTAAAGAACAACATGCGTGTTCAGTACCAGCTCTGTATGCCTGCGAGACTTGGACATTAAAACAAAGACGGACAGAGATAAGATGTTGACACTCGAAATGTATTGCAGCTGCTGCTGCTGCTGCTGTGACCACTCCAGGACTCCGCGCACTGCGAGCTCAGTCGAGGCTCTCACCGCGCTGTCCGCTCGCTGCCGTGCCGAGTGAGCGGACAGCCGCTATTGGTACCAGAGCAGCGCGCTGAGTCGGGGTCCACATTCCAATTGCCATCGAACACGAGCCCTGGGTGCTGAGAGATCCAGCGGCTGAGGTACAGGATGTCTGAGCAGGCGCAGTTGGTCGAAGAATAATCATCTTATACTTCGTATAGATTTATATATAGCAGCGTCTTAATTTTAATCTTGTACAGATTTATATATAGCAGTGCCTTATTCTTATATCGTATATAGATTAAAAGGAGTAGAGCCTTTTTCTCATATTTAACTTAATTTTACATATAGCAGAGCCTTATTGTTATATCTTTTTTTTATTTATATATGCTAGTGCCGTATTCTTATATCCTTATGTAGATTTGTTGCAGAACTTTATGTTCACACCTTCCATAGATGTGTAGAGGTGTAATTGTGCATGGGAACGGATGGCTAACAAACACAAGGGGCGTGGTTAGGGCCGTACACAGAGGAGGTGCTCACACCGACGTCCGCACCTGCATCCCCCACGGGCCCCTCCCGGGGGCCGAGTACTATAAAAGGTGGTGAGCCGGAGGGCTCGAGGTCGAGTATTAGCTTTAACCAGCGAAGAGTGAAGACCAGCTAGAATAGGCCCCGGAGCTCCCCTGGCTCGCTGTCCTTGTCAGGGCCGACCAGGGCAAGCCGGTGGCGTGGCCCCGAGAGCCCAGACTGACGTTCTTATAAGAGCCGGTTTGGAGACTCAGGGTGCCGGGATCCCAGCTTGACCAGGGCTGGGATAGGTAGCCTCCCCTAGCTCCGTAGTGGAGGACTTGGGCGTAGGTTAGCGGGGTTAGATGTTGTGTCTCCCTGTAGCCGAGTGAAGGGGACGATACCCCCTTAAGTACTGTGTGTACCCGTTACTGTGCACAAGTTGGTGTTAATAAATAAGTGTGCCTCCGACCCCGTCGTCAAGCCTCCTGAATTCTTACTACAGATGTATATATAGCAGCTTATTAATTATTATATCTTAAGGACACTGATGATGCTGCAGCTGATGGTGATGATAAAGGAGTCCACATCTCCATTCCGAGTTGGTTTTGTTTGACCACCGCTTCCGTGCAAGAATCCACATGGCCCTGACGTCTTAGTAGCGCAAGACCCAAGGCCATGAGAAGCCACATGGCCCGAACATCACAGTAGGCGAAGGCCTAGACGCTATGAGAAACCACGTGGCCCTGATGTCACAAGAGACCAAGACCCATACGCCATGAAAAGTCACGTGGCTCTGACGTCACAATAACACCAGACACAACAACACTGCTCTCGCCCACAGCGCCATCGCTGGTGATCGCCATCAGCGAACCGCCAGTTCACTGACACCGTGAGCAGTCCGTTCACTAACGCTCTGAACCCATCACCAGGTACATTACATTACATTATATTTCGATATTTTACTAGGTTATTTAATGTTAGTGTGTCTTTCTCCTGATTTTCAAGCTTGCGTTGCCGTGCCGCGTCGTCATCTTACTTGCAGCAGCATCACGTTGCCGTCCACTCATTGATATGCTAATTTTTTCTCTGCCCCCTCCCTCTCTCCACCCGCGCCCCCCTCTCTATATTTAAGGCACCGTCACAGAAACGACCTCTCTCCTTGTGCCGATATGTGTTCTCTCTCTGTGTCCTTGTGATGTCTGTCTGCTTGTATGTCTGTCTATAGTTTTCTAGTTAGATTTTTGTTGCTATTTCTTTTATGCCTGATGATGATTGCTTGTGTTGCAATCGAAACGTCGTAATATGCTATTATTTTATTTATTATTTTATCTTTAGACGTGACTTAACCGAAAGAACCAAAGAATAAGAACCATTACCAGGTAACCGACGCTGCTGGTGCGTGGATAACGAAGGGGAGTGAGTATGCTACAGTTCACCGTCTCGCTTCGAATGCGCTCTGTGTTTACAATTGAGGAAATTGGCCGTCAATTAAATCAATAGATCGATTGGTGAGCGGTCACGTGATCAGTGCGACGTCCCGCTTGTGGTGTCGTTATTAGCATAACGACAACGTGATGCTAATAACACACAAGCAGATGGAGACACACACAGAGACACACAGAGAGACACACACAGAGACACACAGAGAGAGAGAGACACACAGAGACACACACAGAGACACACACAGAGAGAGACACACACAGAGACACACACAGAGAGAGACACACAGAGACACACACACAGACACACACAGAGACACACACAGAGACACACACACAGACACACACAGAGACACACACAGAGACACACACAGAGACACACAGAGACACACAGAGAGACAACGCCTCTGTGTCGAGACCTTAAATGGAAAGGGGGGGGGCAGAGAGAGAGGGGGGGGGGGATTGAGAACAATGAGAGATTTGTGTGGAATTCCTGTGTGTCTGTGTGTGTCTCTATCTACGTGTGTGTCTGTCTGTGTGTCCCCGTGTCTGTGTTTTGTCTCTCTCTCAAATTTAGAAATCTTTGGAAGAACGTAATCAACCAGGTAGGGTGTTGACTGTTGTATTAGCCCACTCTCTGTGCTGTATTGCATTCTATTTCTAAGTCTACTACGTTTGTTTTCTCATTCATTCTTGCCTGATGATGGTTGCTTGTGTTGCAATCGAAACGTCGTATTCTATTATTATTTAATTAATTTTCTTTCTACGTGACTTTACCGAAAGAACCAAAGAGTAATTCCTGAAGTCACGAAAGCTTCAAATCTAGTTTAAAGAGCTATATAGCCTTACCTGATTAGGTTTTCGTCTATGGTTCTATCCGAGCCTCTGGATCTCTTTTGGTCTCTGGTTCTCTATGACATATGGATCTCTATTGGTCTCTTGGGCTTGAAATGTATTTGTACGAGTATGGGTTCCTATGGGTCTCTGTTGGTTTCTGTGGGTCTCTATGAGTTGTGAGTGTCTATCGGTATCTGTGGGTGTAGTTTAGATAACGTCAACAACAACAACAACGTCAACAACAACAACAACAATGGTGGTGGTTGTGCAATGCTGCAGGTGAACGCGTTGCAGAGGTTTTCTGAGATGATCGCGTGGCACAGAGCTCCTCCTCTGATACCAAAGAAACTGCCGCGCCGGGAGATACAATTATAATGGGGCGGTGCCGACCTGTGGCCGTGCGAGTTCATCGGTGGTGGTGGCGGTGCAGAAACCCTGGACAGCACCACGGAGCGCATGGACACGCTCGCTACACACGATGCGTAGTGACGCGTGGTGACGCGTGGTGACGCGTTGTGACGCGTTGTGACGCGTGGTGACGCGTTGTGACGTGTTGTGACGCGTTGTGACGCGTTGTGATGCGTGGTGACGCGTGGTGACGCGTAGTGACGAGTTGTGACGCGTGGTGACGCGTGGTGACGCGTGGTGACGCGTTGTGACGCGTGGTGACGCGTGGTGACGCGTTGTGACACGTGGTGATGCACGTGGCTCACGATACACGACTTGTAGTGACGTGTAGTGAACGCAGGTCACGTGAGTCCGTGTGAGTCCACGTGAACGTCACCACTCCACTATGAGACCTCCTTTACCAGTGGCAAAATATAGTGGTAGGCGTACAACTCAAAGACAGCGCACTATCAGAGTATTGAGAGCTCGGGGTAAGCATTTACACTATGAGACCTCCTTTACCAGTGGCATCTGGTCCAACACCAATGGAGACTAGGCTTTAAGGAAAGCTGTCTCGGTTGTGGACCAATCAACTTCAAGGACAGTGCATATCATTATCATCATCAGAGTTGTTTCTTTTTGTTTGCATTTTGACTGCTTGTGTTGTGGTTATTGCAAACATGATGCCTTGTATACAGGTGTCAGTTTTTGTACCAGTTGAAAGGGTAAAAACCTGTCACCACTCCAGTTGAAGAGCATCCCGCATGGAGCGTTCGACCGTCTCAGCTCCCTCACCCACGCCTATTTCTTTGGCAACCCATGGGAGTGCGAGGGCAGGGGACGAGCATGGCACTGCGGTGTGGGAGCTATGCACCAGGCTGTGTGTGTGTAGTACGCGTGCTGTGTGTAGCTACGTCGGTGTTGTGTGCATGGCACGTGGTGTGTGCGTGTGTATGTTGTCTTTGTGTATCTGTGCTGGGCTTTATAGGTGCTTCTACTCGCTAACAGTACTTTCCCCAACAGTCTGTTAAGGCTACACGAGGGTTATTTGTCTTTGTATCTGTGAGTGCACTGTGTGTGTCTGCTAAATTCCTCTTGATATGCAAATTATTTTGTCAAGGCGCCCTTCCCCCCTCCATCCCAGTAGCATAAATAGTCGCTCCAAGCCTGGGGCGTGCCATTCAGACTCTGTCTACTTGACGGACCTGTTCTCCACCTGAGGACGGCTGCTTGCGTTGTGGCCGAAACGTCGTGAGAATTATTTTATTATGTTTTATTTTTATTAATTTATTACTTTCCTTCTACGTGACTTTACCGAGAGAACCAAGAAGATGTGTATCTGTGTGTCTATGTGTGTGGCTGTGTGTGTATGTGTGTGTGTATCTGTGTGTGTGTCTGTGTGTCTATGTGTGTGTATCTATGCGTGTACTGTGTGTGTATCTGTGTGTGTGTGTCTTTGTGTGTATGTGTATTGTGTGTGTGTGTATCTGTGTGTGTGTATGTGTATCTGTGTGTGTGTTTTGTGTGTGTGTGATGTGTGTACTGTGTGTGTATCTGTGTGTGTGTATGTGTGTGTATGTGTGTGTGTATGTGTATTGTGTATGTGTACTGTGTGTGTTGTGTGTGTGTTTGTTGTGTGTGGGCAGTGGTAGTGTAGCGGTTCGTGTGCTGCGCTACGAACCTGGCCACTCGGGTTCGATTCCCACTCACGGCCAACACCAGTGACGATATTTAAACCACTCTTCGGTATCCTCTAGGTCGACTCAGCCTCAAACTAGTGCCTGGTGCAGTGGGTAAACATCGCCACTGGAGAGACAAAGGCGGTCTGGCGTAGTACTGGCCACCTACCCCCTCGTGCACCTTTCTGGCCTTCATAGGTGCTCGCTAACAGCACTTGCCCCAACAGTCTGTTGCAGGCTAAACGGAGATCCGTGTCTTTGTCTTGTTTATTAGTGTTCTCTCTCACATCCTAAACGTTTACTGGCGTTGTGTTGCATAGATATTATTTAAAGAAGTGGTTATTAACCTTTAACTGCAACTTGCTCCACTTTGGTTCTTAATCGTAAAAAACGTATAATGTGAATAAACACAGATGGTTTAATTAAACAAAGTACGTTGTACTTACATTGCCCCGTGCTTCATTTATTTTTCGATGATTTACCTTCTAAAAATAATCTGCCCGTGTCTCGCACCCCCAGGGTGTGCGTGCTGCACCCCAGACTAAGAAGAGCCACTGGGCTTCGAGTGTGGAGCTGCCTGTGCCGGTTACCAACAGCGTGGCCGTTATTGGTACCAGAGCACTTTGCGCTGTCTGGGTTCACGGTCCACGATGACCCAACCCAATGCTCCCGCACGATACCCGAGTGCTGAGCGACCCAGCCACTCAAGTAGAGGATGTCCGTGCATTGACAGTCCCAGGGGTGTGGAGCGGAATGATCTATAACTCTGCACATAAAGCACTCAGCCTGACTAGAACAACAACAACAACCTGCAGCTTCCGCTCCTCCATTAGAACAACCCCCACCTCTTGTCTCCTAGAACTGCATCTTCATCTTCCTACTGGTACTCACTGCCCCTGCCACCCAGCTATGAGCAGACCTACCCCTACCACTATCACTACCCCTATCACTAACCCTATAGTGACTGCTATCACTACCCCTATCACTACCCCAACTCCTACCACTACCCCTATCACTATCCCTTTCACTATCATTATCACTACCCATATCACTACCCCAATCCCAATAACTACCTCTAGCACTAGCCAAACCCCTATCACTACCCTCAGCACTATGACTATCACGACTGCTATCGCTATTATTACCAATATTACTATCACTATCCCAACCCCAGTCACCACCCCTAACTCAACCTCTATTACTACCCCAACCACTATCACTACCCCAACCCGTATCACTACCCCTTTCACGAATCCTGTCTCTATCCCAAACATTGTCACTAAGCGATCACTACCACAACGACGACCCCAACCCCTATTAGTACCCCAACCTCTACGCAACGCAAAAGCGAAACGTCTCACAGCGCGGTTCGCTTCTAGCCTGGGGGACCGCCCAATGGCAGTGTCGCTGTGCAGTGCAAGGTGACTCGGAACCTGCCTGCAACCTGTAACCAGGCTGATGATGATGCAGCTGATGACGATGATGATGCAGCTCATCCAGATGATGATGATGCAGCTCATGATGATGATGATGCTGTAGCTGAGTATTATGATGATGCAGCTGATGATGTTGCTGCAGCTAATGAAGACGATGCAGCTGATGGTGATGATGTTAAAGGAGTCCACGTCTCTAGTCCGAGTTGGTTCTGTTTGAGCACCACCACTACAGAGCGAGAATTCACGTGGCCCTGACGTCACAGTAGACCAAGACCCAGACACCATGAGAAGTCACGTGGCCCTGACGTCACAGTAGACCATAGCCCAGACACCATGAGAAGCCACGTGGCCCTGACGTCACAGTAGACCAAGACCCAGACGCCATGAGAAGTCACGTGGCCCTGACGTCACAGTAGACCAAGACCCAGACACCATGAGAAGTCACGTGGCCCTCAAGTCACAACAACAACAACATTGCGATCCCTGCCGACATGAGATGCTAGAATCTTGTCACCACCACCACCACAACTGCTGTGGTCCAGAGCGTCATCGGTGTTTTCGAAATCACCAAAATGAAGCTATAAAAACAATGTAACAACAGTAATCATAGGAACTGTGATTCAAATTTAACAATAAACGATATGCATAACATGTACGACCAAACTTGCAGCCATAGCTGAAGCATGATACTCCCAGTGTATGATGTGTGAGTGAGTCAGTGGTAGTGTGAGTTTATGATGTATATGGTACGGGTGGGAATGAGATTGGGGGGACAGGTGAGAGGAAGTAATAAAAATATCTGAAGACAGGTCGCGGTGTGAATGTACTACGGAGTGCGTGATATAGAGTCGGTGTCTATGAATGGTGGTCACGTTCTCTCGCGAACTTCCGCTTTGCGGTGTCCCCCAAGGGTCTATTCTGGGCGCTGTTCTCGTCACCGCGTGGAGATTCTTCCTCTTGGCAAAGTCATTTCAAGCGTCGGTGTAAAACTCCGTTTCTGTGCCGATGATACTCAGGGCGCCACAGTGGCTAGAGAGATGTTAACTACCTCGCATTGTCTGCAGGATGTCGTGGGTTCGATCCCAGACCCTGACAACGCCTGCTGTATGATCGGAATTTGCATCTCTCTCTCTCCCCGTGGTCGCGTGGATTTCTCTCCGGGTCCTCCGGTTTTTTCCCTCCACATTTACAATCAACGTCGCCACGAGTTTAGAGTATCAGGCTGCAGTAAAACAGCGAGACAAGGCAGGGATGGCAAGATGGACATAGAAGAGACACCCACAGAGATGGAGGCTACTGAGTGTCACGAGTTGTATCGGGATAGAGATCAAGAGAATAACGAGCTGCTGGGTGAGCGAGGCGAGATATCTCCTCAGCACCACCGGGAGATACATAGAGATACATAGAGACACGTAGAGACACGTATACATACAGAGATACATAGAGATACATATAGATAAACAGTGAGATACAGACATACAGAGATACAATAGAGATACATAGAGATTCAAAGAGAGATGTAGCGATAAACATGGAGATACATAGAGATACATAGATTATTCTAGATATACACAGACGCGTAAAAATATATAAATACAGAGATACATAGATATACACATAGAGATACATTGGAATACACATATATAGAGAGATACACACAGATACACATAGAGATAAATCATAGAGATACACATAAATACACATAGAGACACATATACACGTAGAGACACATTGATAATAGAGATACATCGAGATATATAGAGATTCACACAGAGATACATAGAGATATATAGATTTACACAGATACACAGAGATAGAGACACAGAGATACGTAGAGATGAGACGATGATGACGGTGATGATGATAGTGGGCGCAGCTGCCTAACAGCAAATGCCGCTGTGGAGGCTCGTGGCAGAGAGAGCGATGAGAACGGGAAGGAAGCTGCTGAGCACTGCAGGGAAGACTTCCCCTCGGCACCACCGAGGGGGGTGATGACGATGATGACGTCTCGTACGAAGAAGTGGGAAAGGCAAAATAACATCTGAAGAGATATTAAAAGTACAGGAGTGGAATGCATGAGACCGACAGAGAGACCGAGAGAGACACAGAGACACAGATAAGGAGACATAAAGAAACAGAGAAAAAATTAATCCGTAAAAACAAAGTTTTTCACTATAAATCCTTTATATGCGTGGCATCGGGGCGGCTAGAGTCCTCTCGTCCTCTGGCTTGAGATGGCTGCCACCTATGGGTCAGATGATTGTCTGCCACCATTAAGCAATTGGTAATAAAACAAAAATTCCCTAAACAGTGTAAAATTTGGGAACATTTTTTCACGAAAATTAATTGTGACGCACAACGAGTATGTGTGCAAAATGTCAGCTCGATTGGATCACGGGAAGTGGCTTAAAAAACGACCGAAAGATTTGCACGGTCCTAAGCAAGCAAGCACGCAAGCAAGCAAGTGAACTTAATATAAAGGATTTAAAAAGAAACACAAAGCGAGAGAGACAGAGGGAGAGAAATAAAGAGAGAGAAAGAGACCTACAGAGCCAGGACAGAAAGAGAGACAGACAGAGAAAGCAAGAGACAGAGGGAGAGACGGACAGAGACACAAGTAGAATGAGTCCCAAAATCAGGAGGCATGAGACGTGATTCACTAACATCTGCAGAAGCAATCAAATCTTAAACTAGAATGCCAAACACTGAACATCGTAAAGAACAACATGCGTGTTCAGTAGCAGCTCTCTATGCCTGCGAGACTTGGACATTAAAACAAAGACTGACAGAGATAAGATGTTGACACTCGAAATGTATTGCAGCAGCTGCTGCTGCTGTGACCACTCCAGGACTCCCCGCACTGCGAGCTCAGTCGAGGCTCTCACCGCGCTGTCCGCTCGCTGCCGTGCCGAGTGAGCGGACAGCCGCTATTGGTACCAGAGCAGCGCGCTGAGTCGGGGTCCACATTCCAATCGTAATAGATCACGACTCCTGGGTGCTGAGAGATCCAGCGGCTGAGGTACAGGATGTCTGAGCAGGCGCAGTTGGCCAGAGAATAATCATCTTGTACCTTCTATAGATGTATATATAGCAGCGTCTTATTCTTATATCTTGTATATATATACATAGCAGTGCCTTATTCTTATATCATATATAGATTAAAAATAGTACAGCCTTTTTCTCATATTTTTCTTAAATGTACATATAGCAGAGCCTTATTGTTATATCTTTTCTAGATTTAAATATGCTAGTGACTTATTCTTATATCCTATGTAGATTTATTGCAGCGCTTTATTTTCACAACTTCCATAGATGTATATATAGCAGCTCCTTAATTATTATATCTTAAGGATACTGATGATGCTGCAGCTGATGGTGATGATAAAGGAGTCCACGTCTCCATTCCGAGTTGGTTTTGTTTGACCACCACTACCGTGCAAGAATCCACATGGCCCTGACGTCTTAGTAGCGCAGAACCCAAACGCCATGAGAAGCCACATGGCCCGAACATCACAGTAGGGCAAGGCCTAAACGCTATGAGAAACCACGTGGCCCTGACGTCACTAGAGACCAAGGCCCATTCGCCATGAGAAGTCACGTGGCTCTGACGTCACAATAACAGCAGACACAACAACACTGCTCTCGCCCACAGCGCTATTGATGGTGATCGCCATCAGTGAACCGCAATCTTCTTGGTTCTTTCGGTAAAGTCACGTAGAAGGGAAGTAATAAAATAATAAAAATAAAACACAATAAAATAATTCTCACGACGTTTCGGCTACAACGCGAGCAGCCGTCTTCAGGTGAAGAATGAGACACTGCCAAGCTTGGAGCTTATATATAAGCTGCGTTGGAGGTGGAAGAAGAGCGCCTTAACAAAAAGAATGTGCATATCAAGAGGAATTTAGCATGAATATGCTAAATTCCTCTTGATATGCACATATCATGTTTCATTTTTATTATTTTATTACTTCCCTTCTACGTGACTTTACCGAAAGAACCAAGAAGATGAATCCCTGCAGTCACGAAAGCTTTAAATCGAAAGTGAACCGCCAGTTCACTGACACCGTGAGCAGTCCGTTCACTAACGCTCTGAACCCATCACCAGGTACATTACATTATATTTCGATATTTTACTAGTTTATTTAATGTTAGTGTGTCTTTCTCCTGATTTTCAAGCTTGCGTTGCCGTGCCGCGTCGTCATCTTACTTGCAGCAGCATCACGTTGCCGTCCACTCATTGACATGCTAATTTTTTCTCTGCCCCCTCCCTCTCTCCGCCCCGCCCCCCTCTCTATATTTAAGGCACCGTCACAGAGACGATCTCTCTCTTTGTGCCGATACGTGTTCTCTCTCTGTGTGTGTCCTTGTGATGTCTGTCTGCTTGTATGTCTGTCTATAGTTTTCTAGTTAGATTTTTGTTGCTATTTCTTTTATGCCTTATGATGATTGCTTGTGTTGCAATCGAAACGTCGTAATATGCTATTATTTAATTCATTATTTTATCTTTAGACGTGACTTAAGCGAAAGAACCAAAGAATAAGAACCATTACCAGGTAACCAACGCTGCTGGTGCGTGGATAACGAATGGGAGTGAGTATGCTACAGTTCACCGTCTCGCTTCGAATGCGCTCTGTGTTTACAATTCAGGAGATTGGCCGTCAATTAAATCAATAGATCGATTGGTGAGCGGTCACGTGATTGACATTCGTTCCTTAAATGATCTTCAGGTGACAGGATGCGAAGCGTGACGCGTCACGTGATCAGTGCGACGTCACGCGTGTGGCGTCGTTATTAGCATCACGACAACGTGATGCTAATAACACACAAGCAGATGGAGACACACACAGAGACACACACAGAGACACACAGAGACACACAGAGACATACACAGAGACACACACAGAGACACACAGAGAGAGACACAGAGACACACACAGAGACACACAGAGAGACACACACAGAGACACACACAGAGACACACAGAGAGACACACACACAGAGACACACAGAGACACACACAGAGAGAGACACACAGAGACACAGAGACACACACAGAGACACACACAGAGACACACAGAGACACACACAGAGACACACGCACAGACACACACAGAGACACATAGAGAGACACACACAGAGACACACAGAGAGAGAGACACACACAGAGACAACAACAACAACAACAACAACCGCCATTCGCCACTAAGTGGCGGTGACGTCACCACGATGCTTGTGCCAGGCCAAGTGCACCTTGAGGCCACGTGAAGTGTCGAAAGCCCGCTGGCAGGAGGTCACGGGGCAGACCCAGGTGCCACTGGTCGACTGACCGAGATGACCGAGATGACTGGCTGATGCACCACCTGTGCCCCCTACTGTGCCAACTTGCTGTGCTTTAGCCACCCGGCGCTCCGCTCGTTGTTGTGAGCGTCGCTCCTCCGCCCTCCGTTGTTGTTGGAGGGCGACTGCCTCCAACTGCCCAGTAGCGTCCTTCACGAGCCTCCTCCACTGAGGCCGATCTTGACACCGCTGGTACCAGTCATCGGCAAGTCCACTCAGCTCCACGTCCTCCTGTACCACATCACTCCATCTCTTCTCCAGCCCGTGCCGCGCCCGTCTAGCCCCCTCGATCCGGCCGAACAAAAGCTGTTTAGGCATGCGGTGGCTGGGCACAGAGACACACACAGAGACACACACAGAGACACACACAGAGACACATAGAGACACACACAGAGACACACAGAGACACACACAGACACACACAGACACACAGAGACACAGAGAGACACACACAGACACACACACACACAGAGACACACAGAGACACACAGAGACACACACAGACACACACAGACACACAGAGAGACACACAGAGAGACACACAGAGACACACACAGAGACACACAGAGACACACACAGAGACACACACAGAGACACACAGAGACACACAGAGAGACACACAGAGAGACACACAGAGACACACAGAGACACACAGAGAGACACACAGAGACACACACAGAGACACACACAGAGACACACAGAGACACACACAGAGACACACACAGAGACACACACAGAGACACAGAGACACACACAGAGAGAGACACACACAGAGACACACAGAGACATACGGAGACACACAGAGACATAAAAACACACAGAGACACACAGAGAGACACACAGAGACACACACAGAGACACACACAGAGACACACAGAGAGACACACACAGAGATACACACAGACACACACAGAGATACACACATAGACACACACAGAGACACACACAGAGACACACAGAGAGACACACAGAGAGACACACCCAGAGACACACAGAGACACACAGAGACACACAGACACACACAGAGACACACAGAGACACACAGAGAGACAACGCCTCTGTGTCGAGGCCTTAAATAGAGAGGGGGGAGGGTGGAGCAGAGAGAGAGGCGGGGGATTGGGGTTGAGAACAATGAGAGATTTGTGTGGAATTCCTGTGTATCTCTGTGTGTGTCTCTATCTGCTTGTGTGTCTATGTGTCTCTGTGTCTGTGTTTTGTCTCTCTCTCAAATTTAGCAATCTTTGGAAGAACGTAATCAACCAGCTAAGGTGTTGACTGTTGTGTTAACCGATTCTCTGTGTTGTATTGCATTATATTTCTAAGTTTACTACGTTTGTTTTCTCATTCATTCTTGTCTGATGATGGTTGCTTGTGCTGCAATCGAAACGTCGTATTCTATTATTATTTAATTTATTTTCTTTCTACGTGACTTTAGCGAAAGAACCAAATAGTAATTCCTGCAGTCACGAAAGCTTAAAATCTAGTTTAAAGAGCTATATAGCCTTACCTGATTTCGTTTTCGTCTATGGTTCTATCCGAGTCTCTGGATCTCTTTTGGTCTCTATGGTTCTCTATGACATATGGATCTCTATTGGTCTCTTGGGCTTTAAATGGATTTGTATGAGTATTGGTTGCTATGGGTCTTTGTTGGTTTCTGTGGGTTTCCGTGGATGTCTATTGTTCTGTATCGGGATCTCTTTGTGCCTCTTTGGGTCTCTATGAGTTGTGAGTGTCTATCAGTATCTGTGGGTGTAGTTTAGATAACGTCAACAACAACAACAACGTCAACAACAACAACAAAGGTGGTGGTACAATGCTGCAAGTGAACGCGTTGCAGAGGTTTTTTGAGATGATGTCGTGGCACAGAGCTCCTCCTCTGATACCAAAGAAACTGCCGCGCCGGGAGATACAATTATAATGGGGCGGTGCCGACCTGTGGCTGTGCGAGTTCAGCGGTGGCGGTGGCGGTGGTGCAGAAACCCTGGACAGCACCACGGAGCGCATGGACACGGAGCGCAGATGCACGTAGCTCGCTACACACGATGCACATGATGCGTAGTGACGCGTTGTGACGCGTTGTGACGCGTGGTGACGCGTGGTGACGCGTGGTGACGCGTGGTGACGCGTGGTGACGCGTGGTGACGCGTGGTGACGCGTGGTGACGCGTGGTGACGTGTTGTGACGCGTGGTGACGCGTGGTGACGCGTTGTGACGCGTTGTGACGCGTTGTGACACGTGGTGACACGTGGTGACGCGTTGTGACGCGTGGTGACGCGTTGTGACGCGTGGTGACACGTGGTGACGCGTTGTGACGCGTGGTGACACGTGGTGACGCGTTGTGACACGTTGTGACGCGTAGTGACGCGTTGTGACGCGTTGTGACGCGTGGTGACGCGTTGTGACGCGTAGTGACGCGTTGTGACGCGTAGTGACGCGTGGTGACGCGTGGTGACGCGTGGTGACGCGTGGTGACGCGTAGTGACACGTGGTGACGCGTGGTGACGCGTGGTGACGCGTGGTGACACGTGGTGACGCGTTGTGACGCGTTGTGACGCGTGGTGACGCGTGATGACACGTGGTGATGCACGTGGCTCACGATACACAACTTGCAGTGACGTGTAGTGAACACAGGTCACGTGAGTCCGTGTGAGTCCACGTGAACGTCACCACTCCACTATGAGACCTCCTTTACCAGTGGCATCTGGTCCAACACCAATGGAGACTCGGCTCTAAGAAAAGCTGTCTCGGTTGTGGACCAATCAACTTCAAGGACAGTGCATATCATTATCATCATCATCAGAGTTGTTTATTTTTGTTTAAATTTTGACTGCTTGTGTTGTGGTCATTGCAAACATGATGCCTTGTATACAGGTGTCAGTTTTTGTACCAGTTGAAAGGGTAAAAACCTGTCACCACTCCAGTTGAAGAGCATCCCGCATGGAGCGTTCGACCGTCTCAGCTCCCTCACCCACGCCTATTTAGTTGGCAACCCATGGGAGTGCGAGGGCAGGGGACAAGCATGGCACTGCGGTGTGGGAGCTATGCACCAGGCTGTGTGTGTGTAGTACGCGTGCTGTGTGCAGCTACGTTGGTGTTGTGTGCATGGCACGTGGTGTGTGCGTGTGTATGTTGTCTTTGTGTATCTGTGTGTATCTCTGTGTGTATCTGTGCCGGGCTTGATAGGTACTGTACTTCTCCTCGCTAACAGTACTTGCCTCAACAGTATGTTAAGTCTATACGGGGGATCTTTATCTTTCTCTTTGCATCTGTCTGTCTATATCTGTTTGTGTATCTGTGTATGTATGTGTTTCTGTGTGTGTGTTTATCTTTGTTTGAATTTGTGTCAGCATTTATAGGCGCAACTACTCGTTAACAGCACTTGCCCCAACAGTCTGCGACACGGGGGTTATTTCTCTTTGTATATGTGTATTTGTGTGTGTACTGTGTGTGTATCTGTGTGTGTACTCTGTGTATCTGTGTGTGTGTGTCGATGTTAGACGTGGTTTAGTGTAACCAGGCTGGATTGTGTGAGGAGCTCACAAATCCTTGAAAGATCTGGAGAAAGTCCCATCGGTGAGGTCCTCCGGCAGGCAAGGCTGCGTTGGCTGGGCCATGTAGCCGGCATGGCAAGTCACCGCATGCCTAAACAGCTTTTGTTCGGCCGGATCGAGGGGGCTAAACGGGCGCGGCACGGGTTAGAGAAGAGATGGAGTGACGTGGTACAGGCAAATGTGGAGCTGAGTGGACTTGCCGATGACTGGTACCAGCGGTGTCAAGATCGTCCTCTGTGGAGGAGGCTCGTGAAGGACGCTACTGGGCAGTTGGAGGCAGTCGCCCTCCAACAGCAACGGAGGGCGGAGGAGCGACGCTCACAATAACGAGCGGAGCGCCGGGTGGCTAAAGCACAGCAAGTTGGCACAGTAGGGGGCACAGGTGGTGCATCAGCCAGTCCTCTCGGACATCTCGGTCAGTCGACCCGTGGCACCTGCTGGGTCTGCCCCGTGACCTCCTGCCAGCGGGTGTTCGACACTTCACGTGGTAGCCTCAATGTGCACATGGCCTGGCACAAGCGTCGTGGTGACGTCACCGCCACTTAGTGGCGAATGGCGGTTGTTGTTGTTGTGTGTCTGTGTGTGTGTATATCTGTGTAGTCACGATTATCTGATCCGGTTCTGGGCCTCCTCTAGGTTGACTCTGCCTCAAATAAGTACCTGATGCGTTGTGTAAACATCGCCACTGGGGAAACAAAGGCCGCCGGGCGTGGTCCTCATGTGTCTTTCTGGCCTTCAAAGGTGCTCGCTAACAGCACTTGCCCCAACAGTCTGTGGCACGAAATACGGAGATCTGTGTCTGTGTTTAATTGTTGTGTGTTTTCTGTAACATCCTAAACTTGTACCGGTGTTGTGTTGCATTGAGATTATCTAGAGAAGTGGTTCTTATCATTTCACTGCAGCCTGCACCCCTTTGATTGTGAATCCTAAAAAAAATTATCATGTGAATAAACACGGAGGGTTTGATGAAACAAAGTAAGTTGTACTAACATTGCCCCGTGCTTCATTTATTTTTCGATGATTTACCTTCTAAAAATAATCTGCCCGTGTCTCGCACCCCCAGGGTGTGCGTGCTGCACCCCAGACTAAGAAGAGCCACTGGGCTTAGAGTGTGGAGCTGCCTGTGCCGGTTACCAACAGCGTGGCCGCTATTGCTACCAGAGCACTTTGCGCTGTCTGGACTGTGCCTCCACGGCCACCCCTCACCCACGATGCCCGAGTGCTGAGCGGCCCAGCCACTCAAGTAGAGGATGTCCGTGCACTGACAGTCCCAGGGGTGTGGAGCGGAATTATCTATAACTCTGCACATAAAGCACTCAGCCTGACCAGAACAACAACAACAACAACCTGCAGCTTCAGCTCCTCCATTAGAACAACGCCCACCTCTTGACTCCTAGAACTGCATCTTCATCTTGCTACTGGTACTCACTGCCCCTGCAAACCAGCTATGAGCAGACCTACCCTTATCTCTATCACTACCCAATCACTACTCCTATCACTAACCCTATAATGACTGCTATCACTACCCCAACTCCTACCACTACCCCTATCACTAACCCTTTCACTATCATTATCACTACCCCACCCCCAATCACTACCTCTAGCACTAGCCAAACCCCTAGCAGAACCATCACCACTATGACTATCACGACCGCTATCACTATTATTACCAATATTACTATCACTATCCCAACCCCAATCACCACCCCTAACTCAACCTCTATTACTACCCCAACCACTATCACTACCCCAACCCGTATCACTACCCCTTTCACGAATCCTATCACTACCCTAAACATTGTCACTAAGCGATCACTACCACAACGACTACCCCAACCCCTATTAGTACCCCATCCTCTACGCAACGCAAAAGCGAAACGTCTCATTGCGCGGTTCGCTTCTAGCCTGCGGGACCGCCCAATGGCAGCGTCGCTGTGCAGTGCAAGGTGACTCGGAACCGGCCTGCAACCTGTAACCAGGCTGATGATGATGCAGCTGATGACGATGATGATGCAGCTCATGAAGATGATGGTGCTGCAGCTGATTATAAAGTTGCAGCTGATGATGATACTGCTTAAGATGAAGACGATGCAGCTGATGGTGATGATGATATTAGAGAAGTCCACGTCTCTAGTCCGAGTTGGTTCTGTTTGAGCACCACCACAACGGAGCGAGAAGCCACGTGGCCCTGACGTCACAGTAGACCAAGACCCAGACACCATGAGAAGTCACGTGGCCCTGACGTCACAGTAGACCAAGACCCAGACACCATGAGAAGTACGTGGCCCTGACGTCACAGTAGACCAAGACCCAGACACCATGAGAAGTCACGTGGCCCTGACGTCACAGTAGACCGAGACCCAGACACCATGAGAAGTCACGTGGCCCTGACGTCACAGTAGACCAAGACCCAGACGCCATGAGAAGTCACGTGGCACTGACGTCACAGTAAACCAAGACCCAGACACCACGAGAAGTCACGTGGCACTGACGTCACAGGAGACCAAGACCCAGACACCATGAGAAGCCACGTGGCCCTGACGTCACAGTAGACCAAGACCCAGACGCCATGAGAAGCCACATGGCCCTGACGTCACAGTAGACCAAGACCCAGACACCATGAGAAGCCACGTGGCCCTGACGTCACAGTAGACCAAGACCCAGACGCCATGAGAAGCCACATGGCCCTGACGTCACAGTAGACCAAGACCCAGACACCATGAGAAGCCACGTGGCCCTCAAGTCACAACAACAACAACATTGCGATCCCTGCCGACATCAGATGCTGTAATCTTGTCACCACCACCACAACTGCTGTGGTCCAGAGCGTCATCGGTGTTTTCGAAATCACCAAAATGAAGCTATAAAAACAATGTAGCAACAGTAATCATAGGAACTGTTATTTAAATTTAACAATAAACGATATGCATAACATGTACGACCAAACTTGCAGCCATAGCTGAAGCATGATACTCCCAGTGTATGATGTGTGAGTGAGTCAGTGGTAGTGTGAGTGAGTTTATGATGTATATGGTACGGGTGGGAATGAGATTGGGGGGACAGGTGAGAGGAAGTCATAAAAATATCTGAAGACAGGTCGCGGTGTGAATGTGCTACGGAGTGCGTGATATAGAGTCGGTGTCTATGAATGGTGGTCACGTTCTCTCGCGAACTTCCGCTTTGCGGTGTCCCCCAAGGGTCTATTCTGGGCGCTGTTCTCGTCACCGCGTGGAGATTCTTCCTCTTGGCAAAGTCATTTCAAGCTTCGGTGTAAAACTCCGTGTATGTGCTGATGATACTCAGGGCGCCACAGTGGCGAGAGAGATGTTAATTACCTCGCCTTGTTTGCAGGATGTCATGGGTTCGATCCCAGTCTCTGACAACGCCTGCTGTATGACCCGACTTTGCATCTCTCTCTCCCCGTGGTCGCGTGGATTTCTCTCCGGGTCCTCTGGTTTTTTCCTTCCACGTTTAGAATCAACGTCGCCACGCGTTTAGAGCATCAGGCTGCAGTAGAACAGTGAGACAAGGCAGGGACGGCAAGATGGACATAGAAGAGAGACCCACAGAGATGGAGCTACTGAGTATCACAGCGAGTTGTATTGTGATAGGGATCAAGAGAATAACGAGCTGCTGGGTGAGCTAAACAAGATATCCCCTCAGCACCACCGGGAGATACAGAGACACGTATACATACAGAGATACATAGAGATACATATAAATACACCTAGAGATACACATACATACACAGATATACATAGAAATACATAAAGATTAAAAGAGAAGCGTATAGATACACATGGAGAAACATAGAGATACACGTAGATTAATGTAGATATACATAGACACTTAGAAATATATAAATACACACGTACTTAGATATATACAGAGATACGTAGAGATACATAGATATATACAAGTAGAAATACATATACACGTAGATACACAGAGATAGATAGAGATACATAGAGATATTTAGAGAGTAACATATAGAGACATAGAGATATATTGATTTACACAGATACATAGAGATAGAGACACATAGAAATCCACCGAGATACATAGAGGTATAAAGAGATACACAGAGATACGTAGAGATGAGACGATGATGACGGTGATGATGAGGCTCGTGGCAGAGAGAGCGAAGAGAACGGGAAGGAAGCTGCTGAGCACTGCAGGGAAGACTTCCCCTCAGCACCACCGAGGGGGGTGATGACAATGATGACATCTCGTACGAAGAAATGGGAAAGGAAAAATAACAACATCTGAAGAGAACGCAAAAGTCCTGGAGTGGACGGCATAAGAAAGACAGAAACAGAGAGACAGACAGAGCAAGAGAGAGACGGAGAGAAATACATGGCCAGACAGAAAAAGACAGGATGAGAGACGGCTAGAGACAGAGAGAAAGATATAATAAGAGACAGAGAGAGACGGACGGAGACAGAGAGAGAGGCGGGAGGAGAGACAGACATAGAGACAGACAGAGAGAATGGTTCCCAAAAGCAGTAGGTATGATACAGGATTCACTAACATTTGACAGAAGCAAGCAAATATTAACCTAGAAGGCCAAACACTGAACATCTTAAAGAACAACATGCGTGTTCAGCAACAGCTCTGTATGCCTGCGAAACTTGGACATTAAAACAAGGACTGACAGAGATAAGATATTGACACTCGAAATGTATTGCAGCTGTCCGCTCGCTGCCGTGCCGAGTGAGCGGACAGCCGCTATTGGTACCAGAGCAGCGTGCATGGTCGGGGTCCACAGCGTAGCCTGATTCACCCCTTCTCACGACTCCTGGGTGCTGAGAGATCCAGCGGCTGAGATACAGGATAGCCGGAGAATAATCTTCTTATACATTGTGTAGATTTATGTATAGCAGCGTCTTATTCTTTTATTTTTTATATATTTACGTATAGCAGAGTCTTAGTTTTATACTTTTTACGGATTTATATAGCAGTGCCTTATTCTTATTAATTATATTGATGTATATATAGAATGTCCTTATTCTCATATCTTACATAGATTAATATGAGCAGTGCCTTATTCTTATACCTTGTATAGATTTGTGTTTTTGAAGAGCCTTGCTCTAATATCTCATATCGATTGAGATATAGCAGTTTTATTCTTATATCTTGTATGTGTTTACATATAGCAGTTTGTTATTCTCATATCTTGTATAGATTCATATATAGAAGATTCTTATTGTCATATCTTTTATAGGTGTGAATATAGCAGAGCCTTATTCTCATATCTCATTCATATTTATCTATATCAGTGACGTATTGTGATATCTAAATTAGATGTATTTAAAGCAAAGCCTTATTCTTATACCTTATAGGGATTCATATACAGCACAACCTTATTTACATACCTTTTAAAGGTTTATAAATAGTAGCACCTTAGTATGTTATCTAAAGTAAGCTGATGCTGGTGCAGATACAGATGATGGTTCAGCTTGAGCATCACTACCGAGCGAGAAGCCACGTGGCCCTGACGTCACAGTAGACCAAGACCCAGACGCCATGAGAAGCCACGTGGCCCTGACGTCACAGTAGACCAAGGCCCAGACGCCAGGAGAAGTCACATGGCCCTGACGTCACAGTAGACCAAGACCCAGACACCATGAGAAGCCACGTGGCCCTGACGTCACAGTAGACCAAGACTCAGACGCCATGAGAAGTCACGTGGCCCTGACGTCACAGTAGACCAAGACCCAGACACCATGAGAAGTCACGTGGCCCTGACGTCACAGTAGACCAAGACTCAGACGCCATGAGAAGTCACGTGGCCCTGACGTCACAGTAGACCAAGACCCAGACACCATGAGAAGTCACGTGGCCGTGATGTCTCAACAACAACAACGCGATCCCAGCCGAAAGCAGATGCTAGAATCTTGTTACCATCACCGCCTCCATCACTGCTGTCGCCCACAGCGCAATCGCTGATGATTGCCATCAGTGAACCGCAAGTTCATTGACACCCTGAACAGTCCGTTCACTAATGCTCTGAACCCATCACAGGGTGACCAACGCTAACCTTGCATGGATAATGAAGGGGAGTGATTACGCTGAAGTTCACCATCTCGCTATAATGCAATCGGTGATAACAATCAAGGAGATTGGCCCTCGATGAAATCAATCGATAGACCAATCGGCGATTGGTCGCGTGATTGACAGCCGTCCGTTAACGATCATCAGACGGAGGAATGCGACACGTGACACGTCACGTGGTCAGTGCCAAGTGCTTCGTGTGGGTGTCGTTATCAGCATCACGACAACGATCACGATTCTGTGACAGGTGCAGAAAGTTAGAACGCCTCCGACTCAGGGGCCACATTGGAACCTAACGAGGGCTGTACGGTGTGGGCTGGGAGATGTTAACTACCTCGCCTGGTATGCAGGAGGTCGTGGGTTCTATCTCGACCTTGACACCTGCTGCGTTACATTGGGAGTTTGAATGTCTCTCCCTCTGCTCGTGTTTGTGGCGGATTCTTCTCCGGGTCCTTCAGTTTTTTCCCTTCACATTTAAAGTCGAGAGAAAGTGGTAAATAATGTAAATTTTAATCTTAATTAGGGGCTTTCGTGACTGCAGGAATTAATCTTTGTTTTTTTCGGTAAAGTCACGTATAAAGATAAAATAATAAATTAAATAATAGCATACTACGACGTTTCGATTTAAACACAAGCAATCATCATCAGGTATAAAAGAAATAGCAACAAAAATCTAACCAGAAAACTATAGACAGACATATAAACAGACAGATATCACAAGGACACACAGAGAGAGAACACGTATCGGCACAAAGAGAGAGATCGTCTCTGTGACGAGGCCTTAAATATAGAGAGGGGGCGGGGGCGGAGAGAGGGAGGGGGCAGAGAAAAAATGTGCATGTCAATGAGTGGACGACGACGTGGTACGGTACGCAAGCTTGAAAATTAGGAGAAAGACAAACTAACATTAAATAACTAAATGAACGACGTTTGGCTCGCAACCCCCTCGAGAGAGGAGACGGAGTGGGGTCGGTGTGAATGACAGCGCGGCGTCCGCGTGGCCTCACATCACGCAGAGACGTCCACATCTGGCGGCCAGAAGCTCCACCGCCTTAACCGCTGCGTCTCAGCAGGAGCCTGGCACGTTCATCTACAGCGCAGGGTTCGGGGGGGAAACCACCACGGGGCGCAGCTGTGAGCCAGGGAAGGACTGAGCCGTGCCCTGTCAGCACCGAGGAGGTGGCTCGGTGAAGCAGATCGACTCCCCGTGGCCCACAGGGGTGGACGTGGCTACGAGCCCCTTGCATAGAGCAGCACGGTGTCTAGGAGATGTTAACTCCTTCGCCTGGTATACAGGAGGTCGTGGATTCCATCCCGACCCTGACGCTTGCTATATGGTTGGAGTCTGTGTGTGTGTCTCTCTCTCTCCCCGTGGTCGTTGGGATTTTTCTCCGGGTCCTCTGGTTCTTACCTCCACATTTAGTATCAACGTGCGTTCAGAGTTTGTGGCCACTGCTGTCAAATGCCACGTGACAATAAGCCACTTCGCTGAGCGATTATTGGTGATTTTGTTTTCATATTGCGTAGAATTGTGAACTCTAAGCCATGTCAGACATTAGTACATCTAATCGGCATAATCATTCTGTTCACTGCAGCACAATGACTCAGTCCGTACCAGGCGTGCGGTGCAGTTAGGAGATGTTCATGTGCTCGGCATTTGAAGGCCTGAAGCGCAGTTCCTTTGCTCAGAGTCAGTGGACAGGTGCAGGTCGTTTCTGTTTTGATCCGTCCTGTCGAGGCTTGGCTTTGTTGTAGCAACTGAGCGGTGCGGTGGAGGTGTCACGCTATACATGACCTGATCTGAAAGCATCCGAAGACTCATGACAGATCGTGCGCAGGCAACAGCCACTCGGTCAAGTGTGGGGTGACCAGCGATTTTGTTATACACCCGTTACCTGCAAGGTCGCTTCTCACAAAGATGATTATAGCTCAGTGGGACTTACCTGGCATACTTGGGAAGTCTCCTGGTGTGGGATAACGACTGAACAGAAGACGTAAAAAGCGAGGATCTCTAAAAGCCAAAGGAGTTAGTGGCAGGATTCACTATCATCTGTAGAAGCAAGCAAATCTTAAGCTACAAGACACAACACTGAACATCTTAAAGAACAACATTCGTGTTCAGTAGCAGCTCTGTATGACTGCGAGACTTGGACATTAAAACAAAGACTGACAGAGATAAGATGTTGACACTAGAAATGTATTGCAGCTGCTGCTGCTGTGACCACTCCAGGACTCCCAGCACTGCGAGCTCAGTCGAGGCTCTCACCGCGCTGTCCGCTCGCTGCCGTGCCGAGTGAGCGAACAGCCGCTATTGGTACCAGAGCAGCGCGCCTGGTCGGGGTCCACACTATAATAGGGATCCCTCACGACTCCAGGGTGCTGAGAGATCCAGCGGCTGAGGTACAGGATGTCTGAACAGGCGCAATTGGCCGGAGAATAATCATCTTATACATTGTGTAGATTTATATTAGCATCACCACAACGATCACGATTCTGTGACAGGTGCAGAAAGTTAGAACACCTCCAACTCAGGAGGCGTTTGCAGGAGGTCATGCGTTCGATCCCGACCCTGACGCCTTCTGTATATTTGGAGTTTGAGTGTCTCTCTGCCCATGGCCACGTGTTTTTTTCACCGGGTCCTCCAGTTTTCCCTCCACCATTATAATCAAAGTCACACATTTAAAGCATTTGGATACTGCTATGAATATCCAGGTGAAGATCATATCAGCCACTTCGTTCAGTTGCGACAGCTATATAGCCTTACCTGATTTAGTTTTCGTCTATGGGTCTATCCGAGCCTCTGGGTCTCTTTTGGTCTCTATGGTTCTCTATGACATATGGGTCTCTATTGGTCTCTTGGGCTTGAAATGGATTTGTATGAGTATGGGTTGCTATGGGTCTCTGTTGGTTTCTGTGGGTCTCCGTGGATGTTTATTGTTCTGTAGCTGGATCTCTTTGGGTCTCTATGAGTTGTTAGTTTCTATAAGTATCTGTGGGTGTTGTTTAGATAACGTCAACAACAACAACAAAGGTAGTTGTGCAATGCTGCAGGTGAACGCGTTGCAGAGGTTTTCTGAGATGATGTCGTGGCACAGAGCTCCTCCTCTGATACCAAAGAAACTGCCGCGCCGGGAGATACAATTATAATGGGGCGGTGCCGACTTGTGGCTGTGCGAATTCAGCAGCGGTAGTGTCGGTGGTGCAGAAACCCTGGGCAGCACCACGGAGCGCATGGACACAGAGAGCAGATGCACGTAGCTCGCTACACACGATGCGTAGTGACGCGTGGTGACACGTGGTGACGCGTTGTGACGCGTGGTGACACGTGGTGATGCGTGGTGACGCGTTGTGACGCGTTGTGACGCGTGGTGACGCGTGGTGACGCGTGGTGACACGTGGTGACGCGTGGTGACACGTGGTAAAGCACGTGGCTCACGATACACACTTGCAGTGATGCGTAGTGAACGCAGGTCACGTGAGTCCGTGTGAGTCCACGTGAACGTCACCACTCCACTATGAGACCTCCTTTACCAGTGGCAAAATATAGTGATAGGCGTACAACTCAAAGACAGCGCACTATCAGAGTATTGAGAGCTCGGGGTAAGCATTTACACTATGAGACCTCCTTTACCAGTTGCATCTTGTCCAACACCAATGGAGACTAGGCTCTAAGAAAAGCTGTCTCGGTTGTGGACCAATCAACTTCAAGGACAGTGCATATCATTATCATCATCAGAGTTGTTTCTTTTTGTTTGCATTTTGACTGCTTGTGTTGTGGTTATTGCAAACATGATGCCTTGTATAAAGGTGTCAGTTATTGTACCAGTTGAAAGGGTAAAAACCTGTCACCACTCCAGTTGAAGAGTATCCCTGACGGAGCATTCGACCATCTTAGCTCCCTCACCCACGCCTATTTAGTTGGCAACCCATGGGAGTGCGAGGGCAGGGGACGAGCGTGGCTCTGCGGTGTGGGTGCTATGCACCAGGCTGTGTGTGTGTAGTACGCGTGCTGTGTGCAGCTACGTTGGTGTTGTGTTCATGGCACGTGGTGTGTGCGTGTGTATGTTGTCTTTGTGTATCTGTGCTGGGCTTTATAGGTGCTTCTACTCGCTAACAGTACTTGCCCCAACAGTCTGTTAAGGCTATAAGGGGGGTCTTTGTCTTTCTCTTTGCATCTGTGTGTGTGTCTGTATTTGTGTGTCTGTGTGTTTATGTGTTTCTGTGTGTGTATATCTGTGTGTGAATCAGTGCCAGCATTTATAGGCGCTTCTACTCGCTAAAAGCACTTGCCCCAAAAGTATGTTAAGGCTAAACGGGGTTTTTTTGTCTTTGTATCTGTGTGTGTGTCTATGTGTGTGTATCTGTGTGTGTATCTGTATGTGTGTATGTGTGTGTATTCTGTTTATGTATCTATGTGTGAATCTGTGTGTGTCTGTGTGTGTTGTGTGTGTGTGTATGTGTGTACTGTGTGTGTATCTATGTGTGTACTGTGTGTGTATGTGTGTGTCTGTGTGTGTGTATGTCCGGCAAAACAACCTCCTACCTCCTCGCGGTGCCGGACGGGCAACACTGTCGTGGGCAGTGCTGTGGGGGGAGGGCCAATGCCCATTGGCCTCTCCCCTCATGGCGTCTGTGACCACCACAGTGGCTAAACGGGGGCTCTGGACGGGTGTGAGGGGCTGGTAACCCCTCCACCTTCAATTCATTACCACTAAACCACGAATTAAACATAAATCTGTAACAAATAAGCTTGTGCCGGAGGCCCCGGGGGGTCAGGCTTTTATGACGTCTCCTGGCCAAACCCCATTTGGCGGAGCCAGGAGATTGAATTTTCACCCTCGGGGCTCCTCCAGAAACAACAAAAAACCATTGCGGATGGCCACGTGGAATGTTCGAACGCTCACTGCGGAGGAGAGGCTGCCACTCCTCTGTCGGGAGCTGGACCGGTACCGCCTGGATCTCTGTGGCATTCAGGAGGTCCGGTGGACCGGTTCTGGCTCCTGCCACCATGAGGGGTGGACAGTCCTCTACTCGGGGCAGGAGACTGCCAAACAACAGGGTGTGGCTCTTCTTCTGAACAAAAGAATGAAGGGGGCGTGGGAGCGTGGCGGTGAGGTGTGGGAAGCTGTAAGCCCCAGGATACTTTGGGCTCGCCTTCCCATCAACCAGAGGCGAGGAGTGGTGGTCGTGGTTACTTATGCCCCCACCGAAGACGAACATCCGTGGAGGGATGCAAGCAAAGCCGATGAGTCAGACGCTTTCTATGACCTCCTGTCACAGGTGCTGGCTAAAGTGGCCACTCGGGACAGAGTCATCTTGTTGGGTGACTTCAATGCCCGAGTTGGTCATGATGCTGACACCTGGTCTGGAGTGATTGGAAGGCATGGGCCAGATCAGCTCAATAATAACGGTAGGAGGCTGCTAGATTTTTGTGCAGCCCATGGGCTTGTAATTACCAACACGCTCTTCCGGCATCGGCGCATCCACACAACATCATGGATACATGCCGGGTCCAAGCAAGAACATCTGCTGGACTACATAGTGACGGACCAGCGGATGCGAACCCATGTCCTTGACACCAGGACCTACCGTGGAGCTGATCTGTCCTCTGACCATCGACTAGTCATCTGTAAGATGCGCCTGCCTTTCTTCCACTCCGGTGGTGGGTGTACACCCAGGATCCCATTCCAACCAAAAGTGGCCTGGTCTCAGTTAGCTGATGAAAGTTGCAAGCGAGAATTTCATCATCGCTTGCAGCTGGGGTTGGCATCGTCCCCCACTCCACCTGATGTCGAGGGTAAATGGGCGAGGTTTAGGACTGTGACTCATGCAGCTGCAATGGCTGCTTTGGGTACGCGGTCCAGACCTCCCCAGAAACCCTGGCTGACAGAGGAGGTGTTCAGGTTAATTGAGAAAAAGCGACAGGCCCACTCTCATCGCCTACAGCATCCCACGTCAGAGAATGAGGAGGTTTACCGCAGCCTTCGCTCGGAAGTTCGGAGAGCCGTAAGGCGTTGTAAGGATGGGTGGTGGTCGCGGGTTGCTGAGGAGATGGAGTCTGCCTCAGTGGCCCGTGATCACAAATCACTATTTAACTCCATCAAAAAAGTAACCTGCAGCGCCACACCTATTACCATCATTAGAGGAAAAAACGGTGATCCAATCTCCGACCCCCAGGAACAGGTTTGCAGATTTGCTGAGCATTTCTGTGAGGTCCTGGGGGAGGGAAATTCTCTCAGCCAGGAAAACATCATGGCACAAAGTGGGGATAACCCTGCTGAGGCTGCGGTGCCTCAAATATTGGAAGAGGTCACCCCCTGTGAGTGGCTGGCTGAGGTTCCAGCTGTTGAGGAAGTACTGAGGGCGATCCGGAGTCTGAGACCAGGGAAGGCACCGGGCAGAGATGATCTCCCAAGCGAAATGCTGAGGGAGGGTGGCGTTTGTGCACAGACTGCCCTATATGACATCATAACAACAGTCTGGACCACTGGACGGGTTCCGCAGGACTGGAAGGATGCCCTGGTGGTCCCCCTCTTTAAGAAGGGGGACCGCACAGACTGTAACAACTACAGGGGCATCTCACTCCTCAGTGTGCCGGGTAAGGTCCTGGCAAGGATTATTCAACATCGCCTTGCTAGGCACGCTGAGGAGGGGCTTGCGGAGCCCCAATGCGGTTTCAGGAAAGGGCGGTCCTGCACAGATGCCATATTTTCTGTCCGTCTGCTACAGCAGAGGTGTAGGGAATTCCAAAAAGACCTACATCTCTGCTTTATTGACCTGGTCAAGGCCTATGATACCATCAGTAGGACTGGACTCTGGGTTGTTCTTCGTGCTTTCGGAGTCCCTGACCCTCTGCTCACGATCATTAAGGACCTTCATGATGGTGAGCGGGCCCGGGTAAAACTACGTGGCCGGGAGTCGGAGCCTTTCCCTGTACACCTTGGGGTGCGACAGGGATGTCCTCTGGCTCCCACATTATTTAACATCTATTTTGACCGCGTAGTTCGTGAAGCCTTCAATAGCTGTACCGGGGGAATTTCCGTTTGGTACAGATATAATGGGAGGCTGATCGACGCCCGGGTGCGATCAAGGGATGGCTCCCTATTGGTCAACCACGTTATGTATGCCGATGATTTGGTAATAGCTGCTCATTCAGAAGAGGAGTTGGAGGCGCTGCTGCTGAGACTGGAGCGTGCCACTAAGAGGTGGGGCCTTACCATCAGCCCCACCAAAACCAAGCACCTGCCTGGGTATTTTGTACCATCGGACACTCCACCCCCACAACTCCCAATTGGTGATGGGGCAGTTGTGGAGAGAGTGGAGAGTTTCCCATACCTGGGCAGTGTGCTTATGACCGGCTCCAGTCTATCAGCAGAGGTCTCACTCCGAATCAGTCGAGCGGCAATATCTTTTCATCGGTTGCGTAACGCTGTGTGGAAGCTACCTGGTCTGTCGCTCCGCACGAAGCTTCAGGTCTTCTCGGCCACGGTCATTCCCTCCCTTCTCTACGCTTGCGAGACGTGGACCCCCCTGGTGGAGCATCTTCGCCGGTTGGAAACATTTAGGCTGGCCTGCCTACGATCCATCCTGGGTTTAACCAGGCTGGATTGTGTGAGGAGCTCACAAATCCTTGAAAGATCTGGGCAAAGTCCCATCAGTGAGCTCCTCCGGCAGGCAAGGCTGCGTTGGCTGGGTCATGTAGCCCGCATGCCCAGCCACCGCATGCCTAAACAGCTTTTGTTCGGCCGGATCGAGGGGGCTAGACGGGCGCGGCACGGGCTGGAGAAGAGATGGAGTGATGTGGTACAGGAGGACGTGGAGCTGAGTGGACTTGCCGATGACTGGTACCAGCGGTGTCAAGATCGGCCTCAGTGGAGGAGGCTCGTGAAGGACGCTACTGGGCAGTTGGAGGCAGTCGCCCTCCAACAACAACGGAGGGCGGAGGAGCGACGCTCACAACAACGAGCGGAGCGCCGGGTGGCTAAAGCACAGCAAGTTGGCACAGTAGGGGGCACAGGTGGTGCATCAGCCAGTCATCTCGGTCATCTCGGTCAGTCGACCAGTGGCACCTGGGTCTGCCCCGTGACCTCCTGCCAGCGGGCTTTCGACACTTCACGTGGCCTCAAGGTGCACTTGGCCTGGCACAAGCATCGTGGTGACGTCACCGCCACTTAGTGGCGAATGGCGGTTGTTGTTGTTGTATGTGTATTGTGTGTGTGTACTGTGTGTGTACTGTGTGTACTGTGTTTGTATCTGTGTGTGTATGTGTGTGTGTTGTGTGTGTGTATGTGTGTACTGTGTGTGTTGTGTGTGTATGTGTGTGTGCGTATGTGTATTGTGTGTGTGTTGTGTCTGTGTATCTGTATGTGTATCTGTGTGTGTGTGTATGTGTGTGGCGTTTGTGCACAGACTGCCCTATATGACATCATAACAACAGTCTGGACCACTGGACGGGTTCCGCAGGACTGGAAGGATGCCCTGGTGGTCCCCCTCTTTAAGAAGGGGGACCGTACCGACTGTAACAACTATAGGGGCATCTCACTCCTCAGTGTGCCGGGTAAGGTCCTGGCAAGGATTATTCAACATCGCCTTGCTAGGCACGCTGAGGAGAGGCTTGCGGAGCCCCAATGCGGTTTCAGGAAAGGACGGTCCTGCACAGATGCCATATTTTCTGTCCGTCTGCTACAGCAGAGATGTAGGGAATTCCAAAAAGACCTACATCTCTGCTTTATTGACCTGGTCAAGGCCTATGATACCATCAGTAGGACTGGGCTCTGGGTTGTTCTTCGTGCTTTCGGAGTCCCTGACCCTCTGCTCACGATCATTAAGGACCTTCATGATGGTGAGCGGGCCCGGGTAAAACTACGTGGCCGGGAGTCGGAGCCTTTCCCTGTACACCTTGGGGTGCGACAGGGATGTCCTCTGGCTCCCACATTATTTAACATCTATTTCGACTGTGTAGTTCGTGAAGCCTTCAATAGCTGTACCGGGGGAATTTCCATTTGGTACAGATATAATGGGAGGCTGATCGACGCCCGGGTGCGATCAAGGGATGGCTCCCTATTGGTCAACCACGTTATGTATGCCGATGATTTGGTAATAGCTGCTCATTCAGAAGAGGAGTTGGAGACGCTGCTGCTGAGACTGGAGCGTGCCACTAAGAGGTGGGGCCTTACCATCAGCCCCACCAAAACTAAGCACCTGCCTGGGTATTTTGTACCATCGGACACTCCACCCCCACAACTCCCAATTGGTGATGGGGCAGTTGTGGAGAGAGTGGAGAGTTTCCCATACCTGGGCAGTGTGCTTATGACCGGCTCCAGTTTATCAGCAGAGGTCTCACTCCGAATCAGTCGAGCGGCAATATCTTTTCATCGGTTGCGTAACGCTGTGTTGAAGCTACCTGGTCTGTCGCTCCGCACGAAGCTTCAGGTCTTCTCGGCCACGGTCATTCCCTCCCTTCTCTACGCTTGCGAAACGTGGACCCCCCTAGTGGAGCATCTTCGCCGGTTGGAAACATTTAGGCTGGCCTGCCTACGATCCATCCTGGGTCTAACCAGGCTGGATTGTGTGAGGAGCTCACAAGTCCTTGAAAGATCAGGGCAAAGTCCCATCAGTGAGCTCCTCCGGCAGGCAAGGCTGCGTTGGCTGGGTCATGTAGCCCGCATGCCCAGCCACCCCATGCCTAAACAGCTTTTGTTCGGCCGGATCGAGGGGGCTAAACGGGCGCGGCACGGGCTAGAGAAGAGATGGAGTGATGTGGTACAGGAGGACGTGGAGCTGAGTGGACTTGCCGATGACTGGTACCAGCGGTGTCAAGATCGGCCTCAGTGGAGGAGGCTCGTGAAGGACGCTACTGGGCAGTTGGAGCCAGTCGCCCTCCAACAACAACGGAGGGCGGAGGAGCGACGCTCACAACAACGGGCGGAGCGCCGGGTGGCTAAGGCACAGCAAGTTGGTACAGTAGGGGGCACAGGTGGTGCATCAGCCAGTCATCTCGGTCATCTCGGTCAGTCGACCCGTGGCACCTGCTGGGTCTGCCCCGTGACCTTCTGCCAACCGGCGTTCGACACTGCACGTGGCCTCAAGGTGCACATGGCCTAGCACAAGCGTCGTGGTGACGTCACCGCCACTTAGTGGCGAATGGCGGTTGTTGTTGTATGTGTATTGTGTGTGTGTTGTGTGTGTGTGTATGTGTGTACTGTGTGTATCTGTGTATGTGTACTGTGTGTGTATGTGTGTGTTGTGTGTGTGTATTGTGTGTGTGTATGTGTGTACTGTGTGTGTTGTGTGTATGTATATGTGTGTATCTGTTTGTGTATGTGTGTGTCTGTGTGTGTGTTGTGTGTGAGCAGCGGTAGTGTAGCAGTTCGCGTGCTGCGCAATGATCCTGGCCACCTGGGTTCGAATCCCGCTCACGGCCAACACCTGTGACAATATGTGAACTTCTCCACGGCCTCCCCTAGGTCGACTCAGCCTCAAATGAGTACCTGGTGCAGTGGGTAAACATCGCCACTGGGGAAACAAAGGCGGTCCGGCGTGGTGCTGTACACCCACCCTCTCGTGCACCGTTCTGGCCTTCATAGAGTGCTCGCAAATAGCACTTGCCCCAACAGTCTGTTGCAGGCTATGCGGGGGATCTGTGTCTTTGTCTTATTTGCGTGTGTTCTCTGTAACATCCTAAACGTTTACTGGCGTTGTGTTGCATTGAGATTATGTAAAGACGTTGTTTTAACATTTAACTGCAACTTGCTCCACTTTGTTTCTTAATCGTAAAAAACGCATAATGTGAATAACACAGAGGGTTTAATCAAACAAAGTAAGTTGTACTTACATTGCCCCGTGTTTAATTTATTTTTCGATGATTTACCTTCTAAAAATAATCTGCCCGTGTCTCGCACCCCCAGGGTGTGCGTGCTGCACCCCAGACTAAGAAGAGCCACTGGGCTTAGAGTGTGGAGCTGCCTGTGCCGGTTACCAACAGCGTGGCCGCTATTGGTACCAGAGCACTTTGCGCTGTCTGGACTGTGCCTCCACGGCCACCCCTCACCCACGATGCCCGAGTGCTGAGCGGCCCAGCCACTCAAGTAGAGGATGTCCGTGCACTGACAGACCCAGGGGTGTGGAGCGGAATGATCTATAACTCTGCACATAAAGCACTCAGCCTGACTAGAACAACAACCTGCAGCTTCCACTCCTCCATTAGAACAACGCCCACCTCTTGTCTCCGAGACCTGCATCTTCATCATCACCACCTCTGCCACCCAACTATGAGCAGGCCTACCCCTAATCCTGCCTCAACCCCATCACTACAGCTATCACCATCACTACCTCTACCCATATCACTTTCCCTATCACTATCCCTATCTCTACTCCAACGCTTATCACCACCCCGAACACCATTACTACCCCTATCACGGTAACTACCCCAATCACTACCACTACACCATCCCCTATCTCTACACCATCCCCTATTACTACACCTACCCCTATCACTAGACCTAACCCCTATAACTACCCCTACTCCAATCACTACATCTATCACCATCACTACCCCTATCACTACACCTACCCCTAATCCTATCTCAACCCCTATCACTACACTTATCACCATCACGACCCCTATCACTACCCCTATCACTGCTTCTATCACTACACTAAACCCTATCACTACTCCTACTCCTATCATGACACCGACCCCCATCACTACGTAGTGATTCAGTCACAACCGAAGAAATCACCCGACATCATGGACACGGCGTGCTTGACACGTCAGAAGGTAGAGCACGCCTTCTGATTGGTGCTGAACGGTGGCCTGAAAGGTGATTGGTTTGAGGCAGGGACATTGAAGGGTTTGGAGGTGGAAATACAAAACGGGAGAGCGCGATTGAAACGGAGGATGATTGCCAGGGTGGGACGGTTGTGGATCCGTTCGAGAAAGTGTGAAGGTGATTGGCTGGAGGGGAAAGCGAAGTTCAAGGAATCTTCTGGAAAGGAGCTCGAGGGAGGAAGCGAGAGAGAGAGAGATCGGGACAGGTGGAGTGAATCCTTGAAGACACCGCGTGTGTGGCTCGTGCTGGAAGCAGTAAAGACTTCTACTTGGGAAGGCTGCTGTGTCGGGTGTCACTGCACGACTATTGCATCGATTTAGAATGCGCAGCCTGAGGATTATTTGGTGGATGAACAGGCAGGGTTGAGGTTCACAGCGGAGAAAGCAAAGAGATGAAATAGGCGGGTTTACTACCGCGTCGTAGTTTTTTCAGAAAGCATTCGATGTCGGCTGAGGAAGATATGCAGCAGTAGGTATGAGACAAGAAGATCCACTATCAGAGACGGAGAGAGAGAGAGGGAGACAAAGAGAGAGCGACATAGATAAACAGAAGGCATTCGATACGACAAAGCAAGATATTCAACGTGAGCTACATTAAAATCACAGGGAGTAGGGAAAGACCGATAGAACAGATTGTGCACGAGTCTAGGTGGAAGTCAGCAGTAGAGATTGGACAGGAAATAGGAGAATGGTTCCCAACAGCAGTCGGTATGAGACAGGGAGATCCACCATCACCAAACAACCTCGTCACGTACTTTGGGAACAGAGTGACGGATTCCATTCAGGACATCGCCACGCAGGAATCTCTGTGTTGAAGGGGAAAGAGAAAATTCACCTGAGATTCGCGGACGACGTAGACGTGATGGGAAGAAAGCTGCGTAGCACTGCAGGAAAGTGTTCATAGCGCTGACTAAGCCAGGAGGGGATGCAGGGACTGAGGATGACTCGGGGAAAAGAGACAAAGACAGAGACAATGGTGATGGTGAAGGAGGACGTTGAGAAAGATGTAACAATAATAGAGAGCGGTGAGATTGTGAACGTGAAGGGAATTTGCGCGCTTGGGAAGTCTCCTGGCGTGGGACGACGACTGCACGGGAGTCGTGAAGAGCGAGAATCGCTGAAGGCTAAACGAGTCAGTGGCAGGATTCACTAACATCTTGCAGAAGCAAGAAAATCTTTAAGCTACAATACACAACACTGAACATGTTAAAGAACAGCATGCCTGTTCAGTAACAGCTCTGTATGCCTTGCGAGAATTGGACATTAAAACAAAGACTGACAGAGATAAGATGTTGACACTCGAAATGTATTGCAGCTGCTGCTGCTGCTGCTGTGACCACTCCAGGACTCCGCGCACTGCGAGCTCAGTCGAGGCTCTCACCGCGCTGTCCGCTCGCTGCCGTGCCGAGTGAGCGGACAACCGCTATTGGTACCAGAGCAGCGCGCTGAGTCGGGGTCCACTCTGCCTGTATTGGGATCCAACACAACTCCTGGGTGCTGAGAGATCCAGCGGCTGAGATACAGGATGTCTGAACAGGCGCAGTTGGCTGGAGCGTAATCATCTTATACATCGTATATATTTATATATAGCAGCGTCTTATTATTATATCTTAAATATATTTATATGGTAGTTCATTATTCTTTTGTCTTATAAAGATGTATATGTAGCATTGCCTTATATGTTATACAGATGTATAGATTTATATACAGCAGTACCTTATTCTTACGAAGATTTATATATAACAGCGCCTTATTCTTATATCGTGATGCTGCAGCTGATAAAGGAGTCCGTGTCTCCAGTCCGAGTTGGTTCTCTTTGACCACCACGACCAAGCGAGAAACCACGTGGCACTGACATCACAATAGAGCAAGGCCCATACGCCATGAGAAGTCACGTGGCCCTGAAGTCACAGCAACAACAACACCACAATCCCAGCTGACATCAGATGGTAGAATTTTGTTATCATCACCACCACCATCACTGCTGTCGCCCACAGCACTATTGTTGATGATCGCACTGAACCCATTACTGTATAACCAACGCTAGCAGTGCTTGGATAACGAGAGGGAGTGATTACGCAGTTCAACGTCTCGCTATGAATGTGCTCCGTGATTACAATCAAGGAGAATGGCCGTCGATGAAATCAATTGATAGATCGATCGTCGAGCGGTTGCGTGATTGACAGCCATTCGTTAACGATAATCAGGAGACGGAATGTGACGTGTCACGTGGTCAGTGCCAAGTGCCGTGTGTGGGTGTCGTTTTCAGCATCATGATAACGATCGTGATTCTGTTACATGTGTAGAGGAGTGAAATACGCGGTGCGCACAGTTAACCGAGGGCAACTGATGGCAAACAGGTGCGTGTGTGCAACGTCAGGGTTCCACGGACAAGCTGCCAGTTGTTAAGGGGCGACGCAGGTGCAAACGGGTTCGGCCGGGTGTGCACGTTGAGGCCGGAGGTGTTGCCAGGGAGATGGGAGATGGGGGCGATGATAAGGTGATTAATGTGACATCTGGCGCTCGCCTGGCGAGAGCTAAAGAGATGCATGGGAGGTCTGGGATAATTAGCAGAGTGATATAAGGGTGTGTGCCTGAGCGTAGAGGGAGTAGTTGCTGGAGACAAGAGCGAAGACATCTCATCGCTGCGACTCTAGCCGTCAATGGGACCTCAACCCTCATGCATCGCCGGGCGGGTATTGGCTCATCCCCCTGCCCGGGACAGACAGGTGAGTAGGTCTGAGGAAGCATAGGTGAGGGCAGCACTGGAAATATAGACTAGCGGTGTGCAAGATAATTCGTTTTTAAATCTAGATGTTGTACAAGTGCACAGCTGCAGTGGATTCCAAGTTTCGGGAGGAGCGTTACAGATGCCGGAGAAGCTGCGCATCTGAAGGCGCAGCGCGATGATGCGGTGACCTTCTCTAGGATAAGGAAGCATGCAATGAGGTGACCGTCTTTGTTCGACAGCTGAGCCACAAGCTGCTGCCGCTGCTGCTGCTGCGAAGATGCTGAGTGGAGTTGTCGTGATGATGGTTTATAGCTCTTTACTGATGACATCAGCAGCGAGGCGTTGCGGTTCATTTGCAGTAAGGAGCGTCTTGGAGGGTGCGGGTGGCAATGGGATTGGGGGGACAGGTGAGAGGAATTAACTTAAAATATCTGAAGATAGGTCGCGGTGTGAATGTGCTACGGAGTGCGTGATATAGAGCCGGTCGTGCTGCACAGTCTGGAAGCGTGTTGACTCTTTATCTTACCAGGTGTAAGGTCCCGCTGAGCTGTGTAGCAGCTCTTTGTTCAGAAGCCACCTGGCCACCACAAACGATAGCAGCTCAACCATGTGACTGATATCATTATCACAGAGAGACCCATAGACTCACAGAGACCCAAACTCATGGAGTCCCACAGAGTCCCATAACTATCGAGACCAATAACCAAAAAAAACATACCAATAGAGACCCATAATCATATAGATCCATACCCATAGAGACCCATACTCATAGAGAGCCATACCCATAGAGACCCATACTCATAGAGAGCCATACCCATAGAGAGCCATACCCATAGAGACCCATACCCATAGAGACCCATACCCATTAGGACCCATACCCATTAGGACCCATACCCATTAGGACCCATACCCATAGAAACCCATACCCATAGAGACCCATACCCATAGAGAGCCAAACTCATAGAGACCCATACTCATAGAGACCCATACCCATTAGGACCCATACCCATTAGGACCCATACCCATTAGGACCCATACCCATTAGGACCCATACCCATTAGGACCCATACCCATTAGGACCCATACCAATAGAAACCCATACCCATAGAGACCCATACCGATAGAGACCCATACCCATAGAGACCCATACCCATAGAGACCCATACCCATAGAGACTCATACCCATTAGGACCCATACCCATAGAGATCCATACCCATAGAGATCCATACCCAAAGAGACCCATACCCATAGAGACCCATACCCATAGAGATCCATACCCATAGAGACCCATACCCATAGAGACCCATACCCATAGAGACCCATACCCATAGAGACCCATACCCATAGAGACCCATACCCATAGAGACCCATACCCATAGAGACCCATACCCATAGAGACCCATACCCATAGAGACCCATACCCATAGAGACCCATACCCATAGAGACCCATACCCATAGAGACCCATACCCATAGAGACCCATACCCATAGAGACCCATACCCAAAGAGACCCATACCCATAGAGACCCATACTCATAGTGACCCATAGCCAGAGACCCATACCCATAGAGACCCAAACTAAACTATGTATTTATCTTACCCGGTGTAATTCCCCACTGAGCTGTGTAGCAGCTCTTTGTTCAGAAGCGATCTGGCCATCAATAACAATAGCAGCTCAACCAAGTGGCTGCTATCACCATCACCGTCATATAGATGGAGTGGGTCCAAGCACGTCACACACTCAGGCTTGGAGGCAACACTGTTCATTAACCAACATCACATAACCCTTAACAGAACAACAGCACAAGGTGGTAACCCACCATTCCTACACCTCGCTATGTACACTGGGAGCAGATGGCTATGTACATTCTGGAAGGACGACTGCAAATCGGACCAGGTGAGCCAACACGCTGCCTGGTCCATCAGACCTCCAGACCGCCGACGACGATGGATTCTTCTCAGCCAGGACCGACCCCGCTACCCCCCCCCCAGGGCTCGGCTTTTATCTTCACGGCGTGACTAGGCCCCGCCCTTGGCCACGCCTCCTTTCCCGATCCTTCGCGAGGGTTCAGGGCCCACGTCACGTGTTCCTCAACCCTGGCACCCCCACCGTCCGCCCCACATCCGGTCACGTGCCCCTTCCTGTTTACCCAGCCTCCCTTGCTGTGCCCATCCGGTGTCCGGGGAGAGGCTCCGCACCCACACGGTTCTGTCTCTACACAAGGGTACTCACACCAACGACACTACGTAGACATCACACGCACATAGAGACCGATAGAGACTGGTAGACACAATTAAAGATGCAAAGTGAATACAGAGATACACAGAGACATAGAGACACGTAGATACACATATAGATGCATATAGACCCATGGAGACCCATAGAAATACATAGAGATACACATAGAGATGCATAGAGACCCATGGAGACCCATAAAGGTCCATAGAGATACACAGATACACATAGAAACCCATGGAGACCCATATAGACCCTTAGAGATGCCTAGAGATACACATAGAGATGCATAGAGATCCTTGGAGATCCGTAGAGACCAACAGATACACATGGACTCCCACAGACTCATCTAATACTATATTTATTTTACCAAGTGAGGCTGTTTGTGTGGTGTAATGAGCTCCATCTGATAATAATTCTGCACCCGCTGATCGGGCGCATTGCTGTGTCTATGAACGGTGGTCGCGTTCTCTCGCGAGCTTCCGCTTTGCGTTGTCCCCCAAGGGTCTATTCTGGGCGCTGTTCTCGTCACCGCGTGGAGATTCTTCCTCTTGGCAAAGTCATTTCAAGCGTCGGTGTAAAACTCCGTGTCTGTGCCGATGATACACAGGGCTCCACAGTGGCTAGAGAGATGTTAACGATCTTGCCTGATTGCAGGTAGTTGTGGGTTTGATCTCGATCCTGACGCTTGTATATTTGGTTTGTATTTCTCTCTCTCATCATCATCATGGTGGCTAGAAAGATGTTAACTACTTCTCTTGGTATATACAGGAGGCCATGGAATCGATCCCAGACCCTGACAACGCCTGCTGTATGACCCGACTTTGCATCTCTCTCTCCCCGTGGTCGCGTGGATTTCTCTCCGGGTCCTCTGGTTTTTTCCCTCCACGTTTAGAATCAACGTCGCCACGAGTTTAGAGCATCAGGCTGCAGTAGAACAGCGAGACAAGGCAGGGACGGCAAGATGGGCAAAGAAGAAAGACCCAGAGAGATGCGGCTACTGAGTATCACAGCGAGTTGTATCGGGATAGGGATCAAAAGAATAACGAGCTGCTGGGTGAGCTAAACAAGATATCCCCTCAGCACCACCGAGGGATACATATAGATACCTAAAATACGTAAAGATACACATCGAGATACACATTAATATACATTAGAGACACGTTGAGATACATAGATACACGTAGAGATACATAGAGCACATAGAGATACACATAGTTAGACACAGAGATACACCATAGAGTTATAAATAATAGTGGGAAATGCTAAATATCAACATATGAAGAGAAAACAAAAGTCCAGGAGTGGACGGCGTAAGACAGACAGAAAGATACAGAGAGACACAGTTAGGGAGACAGAGACAGACAGAGAAAGAGAAACACAAAGCGAGAGAGGCAGAGGGAGAGAGAGAAAGGGAAACAGAAAGAGACCTACAAAGCCAGGACAGAGAGAGACAGAGAAAGAGAGAGATGAAGGAGAGAAAGGGAGAGAAACAGACAGACAGAGATAGAAAAAGACAGAGGGAGAGACAGACAGAGACACGGGTAGAATGATTCCCGAAAACAGGAGGCATGAGACATGATTCACTAACATCTGGCAGAAGCAAGCAAATCTTAATCTACAAGACACAACACTGAACATCTTAAAGAACAACATGCGTGTTCAGTAGCAGCTCTGTATGACTGCGAGACTTGGACATTAAAACAAAGACTGACAGAGATAAGATATTGGCACTCGAAATGTATTGCAGCTGCTGCTGCTGCTGTGACCACTCCAGGACTCCCCGCACTGCGAGCTCAGTCGAGGCTCTCACCGCGCTGTCCGCTCGCTGCCGTGCCGAGTGAGCGGACAGCCGCTATTGGTACCAGAGCAGCGCGCTGAGTCGGGGTTCACAATATAGGAATTGAGATCCCTCACGACTCCTGGGTGCTGAGAGATCCAGCGGCTGAGGTACAGGATGTCTGAGCAGGCGCAGTTGGTCAGAGAAAAATCATCTTATTCCTCGATTAGATTTATATATAGCAGCGCCTTATTTTAATATCTTGTATAGATTTATATATAGCAGTGCCTTATTCAAATTTATCACGAAGATGTTTTTATTTATATATAGCAGCGCCTTATTTTAATATCTCAAGTAGGCTGATGATGCTGCAGCTGATGATGATGACAATGGATTCCACGTCTCCAGTTCGAGTTGGTTCTGTTTGACCTCCACTACCGAGCGAGAAGCCACGTGGCTTTGACGTCACAGTAGACTGGTATACAGGAGGTCGTGGAAAACATCCCGACCCTGACGCCTGCTGTATGGTTGGAGTCTATGTGTGTGTGCCTCTCTCTCTCCCCGTGGTCGTTTGGATTTTTCTCCGGGTCCTCTGGTTCTTACCTCCACATTTAGAATCCACGTGCGTTCAGCATTTGTGGCCACTGCTGTGAAATGCCACGTGACAATAAGCCACTTCGCTGAGCTATTATTGGTAATTTTGTTTTTATTGCTTGGAATTGTGAACACTAAGCCATGTCAGACATTAGTACATCTAATCAGCATAATCATTCTGTTCACTGCAGCACAATGACTCAGTCCGTGCCAGGTGTGCGGTGCAGTTAGGAGATGTTCATGTGCTCGGCATTTGAAGGCCTGAAGCGCAGATCCTCATCTCATAGTCCGTGGGCAGACGCAATTCGTTTCTGTTTTGATCCGTCCTGTCGAGGCTTGGCTTTGATTCTTGTAGCAACTGAGAGTAGAGTTCAAGGGTCGCTGGCCCTTTACTCCAGGCAAACTTAGGCGGTGCGGTGGAGGTGTCACGCTATACATGACCTGATCTGAAAGCATCCGAAGACTCATGACAGATCGTGCGCAGTCAAGAGCCACTCGGTCTAAGGTGGGGTGACCAGCGATTTTGTTACACACCCGTTACCCGCAAGGTCGCGTCTCACAAAGATAATTGTAGCTCAGTGGGACTTACCTGGTATACTTGGGAAGTCTCCTGGCGTGGGACAACGACTGAACAGAAGACGTAAAAAGCAAGGATTTCTAAAAGCCAAAGGAATTAGTGGCAGGATTCACTATCATCTGGAGAAGCAAGCAAATCTTAAGCTACAAGACACAGCATTGAACATCTTAAAGAACATTCGTGTTCAGTAGCAGCTCTGTATGCCTGCGAGACTTGGACATTAAAACAAAGACTGACAGAGATAAGATGTTGGCACTCAAAATGTATTGCAGCTGCTGCTGCTGTGACCACTCCAGGACTCTCCGCACTGCGAGCTCAGTCGAGGCTCTCACCGCGCTGTCCGCTCGCTGCCGTGCCGAGTGAGCGGACAGCCGCTATTGGTACCAGAGCAGCGCGCTGAGTCGGGGTCCACTCTGTGCCCACCATCCCTCACGACTCCTGGGTGCTGAGAGATCCAGCGGCTGAGGTACAGGATGTCTGAACAGGCGCAATTGGCCGGAGAATAATCATCTTATACATTGTGTAGATTTATATTAGCATCACCACAACGATCACGATTCTGTGACAGGTGCAGAAAGTTAGAACACCTCCAACTCAGGAGGCGTTTGCAAGAGGTCATGCGTTCGATCCCGACCCTGACGCCTTTGTGTGGGTCGCCGGCCCCTGAGATCCCTCCCTCTGTACCGCTAACGGCCGGGTTAACCTCATTATTAACCTCATTACTCGCCCCCTCGTTACTAGGCGAACCGCTGTTGGGTTCTTCACCCATGGGGTGAGAACCGTCGCTCGAGGATTCCCCTCCCCCGCGGGTCCACGTAATAGGCATGGTTAATTACGTACGTGCACACCCACACACAGCTCTGCGCGGCACTCACTCAATACAGACCACTCACGTTAGGATCGCGCACCTGTATTATACACGTAGTGAACGTGCGCGCACACACGCATACAGCTCCACACGCGATACCCACTCTTGCGCCGCTCTGCGCAGCGCTCGCCGCCTGCTGGCCGCTTACGTTATGATCGCGCACCTGGGGTACGCCGATTACGCACGCCGCGAGCTTACGCACACACAGTACCACACGCGTTCCCACACGCTCACACTGCACGACAAGATCACGCGAGACCACGCTTCGCTATTAATGATTTATTACCTGGTAACTAATGTTGAATCAGTGAGTCGACGAGGCTGGCCTATTCCACTAAACCGGCACATATTCCCTATTTATCGGCTATGATTCTAATTCACCTTCTTACTCACTGTTAAGTGTCCACGGCGGTCCGCTGATCCTTGTGCTAACCGCGTGCCTCGGTGCGTCGCACGGACGTCCGGGTCGCTGGCTCGAGCTGCGTCTGGTCGCCTGGCGCTGGAGTAAGAGAGCGATTTCCCCTCTGCGCTCCTCTATTTATCCTCCCTACCTCAAAGGGGATGCTGCGCTGAACAATGGGCTCGTGCACCCCAAGCCCGCGCACGGCGATTCCGGGCGCTTTTGATCTGCTAATCAGTGAGTTGCGTTGGCGGCGTACATCCTAATTACTCCCTTACCCTTCCTAACAATGGGGCCTGCGCGCTCAAGCGTAATTATGCCGTCCCTCCGCTGCCGGTGCGGGGGTGCCTGATTATGCAGTTCAGATGCGCTGCGTGTTTTCTAATGATGCTCCTCCATCACAATGCTTATTCCCTCTGCCTGCCCCGTCGATACTGGCGTGTGTGGGGGGAAATGCGCCTCAACCGCGGTGGCCGAATGCCCCACGCCGCGACCACACCATATTAAGGCCGGTCGCAGCGCCGCGGCGCAACGTAGCACGGGGGAGGTCATCCAATTCCCTGATCGCCGGAAACCGTGAGAGTTGATCCCGATAAGGGTTTCTCGGATAAAAACCGGTCGGCCAGGCGACCTCCCCTCGGAGCTCTATGGGGGGGGGGGGGAAATGAGTGCGGGTGTGTTCATGTGAGGTGAGGTGAGGGAAACAAGGGGTCGGCTCCGTTGCTTGGTGGTGGCGAGGTCGGAGATTTGGCGCCTGCCGAACGGCTTCGTGGCGGCGGCATCACATAGCCCCCCGAGGTGCCAGTCCCCGTCCCGGGTTGACTGGAGCACCTCGCTTGGGCCGCGCCCACGAGGAAACGTTGCGGGGTCCGGGGGATTTGTCCGGACCTGGTGGCTGGCCTCGGGGCGGGTGGTTCCGTCCTCTGCAGCTCCTGCGGCGGCCTCCTCCTCCACTCCAGCGGCTCTCCCCGTCCTCCGGCACCTGTGGGCTGGGGCACAAACTCGGCAGCGGAAGGGTCTAGGGCCCGTCGTCCGCGCCGTCTCTGGACTGGATCGGGGCGTCTCGGGGGTCCGGTGGGGCCCATGTAGTGTGCGAGGCCCCCCAACATGAGGGGTGCGGGTACTCCGGGATTTCGGGGCCTTCGGGTGACGGGGTTCTCTCTCGCCGGGGCCGCTTTCCACGGTTTTAAGCGGCGGACATTGACCACCGTCTCTCGACCCCCCTCCCCGCCATAAATTAGTACCGTCCAGGGGGATATCTGCCGCACCACGGTCCAGGGTCCCCGCCAGTAGGTCGTCAGTTTCCCCACCTGCCCGGCCCCGACGCGAGGAGTGTGTAGCCACACTTTAGCGCCTGTCAGGAATAAGGGGGGTTCCATGCGGGGTCGGGTGCCCTGTTCCTGCCGCCGATGCGCGGCTTCCCCTTGCGGGTATGCTCGGCCTCGGGCTTCTCGCAGGGTCTCCAACAGGTGTTCCACGGGGCGGCTTCCCTCCTCCGGCTGGGGGGAAGGGACGCCGAATAGCAGATCTGCGGGTAAACGAGACTCACGGCCGAACATCATTAAAAACGGGGTTTGTCCCGTCGACGTGTGTACGGTGGTGGCGTAGGCGAAAAGTGTGTAGGGGAGGTGTTCATCCCAATCCCGTTGATTTGCGGCCGCCATACGTTTGAGTTTCCCCGCTAGGGTCTGATTCATGCGCTCCACCATACCGTTCGCCTGGGGGTGGTACGCTGTGGTTCGGTCCTTCTGGATTCTGAACTCTCGGCACAGTGCCTGGAACAACTCGGCCTCGAACTCGCTACCCTGGTCGGTGAGGACTCGTTCTGGGATCCCGTGCTTAAGTACGTAGTGTTCCACAAATGCCCGGGCCACCACCAAGGCCGTTTTATCAGGGATGGCCACTGCCACGGGGTAGCGGGTGAAATACTCTACTGCGACTAGGATATATCGGTTGCCTCGATGGGATCGCGGGAATGGCCCCTGTAGGTCGATCCCGACCAGCTGATTCATGCGGCTGACGCGGAACGGCCTTAGGGGTACCTGGTATCGTGCCGGTTTCGGCCTGCACTGCTGACAGGCGCGGCAGCCCTGTACCCAGGCCGCCACGTCTTGTGCCAATTTGGGCCAGAGATACTGGCGACGCAGGGTCTCTCGAGTACGTCGTTCCCCATCGTGGCCCCCGAGTGGGTGGTCATGCACCAGCCGTAGCAGCTGGGGTCGCACCTGGGCAGGAACACAGATGCACCCCGGCTGGCCGGCCTCGGTTAACTCCCGTACCACTCCGTTCTGCACACACAACCGGGCATACAAACCGCTCCAGGGTCCTGGTAGGGCGCTCTTTTCCTCCCGCAGTGCCGCCTCCACTGCCGCCAGATCCGGATCTCGCTGCTGGGTCTGTCTCAGCTGCTCGTCGTTTAGGCCCGGGAAGGCGCAGCCGACGTCCTCCTGGATCCGTCCGATCGGGTCCCGAACCGCGGGTCCCGCGCTTGCCGGGCGGTCGACGGGATCCTCAGTGCCACCTGTGAGGGTCTCTGTGGCGCACACTGCACTCTCTCTCGCTGGGGGGGGGGGTCAGTGGCCGTGGCCTCTCGGGGGTCCGTTGCCTGCCGGCAGCGTCCCCCCGTGAAACACGGGCAGGCCTCCTCCGCCCTCGTCTCGGCGTACACCGTGGGTCGCCTCGACAAGGCGTCCGCGTTTGCATGCGTCCGGCCAGCCCGATACTCGATTTGCAGGTTGTACTCCTGCAACTGCGCCAACCACCGGGCCATCTGCCCCCGCGGCTCCTTGAATGTAAGAAGAAACTGCAGAGCATAATGGTCAGTGCGTACGCGACATCTCCTGCCGTACAAATACGGCCGGAACTGTTTGCATGCGAAAATCACGGCGTACAACTCTTGGCGGGTCACGCAATAGTTCAGCTCGGCCCCACTCAAGGTCCGGCTGGCGTACGCGATGACTCGTTCCGTCCCATCCTGTACCTGTGACAACACCGCGCCCAGCCCGCTGCTGCAGGCGTCGGTGTCCAAAATAAAATCGGTGGTAAAATCGGGGAAAGCGAGGGTGGGGGCGTGGGTGAGGTGATCTTTGAGAGTGGTGAAGGCCGTCTGGCAGGCCCCCGTCCACTGGTAGGGGTGCTTAGGGGAGGTGAGTTGGGTGAGAGGGCGTGCAATCTCGCTGAATCCCTTTACAAATCGACGATAATAGGTGGCGAGCCCCAAAAATGATCTGATCTCCGTCAGATTCCTTGGCCGTGGCCACTCCACTACGGCGCGTACCTTCTCCGGATCGGTGTGCACGCCTGCCTCGCTGACGCGATGCCCGAGGTACCCCACCTCGCGTTGTGCGATGTAACACTTACGTGGCTTGAGCTTGAGATGAGCCGCTCGCAGTCGCTGGAACACCTCTCGAAGCCTGGACCAATGCTCAGACAAAGATCTACTGAACACTATCACATCGTCCAAGTAAATCACGCACTGTTCCCATTGCAAGCCCCGCATCACCAACTCCATCAGCCGCTGGAACGTCGCAGGCGCATTGGTGAGTCCGAACGGGAGTACTCGAAACTCGAATAGCCCCATCGGGGTGGTGAATGCGGTTTTCGGCCGATCCTCCTCCGCCATCTCCACCTGCCAGTACCCGGACGCGAGATCGAGGGTGGAAAAATATCGCGCTCCGGCGAGGCTGTCAAAGGTGTCGTCGATGCGGGGTATGGGGAAGGCATCGCCGAGCGTGACTGCATTTAGTTTACGGTAATCGACGCAGAACCGGGTTGACCCATCCTTTTTCGTTACTAGTACCACTGGGGCTGACCAGGGGCTCGCCGAGGGCTGAATTATGTTATCGCGAAGCATGTCCCCAACTCCCTCTTTGATTTGGGCGCGTTCGGGTGCGCCCACTCGGTACGCAGGGAGTTTGATGGGTCGGGCTGCACCGGTGTCAATTTGGTGCTTAACAAGATCGGTCCGACCCACGTCCGAGTCGTGTTCACTGAATACGTCGGCATACTCCCGCAGTAACTCGCGCAGCCGATCGCCCTCTCCCTTAGGTAAATCCGCCCGTGGTACATGTAACGCGTCGAGCAGGGGAACGACCTCGGCTCGGGGAGTCGGGCCGACTCGCCAGGCCAGGTCCTGGTCACCCTCAGGACGACCGGGGTCTTCAGCCCAGAGTGCGAACACCGAGTCGTTAGAGTGACGTGCGTGCAGGGGGTGTACGGTGGCTATCGGGGTGCGCCGTCGCAGTATCGCTGGGGTATTGTGGGGGTTAAACATCCACATAAACAATCGGTCCCCATCTGCGTTTACCAACGTGGCGGATCCCACTATCCCATACCGTTTTGCCAACTCCGGGTGAGGAGTTAGCATTACCTCCCCTGATGGTCGGAGCGCGGGGTCGGTGGGGGATGTTGCCACCGGCACCAGCATCTCGGTGAGCGGGCCGATGGTGACTGCCGTCGCCAGGATAGCGGCCACAGGTGCAAAGCGGAGGCGCGTTGGTTCTCGTCCCAGGAACGGTATCCGCTCGCCGTTGCTCTCCATGGTGGCGCATCGCTGGCGGGGTTGCACGTTGAGTCCCAACCGTTCTAGGAGGTCGGTACCTGCGATACACTCGTGACACAACGCACTCGACACGTAGAACTCCTGGGTGGACACCTGGCTGCCTATGCGGACCTCTAGGGTGGCTCTCCCTAGCAACCCCATTCCGGCTCCATTCACCGTGTGCAGCGCGCGGTCCGGGGCCTGCAGGTGACGCACGTCGACCCCGATCGCGCTGCAGTGCGCTGCGCTCACGAGCGAGGCCACCGCCCCCGTGTCCAGCAGGATGCGGGTACGCACTCCGTTTACCTCCCCGTTCACCAGCGACGTGGCCCCCGTGATCCCCGCCACCAGCTCCCGCAGCCAGTCGCCAGGAGTCACCGTTTCCGTGGGCGTTGTTGCTGGAACCTGTGTGGAGATCACTCGCTCGCCATTATCACTACAGCTTGTTCGTGTCGGGGCTACGTCGATTTCACCCCCCGGTGGTCCCCTCTCTAGGGGGGCCTTAGTGTTTGTCCTCAGCTCTTGTCTAGCTCGGGCGACCTGAGGACAGTCCCTCCTGAGGTGCCCTCGCCGATCGCAAACATAACACGTCCGGGGAGGGGTGGCGGCTCCGTAGTGGGTCCCCTGCCCGCTCCTTCTTCCTGTACGCAGTTGTCCCAAATCGGACTCTAATTGGGACACCCTCCCGTCTAGTCCCCCTACTGTCGAGCGTAGTTCACCCATCTCAGACTGGAGGGTCTTCATATTTTTATTTGCGTCCTCGCGTACCTGGGTTACCTGGCCGGAGACATCCTTTATACCCATTTGTATACCGGCAACCCATCCCGGGGTTGTCTCGCGGGACACTGGAGGCTCTCTTTCCCGGCCCCTTACCGTCCTTGCGAGCTCCTGTTCCTCCTCCTCGTCTTCCGAGAGCAGGCTCGCAATGGCGCGCTCTCGTCCCAGCCCCCGGAGCTGCGCGCGTTCGCTGTGAATTCTTTCACACTTACGTGCACGCTCGACAAGGGTGTTAAAGGGAAGACGTGGGCAGCTCATGTCTGGCTGCCACCACGCCGTGCGAGACAGGTACCGCTGGATTTTCTCGGCGGCCAGTTCCTCAATAACATCAGTTGCGTACCCCGGGCGTGCGATCTTTGTTAACTCGCGCACATCCTCGGCGTAATCACGTAGATCTTCGCCAGGTTGGCGACGGCGCGCCTCTAAGGCAGATTTTGCTTCCTCCTCGTCACGCGTGCCAAAACGCTGATCGAGTCGGCGCATCAGCTCCTCTAGCTGTGTCTGTGCGCTCGCGGGTAACGCTTCTACAAAATCGGCTGCCCGCCCATCAAGATTCATATTAAGTTGACGTACTGCCTGCGCGTCCGTCCATCCATTAATTTCCTTGGCCCCTAAGAGATTGCGGGCAAATGCCTTCCACGAAGGGGCCCCCCGGCCGGTAAATATTAGTCTTATTTTAGCGTGAGGTAACGCGGGGGTCCATCCCACTTCTGACACCAATTTGTGGGGGTCGCCGGCCCCCGAGATCCCTCCCTCTGTACCGCTAACGGCCGGGTTAACCTCATTATTAACCTCATTACTCGCCCCCTCGCTACTAGGCGAACCGCTGTTGGGTTCTTCACCCATGGGGTGAGAGCCGTCGCTCGAGGATTCCCCTCCCCCGCGGGTCCGCGTAATAGGCATGGTTAATTACGTACGTGCACACCCACACACAGCTCTGTGCGGCACTCACTCAATACAGACCACTCACGTTAGGATCGCGCACCTGTATTATACACGTAGTGAACGTGCGCGCACACACGCATACAGCTCCACACGCGATACCCACTCTTGCGCCGCTCTGCGCAGCGCTCGCCGCCTGCTGGCCGCTTACGTTATGATCGCGCACCTGGGGTACGCCGATTACGCACGCCGCGAGCTTACGCACACACAGTACCACACGCGTTCCCACACGCTCACACTGCACGACAAGATCACGCGAGACCACGCTTCGCTATTAATGATTTATTACCTGGTAACTAATGTTGAATCAGTGAGTCGACGAGGCTGGCCTATTCCACTAAACCGGCACCTATTCCCTATTTATCGGCTATGATTCTAATTCACCTTCTTACTCACTGTTAAGTGTCCACGGCGGTCCGCTGATCCTTGTGCTAACCGCGTGCCTCGGTGCGTCGCACGGACTTCCGGGTCGCTGGCTCGAGCTGCGTCTGGTCGCCTGGCGCTGGAGTAAGAGAGCGATTTCCCCTCTGCGCTCCTCTATTTATCCTCCCTACCTCAAAGGGGATGCTGCGCTGAACAATGGGCTCGTGCACCCCAAGCCCGCGCACGGCGATTCCGGGCGCTTTTGATCTGCTAATCAGTGAGCTGCGTTGGCGGCGTACATCCTAATTACTCCCTTACCCTTCCTAACAATGGGGCCTGCGCGCTCAAGCGTAATTATGCCGTCCCTCCGCTGCCGGTGCGGGGGTGCCTGATTATGCAGTTCAGATGCGCTGCGTGTTTTCTAATGATGCTCCTCCATCACAATGCTTATTCCCTCTGCCTGCCCCGTCGATACTGGCGTGTGTGGGGGGAAATGCGCCTCAACCGCGGTGGCCGAATGCCCCACGCCGCGACCACACCATATTAAGGCCGGTCGCAGCGCCGCGGCGCAACGTAGCACGGGGGAGGTCATCCAATTCCCTGATCGCCGGAAACCGTGAGAGTTGATCCCGATAAGGGTTTCTCGGATAAAAACCGGTCGGCCAGGCGACCTCCCCTCGGAGCTCTATGGGGGGGGGGAAATGAGTGCGGGTGTGTTCATGTGAGGTGAGGTGAGGGAAACAAGGGGTCGGCTCCGTTGCTTGGTGGTGGCGAGGTCGGAGATTTGGCGCCTGCCGAACGGCTTCGTGGCGGCGGCATCACACCTTCTGTATATTTGGAGTTTGAGTGTCTCTCTGCCCATGGTCACGTGGTTTTATCACCGGGTCCTCCAGTTTTCCCTCCACCATTATAATCAAAGTCACACGTTTAAAGCATTTGGATACTGCTATGAATATCCAGGTGAAGATGATATCAGCCACTTCGTTCAATTGTGACAGCCGATGCCCTTCTGAGCAAGGAGCTACAGTATATAGCTTTACCTGATTTATTTTTCGTCTATGGTTCTATCCGAGTCTCTGGGTCTCTTTTGGTCTCTATGGTTCTCTATGACATATGGGTCTCTTTGGTCTCTTGGGCTTGAAATGGATTTGTACGAGTATGGGTTGCTATGGGTCTCTGTTGGTTTGTGTGGGTCTCCGGGGATGTCTATTGTTCTGTATCTGGATCTCTTTGTGCCTCTTTGGGTCTGTATGAGTTGAGAGTGTCTATCGGTCTCTGTGGGTGTAGTTTAGGTAACGTCAACAACAACAACAATGGTGGTTGTGCAATGCTGCAGGTGAACGCGTTGCAGAGGTTTTTTGAGATGATGTCGTGGCACAGAGCTGCTCCTCTGATACCAAAGAAACTGCCGCGCCGGGAGAATCAATTATAATGGGGCGGTGGCGACCTGTGGCTGTGCGAATTCAGCGGTGGTGGCGGTGGTGCAGAAACCCTGGACAGCACCACGGAGCGCATGGACACGGAGCGCAGATGCACGTAGCTTGCTACACACGACTTGGAGTGATGCGTAGGGAACGCAGGTCACGTGAGTCCACGTGAACGTCACCACCACTATGAGACCTTTACTAGTGGCAAAATATAGTGATAGGCGTACAACTCAAAGACAGCGCACTATCAGAGTATTGAGAGCTCGGTAAGCATTTACACTGAGACCTCCTTTACCAGTGGCATCTGGTCCAACACCAATGGAGACTAGGCTCTAAGAAAAGCTGTCTTGGGTGTGGACCAATCAACTTCAAGGACAGTGCATATCATTATCATCATCAGAGTTGTTTCTTTTTGTTTGCATTTTGACTGCTTGTGTTGTGGTTATTGCAAACACGATGCCTTGTATACAGGTGTCAGTTTTTGTACCAGTTGAAAGGGTCAAAACCTATTACTATAATTTGCCACTGGTAAAGGAGGTGTCAGTGTTAATGCTTACCCCGAGCTCTCAATACTCTGATAGTGCGTTGTCTTTGAGTTGTACACCTTTTGGCGTCATCTGGTCCAACACCAATGGAGACTAGGCTCTAAGAAACGCTGTCTCGGTTGTGGACCAATCAACTTCAAGGACAGTGCATATCATTGTCATCATCAGAGTTGTTTCTTTTTGTTTGCATTTTGACTGCTTGTGTTGTGGTTATTGCAAACATGATGTCTTGTATACAGGTGTCAGTTTTTGTACCAGTTGAAAGGGTAAAAACCTGTCACCACTCCAGTTGAAGAGCATCCCGCATGGAGCGTTCGACCGTCTTAGCTCCCTCACCCACGCCTATTTCGGTGGCAACCCATGGGAGTGCGAGGGCAGGGGACGAGCGTGGCACTGTGGTGTGGGAGCTATGCACCAGGCTGTGTGTGTGTAGTACGCGTGCTGTGTGTAGCTACGTTGGTGTTGTGTGCATGGCACGTGGTGTGTGCGTGTGTATGTTGCGTGTCTTTATGTATCTGTGTGTGTGTGTGTGTATCTGTGTATGTATCTTTGGCGGCCTATATAGGTGCTTCTACTCGTTAACAGTTCTTGCCACAACAGTCTGTTAACGCTGTACTGGGGGTCTTTGTCTTCGTGTCTGTGTGTCTGTGTGTGTGTGTGTCTATGTGTGTGTATGTGTGTGTGTGTTTGTTGTGTGTGGGCAGTGGTAGTGTAGCGGTTCGTGTGCTGTGCTACGAACCTGGCCACTCGGGTTCGATTCCCACTCACGGCCAACACCAGTGACGATATTTAAACCACTCTTCGGCCTCCTCTAGGTCGACTCAGCCTTAAATAAGTGCCTGGTGCAGTGGGTAAACATCGCCACTGGAGAGACAAAGGCGGTCTGGCGTGGTACTGGCCACATACCCCCTCGTGCGCCTTTCTGGCCTTCATAGGTGCTCGCTAACAGCACTTGCCCCAACAGTCTGTTGCAGGCTATTCGGAGATCTGTGTCTTTGTCTTATTTTTTAGTGTTCTCTCTCACATCCTAAACGTTTTCTGGCGTGTTGCATTGAGACTATTTAAAGAAGTGTTTTTTAACCTTTAACTGTAACTTGCTCCACTTTGGTTCTTAATCGTAAAAAAACGCATAATGTGAATAAACACAGAGGGTTTAATGAAACATTCGTGTTTCGATAATTTACCTTCTAAAAAAAATCTTCCCGTGTCTCGCACCCCCATGGTGTGCGTGCTGCACCCCAGACTACGAAGAGCCACTGGGCTTAGAGTGTGGAGCTGCTTGTGCCGGTTACCAACAGCGTGGCCGCTATTGGTACCAGAGCACTTTGCGCTGTCTGGACTGTGCCTCCACGGCCACCCCTCACCCACGATGCCCGAGTGCTGAGCGGCCCAGCCACTCAAGTAGAGGATGTCCGTGCACTGACAGTCCCAGGGGTGTGGAGCGGAATGATTTATAACTCTGCAAATAAAGGACTCAGCCTGACTAGAACAACAACAACCTGCAGCTTCCACTCCTCCATTAGAACAACGCCCACCTCTTGTCTCCGAGAACTGCATCTTCATCCTGCTACTGGTACTCACTGCCCCTGCAAACCAGCTATCAGCAGGGCTACCCCAACCACTATCACTACCGCTACCACTACCCCTATTACTACCACTACCCCTATCACTAACCCGATCACTACCCCTATCACTACCCCTACCCTGATCACTATCCCTATCACTAGTAATACCACTACCCCTACCACTAACCCTATCACTACCACTACCCCTATCACTACCACTAATATCACTACCCCTACCCTGATCACTACCCCTATCACTATCAGTACACCTATCACTACCCCTATCACTATCACTACCCCTATCACTTCCCCTATCACTACCCCTACTCATAGCACTGCCCCTATCACTACCAAAACCCCTATCACTTCCCTCACCACTATCACTGTCAAGACCCATATCACTATCATCATCCCAACCTCTATCACGACCCATAACCCCTATCATTATCCAAAACCCCAATCACTACCCTACCCATGTCACTACCCTAACCACTAGTCCTACCTCTATCACTCCCCTAACCCCTATCACCATCACTACCTATAACAACTATCACTACCCCAACCCGTATCACTACTCCGATCACTATCCCTATCACTACCCAAACCATTGTCACTAAGCGATCACTACCACAGTGACTACTGCCCCAACTCCTATTACTGCCCCAGCCTCTACGCAACGCAAAGCTAAACGTCTCACAGCGCGGTTCGCTTCTCGCCTAGGGGACACCCCAATGGCAGCCAGTCGATGTGCAGTGCAAGGTGACTCACTACTGGCCTGCAACCGGTAACCAGGCTGATGATGATGATGATGACACAGCTCATGAAGACGATGCAGCTGATGATGATGATGCAGGTGATGATGATGCAGTTGATAATGATGATGCAGCTGATGATGATGATGCAGATGATGATGATGCAGTTGATAATGATGATGCAGCTGATAATGATGATGCAGCTGATGATGCAGGTGATGATGATGCAGTTGATAATGATGATGCAGTTGATGGTGATGATTATGCAGTTGATGATGATGCTGCAGCTGATGACGATGCAGCTGATGATGATGATGATGTTAAAGGAGTCCACGTTTCTAGTCATAGTTGGTTGTGTTTGAACACCACCACTACGAAGCCAAAAGCCACGTGGCCCTGACATAGTAAACAAAACCACAGGCACCATGATAAGCAACGTAGCCCTAACATCACAACAACGCGATCCCAGCTGACAGCAAATGGTAGAATATTGTCATCATCACCACCACCATCATTGCTGTCGCCCACAGCGCTATCGCTGATGATTGCCACCACAGGTTAATTGACACCGTGAGCAGTCAGTTCACTAACGCACTGAACCCATCACCAGGTAACCAACGCTACCGGTGCGTGGATAACGACGAGTGATTACGCTACAGTTCACCGTCTCGTTAAGAATGCGATCACTGATTAAAATCAAGGAGTTTGTCCGTCGATGAAATCAATCAATCAGCGAGCGGTAGCTGTGATTGACAACTATTCGTGGAGTTTGCGTCTTTCTCTCTCTCCCCGTTGTGGTCACTGCATGGATTTTCCTCCGGATCCTTCGGTTTTTTCCTCTCCATTCATAATGACAGTCACGTGTTTAGATTAGTTGGCTGCTGCGATGAATGTTCCACTTGATGAAGACAACAAACTAAACACAAAAAGCTGTTCTAAAGAAATGGGTTTTCAATGTAGTATTGTGAGTATTGTGTAGTGTGGTCTATAGTAGACTGCATAGTAAGGTAGTGTGCAGTTTAACACGAAAGCTTTCGCGACCAATATCATCCAAAATAAATGATTTTTTGGGTTAGATCGTGTAAATGTAGTGAGTTATATGCATTAATTAATCCCTCCCCACCACAACTTCGAGCCAGAAGTTGCTAACAACTGTTGTCATCCCTTCTACGCCACTATTTAAGGAACGAAACAGGAGGATTTCTCTACAAATCTGTCTGTCGCCGATGAAACTGGTTGTAATTACTGGCGAAACGTCGAATACAGATTGTACATGTTGTGGCTTTGCTCTCAACACAGATGCGCTGTACTAGTGTAGAGGAGTAATGGGGAGACGTGACGTCATACGCGCTGTGCGGTGCGATGACGTCATGTCACCTTGGGGTCGTTGTGGGAGCCGGGGATGGAGAGCGGTAGAAGAGACATCCAGGGGGAGAGCTCAGGGAGTCTGGAGAGAAGCCGGCTGTAGTTGTGGAAGGTGTTGGCTGAACCCCCGATCCGACTCGTGAGAGAGCACTGGAGCTAGCCGAGGCGAGGGACAGACAGAGCCGAGGGTCCACGTGAAGGACCGAGTGTAGGGCACCTACCTCTGCTGGAAGTTGTCACCAACCCTTGTTAATAAACCGGTGCAAGCCCTTACTTGAAGACCTGCCTCAGCATTGTCATTTAGCATTTAGTAGTGTATAGTGTAGTGTATAGTGTATTGTAATGTGTAGTGTATAGTGTAGTGTATAGTGTATAGTGTAATGTGTAGGGTAGTGTATAGTGTAGTGTCCAGTATAGTGTGCAGTGTATGGTATTGTTGTGTTTAGTAGTGTATAGTGTAGTGTACAGTGTAGTGTATGGTATTGTAGTGTACTAGCAGAAGTACCCGGCGTTGCCCGGGTGAAAAATATATTTCTTAATAACCTTACATATATACACAGATGGGCTGCTACCCCTGCCCCCCCCCACTTCCCCCAGCCACGATCTCCTCGGCCGCTGTGCAGTAATATGTACGGCCTATAGTGTGGTGGGGTGTCGAGGCCTAGTACCGTGCAGAGCCTCCGGCCTCGCCTAAATTGCCCACCCGGCTGAGGCTGGGTACTGGGGCCGTTCCCCCCCCCCCCCCCCCGCGCTACAATAATAGTGTCTAATCGCTATAATTTTATTATCTACCGACCCTATAATAGTAATTGCACACATTGGGGTGGGGGGGGAGTGAAGAGGACGTGAAACTTTGATGAATTTACCTCAGAGTCGCGTGTTAATGCGTGCGCATATTTTTAACGGGAATTAAAAATGGCGTCCACCCCGCAGCGAATGCGTCGCTACCCGTTGCCAGGGGCAACCGCCGTGGAAAACCAAACGGACCAATCGCGTCTCGCAAATCCCTCACATTTCGTCCAATGAAACTGCGTATGGTCCGGCGACACACACACACACAGACACACACACAGACAGACAGACAGATTTGCGATTTTATATAGTACATAATATAGGTTTTTTGGGGTCAGATCGCGTTATTTATAAATGTGTCGTAACCCTCCACCACCCGACACGGCCAATCAGTAAAAAATGTGTCACGTTTTTCAAAGGACTAAATAATTCACTTCTTTAGCCCACCGGGGAACTGATGAGAGAATCAACAGCGTTATAAAATGTGAGTAGTCCGACGTTTCGCTGATAATTACAATCAGCTTCATCGGGCAAGAATGGCGAAGCTCTCCTGTTGCTTCCGGTCTTAAATAGCGCAGCATCCGGGTGACGTCATCATTTAATTCAATTTAATCTGGTGCAGTGACTCGAGGCAAGGAGGGGGAGGGTTTTGTAATTATATAGATTGGTAATCATTCAATTGTTATTCATTGGTATTTGTTTCCCTTATAAGGAATTGTAATTGTATTTATTTAATAATACGCTTCCAGGCCGCACTAAGCTTGTAGCTGTCAGGGCGACTGAAGTTATTTCTGTTTCTCTCAATTTCAATGGATTCTCTAATTAGTCTTGGTCAGTAATAATTAGTTTTACACAACACTTCAACGTTATCAAAATCAATTGAGTGTCCTTGTTGACAAGCATGCTCTGCCACTGCCGACAGTTGTGTTTGAGATAATTTAATGTTTCTTTAGTGTTCTTATAATCTTACGCTGATGTTACGTCCCGTCTGTCCAATATAGCATCGATGAAGCTGATTGTAATTATCAGCGAAACGTCGTACTCAAATTTTAAAATGCTGTTGATTCTTTCTTCAGCACACCGGTGGGCTAAAGAAGTGAAAATATCTGAAGCTAGGTCGCGGTGTGAATGTGCTACGGAGTGCGTGATGTAGAGCCGGTCGTGCTGCACAGTCTGGAAGTGTGTTGACTCTTTATCTCACCAGGTGGAAGGTCCCGCTGAGCGGAGTAGCAGCTCTTTGTTCAGAATCCACGCGGCCACCACAAACGATAGCAGCTCAACCATGTGACTGATATCATTATCACACAGAGACCCATTGACTCACAGAGACCCAAACTCATGGAGTCCCACAGAGTCCCATAACTATCGAGACCAATAACCAAAAAAAAACATACCAATAGAGACCCATAATCATATAGATCCATACCCATAGATACCCATACTCAGAGACCCATACTCATAGAGACCCATACTCATAGAGAGCCATACCCATAGAGACCCATACTCATAGAGAGCCATACCCATAGAGACCCATACCCATAGAGACCCATACCCATAGAGACCCATACCCATTAGGACCCATACCCATAGAGACCCATACCAATAGAAACCCATACCCATAGAGAGCCAAACTCTTAGAGACCCATACTCAGAGACCCATACCCATCAGGACCCATACCCATTAGGACCCATACCCATTAGGACCCATACCCATAGAGACCCATACCAATAGAAACCCATACCGATAGAGACCCATACCCATAGAGACCCATACCCATTAGGACCCATACCCATAGAGATCCATACCCATATAGACCCATACCCATAGAAACCCATACCCATAGAGACCCATACTCATAGAGACCCATACCCATAGAAACCCATACCCATAGAGACCCATACTCATAGAGACCCATACTCATAGAGACCCATACCCATAGAGATGCATACCAATAGAAACCCATACCCATAGAGACCCATACCAATAGAAAACCATACCCATAGAGACCCATACTCATAGAGACCCATACCCAGAGACACATACTAATAGAGTCCCATACCCGTAGAGACCCATACTCATAGAGACCCATACTCATAGAGACCCATACTCGTAGAGACCCATACTCAAAGAGACCCATACTAAAACTAAACTACGTATTTATCTTACCCGGTGTAATTCCCCACTGAGCTGTGTAGCAGCTCTGTGTTCAGAAGCGATCTGGCCATCAATAACTATAGCAGCTCAAACAAGTGGCGGCTATCACCATCACCGTCATATAGATGGAGTGGGTCCAAGCACGGCGCACACTCAGGCTTGGAGGCAACACTGTTCATTAACCAACATTACATAACCCTTAACAGAACAACAGCACAAGGTGGCAACCCACCATTCCTACACCTTGCTATGTACACTGGGAGCAGATGGCTATGTACATTCTGGAAGGACGACTGCAAATCGGACCAGGTGAGCCACCACGCTGCCTGGTCCACGAGACCTCCAGACCGCCGACGACGATGGATTCTTCACAGCCAGGACCGACTCCGCTACCCCCGGGGCTCGGATTTTATCCTCACGGCGTGACCACGCGCCCCTCCCCTTGGCCACGCCCCCCCCCCCTGGCCACGCCTCCTGCCCCTACAGTCCCTCCAACATGGTGCTGTCTCTACACAAGGGTACTCACACCAATGACACTACGGAGACATTACACGCACATAGAGACCGATAGAGACTGGTAGACACACTTAGAGATACATAGTGAATACAGAGATACACAGAGACGTAAAGACACGTAAATACACATAGCGATTATAGACCCATGGAGACCCATCGAGACCCAAAGAGATACACATAGAGATACATAGAGACCCATGGAGACCCATAGAGGCCCATAGAGATGCACGGAGATACGCACTGAGATGCATAAAGACCCATGGAGATCCGTAGAGACCAACAGATACACATGGACTCCCACAGACTCATCTAAGACTATATTTATTTCACCAAGTGAGGCTGTTTGTGTGGTGTAATGAGCTCCATCTGATAATAATTCTGCACCCACTAATCGGGCGCATTGCGGTGTCTATGAACGGTGGTCGCGTTCTCAAGCGAGCTTCCGCTTTGCGGTGTCCCCCAAGGGTCTATTCTGGGCGCTGTTCTCGTCACCGCATGGAGATTCTTCCTCTTGGCAAAGTAATTTCAAGCTTCGGTGTAAAACTCAGTTTCTGTGCCGATGATACACAGGGCGCCACAGTGGCTAGAGAGATGTTAACTATCTCGCCTGGTGTGCTGGGAGTTGTGGGTTTGATCTCGATCCTGACGCTTGTATATTTGGTTTGTATTTCTCTCGCTCATCATCATCATGGTGGCTAGAAAGATGTTAACTACTTTTCCTGGTATATACAGGAGGCCATGGAATCGATCCCAGACCCTGACAACGCCTGCTGTATGATCCGACTTTACATCTCTCTCTCCCCCCGTGGTCGCGTGGATTTCTCTCCGGGTCCTCCGGTTTTTTCCCTCCACATTTAGAATCAACGTCGCCACGAGTTTAGAGTATCAGGCTGCAGTAGAACAGCGAGACAAGGCAGGGACGGCAAGATGGACAGAGAAGAGAGACCCACAGAGATGGGGCTACTGAGTATCACAGCGAGTTGTATCGGGATAGGGATCAAGAGAATAACGAGCTGTTGGGTGAGCTAAACAAGATATCCCTCAGCACCATCGAGTGATACACAGAGATACATAGAGATACCTAAAATAGTAAAGATACACATCGAGATACACATTGATATACAGAGATACATAGACACACAGAGATACGTAGAGAGACGTAGATACACATAGAGACATATAGAGATACACATAGGCAGCGAAACATAGAGTTATAAATAATATGGGAAAAGGCAAAATAACAACATATGAAGAGAAACCAAAAGTCCAGGAGTGGAAGGCGTAAGACAGACAGAGAGACATGGAGATACAGAGACACAAATAGAGAGACAGAAAGAGACAAACAGGGAAAGAGAAACACAAAGCGAGAGAGACAGAGGGAGAGAGAGAAATATAAATAAAGAGACAGACTTTTAAACAACTTTTAGTGCCGCAAGCAGCAACAGCACTGGAGGCGATTCCGATTCGAAATACACAAAGTCACCAGCAAACAAATAAAACAAACGCTATAAATGCGCACGATGTGACGCTACAAGCACCGCGCACAACACGAAAGAAAAGTCACGTGGCGGTGGTGGTCATCGCGCACGCCACGGTGACGAGCGAGCGCTTCAGAAGGTGAACATGAGGGTGTCGTGCACGCTGGTACAGAGGGCGAGAGAGACACACACACAGAAAGATAGAGAGAGAGAAACAGAGACAGAAACACAGAGGGAGAGACAAAGACAAACAGAGAAAGACAGGGAGAGAGACAGACAGGGAGAGAGACAGGGACAATGGTTCCCAAAAGCCGTAGGCATGAGACAGGATTCACTAACGTCTGGCAGAAGCAAGCAAATCTTAAGCTACAATTCACAACACTGAACATCTTAAAGAACAACATGTGTTTCGATTTCAAGCTTTCGTGACTGCAGGGATTCATCTTCTTGGTTCTTTCGGTAAAGTCACGTAGAAGGGAAGAACAACATGTGTGTTCAGTAGCAGCTCTGTATGCCTGCGGGAATTGAACATTTAAACAAAGACAGACAGAGATAAGATATTGGCACTCGAAATGTATTGCAGCTGCTGCTGCTGCTGTGACCACTCCAGGACTCTCCGCACTGCGAGCTCAGTCGAGGCTCTCACCGCGCTGTCCGCTCGCTGCCGTGCCGAGTGAGCGGACAGCCGCTATTGGTACCAGAGCAGCGCGCCTGGTCGGGGTCTGTATTGTCACTGGAATCCCTCACGGCTGCGAGGTGCTGAGAGATCCAGCGGCTGAGGTACAGGATGTCTGAACAGTATAGATTTAAATTTCGATTTAAAGCTTTCGTGACTGCAGGGATTCATCTTCTTGGTTCTTTCGGTAAAGTCACGTAGAAGGGAAATAATAAAATAATACAAATAAAACAAAACAATAATTCTCACGACGTTTCGGCCACAACGCAAGCAGCTGTCGTCAGGTGAAGAATTCATACTCTTAGGTTTTTTGGTAAAGTCACGTAGGTAAAAAATAAAATAAAAAATTACAAAAAATTATCTCTGTCACTTATGATTGCAAGTTGTTGCGAGTCAGTGACTGCTTTAGTGTTAAAATATGGTGCTGTAGAAATATGGTGCTGTAGACTCTGTCTTCTCTCTCGACAGACCTGTTCTTCACCTGAGGACGGCTGCTTGTGTTGTGGCCGAAACGTCGTGAGAATTATTTTATTATGTTTTATTTGTATTATTTTATTATTTCCATTCTACGCGACTTTACCGAAAGAACCAAGAAGAGTATAGATTTACATACAGCGGTGCCTTATTCGTATATCCCACATGCTCTCATCTCATGTAAATTTATACATATTTCTCAGTGCCTAATTCCTATAAATTACATTGATTTATACATATGTAGAGGAGTAAAATGGGGACGTGACGTCAGGTGTGCCGTTCAGTGTGATGACGTCACGTCTCCTCGGGTACTTAAGGGAGACCCCGTGACATAAGCGGGGTCACTGTGGGAACGTGTAGAGTCAGCAGGGTGAAGAGGGAACCAGGGGTAGAGAGAGATTGAATAGTGAGTCTGGGGAGAAGCCGGTGGTAGCCGTAGAGGTGCTTCTCTCTCCGGTCGGTGGAGTCGGCAGAGTCCACGATCCGACACGAGAGAGAGACCGGAGCTAGCCGGCAGGGACCAGGACTCAGAGTAGAACCCCTAGCCCCTGGGAGTTGTGTACCCTTGTCTGTGTTATTGTTAACCGTTAATAAACCCTTGGCGAAAGCCCATAACATACCTCTGTCTCCGAGTGCGTCCGTGGGAACTTCTCTACACATACGCAGTGACATCGCGAGATGTCAACGTGCAGTGCTGGCCCTAGAGAGGGTCACGGCGTGCGGTGTAACGACATCGCGGACACCGCAGTGGTGTGGGTGCAGTACCGGCCCTAGAGGGGCCCGGTGAGCGTTGATTGATAGCGCTGGATGGCACCACGCTTGGCGTGCAGTGCCGACCCTACAGGAGAGGGTGTGTGAGTGCCGGCCGAAGGATGAGGTTACTCGAGGTCATGGCACTCTGGTTGACCAGGGAGGACACGTGACCAGTTAAGTCTACAAAGGGACCCCAAGTGGGGGCTAGGGGTGGTCACGTGACTGGGACCCAGATCCTTCCTGAGGATTCTGGAAGGTGGACGTGGCCAAGGGCGGAGCTGGCTACGCCGCAGAGAATAGAAGCCGGGTCCCGAGACGGACCAGGGTTGTTGTTAATCCTGGAAGAAACTTTCGTGGACGTTCTCTGTTCAACGAGTCTCCAACACGTGGACCCGGTCTGTAGTAGCAGTTACGTTGCAATGAGTGCTGTTAGCCTGGTGGTCACCACCATAGGTTGTTATTCTGTTAAGGGGAAGTTACCCCGTGTGTTGGAGTTGAAAAAATGTGTTGCCTCCAAGTCTATGTCTGTGGCTCAGTTGAACCCATTACATATATATCAGTGGGGTATTTTTATTTCTTGTATGCTTACTTACTTATGGCAGTCCATCTATACGAAGATGAAATTGCTTTCCGTAGTTTGTTGGAAAATTATTTTGCTAGCGGCTATCGCTGTTGGCGATGAAGCGACCGCAGATGGCTCTGAAGCGCCATCCTGGAGCCACACATCCTGCCCCAGCCGGAACACGTGATGTCTGGGACTGGTGGCTGGGATGGTTCCGGTACAGCGTGTTGGTGTCTGCGCTGTCGATGCACTTCCTGCTGCTGGGTGCGATGTTTCGATGTAAAGCTTCTTTCGTGACTGCAGGGATTCATCTTCTTGGTTCTTTCGGTAAAGTCACGTAGAAGGGAAATAATAAAATAATAAAAATAAAACATAATACAATTTCGATTTAAAGCTTTCGTGACTGCAGAGATTCATATTCTTGGTTCTTTCGGTAAAGTCACGTAGAAGGGAAATAATAAAATAATAACAATTAAACATAATAAAATAATTCTCACGACGTTTCGGCCACAATGCAAGCAGCCGTCCTCAGGTGAAGAATGAGACACCACCAAGCTTGGAGCGTCTATTTAAGCTGCTGGGTTGGAGGGGGAAGAAGAGCGCCTTGACAAAATAATTTGCATATCAAGAGGAATTTAGCATATTTATGAGAAATGCGTAGGAGGTATGATACATTCCTCTTGATATGCAAATTATTTTGTCAAGGCGCTCTTCTTCCCCCTCAAACCCAGCAGCTTAAATAGACGCTCCAAGCTTGGTGGTGTCTCATTCTTCACCTGAGGACGGCTGCTTGCGTTGTGGCCGAAACGTCGTGAGAATTATTTTATTATGTTTTATTTTTAGTATTTTATTATTTCCCTTCTACGTGACTTTACCGAAAGAACCAAGAAGGGTGCGTTGTTCTTCAAGGTGTTTGACTCCGTGTCGCATAAGGAGCGCCATAGTCGGCTGCAGCTGCCTCAAGGTCGCCCAGCTTGATGTTGCACCTCTTTAGTGTCCCCTTCAGCTGATCCTAATACCTCAGTTTGTTTACCGCCCGGCCTTCTGCTGGCTGCCGGGAGTTGTCCATACAGCGCCTGACGAGGTAGACGACAGCCAGGCATCCCAATACTCTTAGGTTTTTTCGGAAAAGTCACTTATTAATGCAGTAATTTTAGCTGTGACGGTCCCACCTGATGACAGAGACTTGTGTTGCCTCGGAAACGTCGTGATTTATTATTTTACTTTATTTCCATGATTACTTTTATTAACTTTTAATTTTATTTTTTACCTACGTGACTTTACCGAAAAAACCTAAGAGTATGAATCCTTGCAGTCACGAAAGCTTCAAATCTAGAATAGGCATCGCAATGACGTGGCTCACCCAGCGGAGTTGCCTCTTTGCTTGAGTTGCTTCCACGCTGATGGCCTCAGTACGCTGGAGGATATCAACGTGAGGAACACGATCCTCCCCGGTGATGCCGAGGATTCGTTGGAGGCACCTGATGTTCAAAGCCTCGAGGTGTCTGATGTGAGAGCGGTAGCTCGTCCAGGCTTCAGAGCCACAGAGTGACGTTGACAAACACACACAGACTCTCATGTAAATGGCAACTTTCGTTGATCTCCTCAGATTGTTGTTCCTGAACACCCGAGAGCGCAGTCTACCAAAGGTTGTCGAGGCAAGAGTCGATGTGAGCCTGGATGTCGTCATCAATAAGGTACGTGGGGGTTTCATATTCTGCCGAGGTAGCCGAACTGTTGTGCAACCTTGAGGGGGACGCCGTCGATTTTAAACTCAGGGCGGGAGTGGATGGTGGAGATTTTTTATGAACGATGACCTCGGTTTTGTTGTATTTTGACCAAACGGCCCATGGAGCGATAAACAGAGAACGCGACATCCGGCGCTTGTTGCCTGGCAGATGGGGCTGTGCGCTAGGCAGGCACCACAGTCATCAGAGCGCCGAAGCTCTCGAAAGTTGCTGACTGTATTATTGGTCTTGGCCTGCAGGCGTCTGATGTTGAGGTGACTCCCATCAAGGCGGAATTGTAGTTGTGTACTATCATCCGCCTCGAGAGATTTGCGGGAGAGGAGAGCGGCCGCCACCAGAAACAGGTTGAATGTGACTGGGGCCAGTACACATCCCTCTTATCACCCTCTACTTTCACAGCGAAGGAGGCAGACTGTAGTCCACCTACGAGTACACGTGCCTGCATGACGTCATGACACTGTGTGAGAATGTTGATGCATTGGGTTGGAACACCAAATTTCTTGAGCGCATTATCCAGAGGATTTCTCAGTCATCAGTGTCAAAGGCTTTGATAAGTTTCGATTTAAAGCTTTCGTGACTGCAGGGATTCATCTTCTTGGTTCTTTCGGTAAAGTCACGTAGAAGGGAAATAATAAAATAATAAAAATAAAACATAATAAAATAATTCTCACGACGTTTCGGCCACAACGCAAGCAGCCGTCCTCAGGTGAAGACCAGGTCTGTCGGGGAGACAGCGTCTGACGGCAACGTAGAGAGGTCTTTTTTCTGCTCTCTGCACTTCGCCTGTATTTTTTTGCAAGTAAAATCATGTCAGAGGTGCTTCGGCCTTTCCTGCAGCCACGCGCTGTGTTTCTGTAAGAACGTTTTCTGAGTTGTGGGTTGTGAGGCGAAAGAACACGACTCACGCCTAACAGCAACAGAGACACGTGATAGGCCGCGGCTGTTTCTGCAACCAGATTTGTGTCCTTTCCTCTTGTAGGTGGTGACTGTGCTGATATCCTTCTACTCTTGAGGTTACTGCCTCATTGAGTCAGATTTTGTTAAAATGATCATTAGGCGACGGGATGTGATGCACGATGGGTCACGTGGTCAGTGCCCCGTGTGGGTGTCGTTATCAGCATCACGACCATGATCACGATTCTGTGACAGGTGGAGAAAGTTAGAACGCCTCCGACTCAGGGGCCACATTAGAACGTAACGAGAGGCTTCGTGAGGGCTTTGAGATATTAACTACCTGGCCTGGTATACAAGAGGTCGTGGGTTCGATCCCAGCCCTTACACCTGCTGTATAGTTGGAGTCTGTGTGTCTCTCTCTCCCCGTGGTCGCGTGGATTTTTCTCTGCGTGTTCCGGTTTTTCCCTCCACATTTAGCATCAACGTGTGTTCCGAGTGTGTGGCCACTGCTATCGATTTTCACGTGATAAGCCACTTCGGCGTGCTATCATTGGTGATTTTTGTTCTTATATTTGGTGGAATTGCGGACAGTATCCACATCAGATATTAGTACGTTAAATCGGCATAATCATTCTGTTCACTGCAGCTTAAAGATTGTGTCCCTACCAGGCGTGCCCTGAAGTTAGGAGATGTCCATGTGCTCGGCATTTGAAGGCCTGAAGCGCAGTTCCTCGTCTCATAGTCGGTGGGCAGACGCAGTTCGTTTCTGTTTTGATCCGTCCTGTGGAGGCTTGGCTTTGATTCTTGTGGCAACTGAGAAGAGGGTTCAAGGGTCGCTGGCCCTTGACCCCAGGCAAACTTAAGCGGTGTGGTGGAGGTGTCACGCTATACATGGCCTGATCTGAAAGCATCTGAAGACTCATGACAGATCGTGATAAGGCAAGAGCCACTCGGTCAAGGGTGGGGTGACCAGCGATTTTGTTATACACCCGTTACCCGCAAGGTCGCTTCTCTAAAAGATAATTGTAGCTCAGTGGGACTTACCTGGCATACTTGGGAAGTCACCTGGCATGGGACAACCACTGAATGGGAGACGTAAAAAGCGAAGATCTCTTAAGGCGAAAGCAGTTAGTGGCAGCATTCACTAACATCTGGAGAAGCAAGCAAATCTTAAGCTACAAGACACAACACTGAGCATCTTAAAGAACAACATCGAGACTTGTACATTAAAAAAACACTGACAGAGATAAGATATTGGCACTCAAAATGTTTTCCAGCTGCTGCTGTGACCACTCCAGGACTCCCCGCACTGCGAGCTCAGTCGAGGCTCTGCTCGCTGCCGTGCCGAGTGAGTGGACATCCGCTATTGGTACCAGAGCAACGCGGCTGGTCGGGGTCTGTCTTGTAATTGATATCCCTCACGGCTGCGAGGTTTCGAGAGATCCAGCGGCTGAGGTACAGAATGTCTGAACAGGCGCAGTTGGCTGGAGAATGATAATCTAATACCTTGTATAGATTCATATATAGCAGTGCCTTATTCTTATATATTATATAGATTTATATTTAGCAGTGCCTTTTCTTATATCTTATTTAGATTTATATATAGCAGTGCCTTCTTCTGAAATCACAAATACATGTATATATAGCAGCCTTATTCTGGCAAAGACTTATATATAGCAGTGCCTGATTCTCATTCTGAATGCAGATTTATATATAACAACGCCTTATTCTTATATCATAAACAGGTTGTTGATGCTGCAGCTGATGGTGATGATAAAGGAGTCCTTGTCTCCAGTCCAAGTTGGTTTTCTTTCACCACCACGACCAAGCGAGAAGCCACGTGGCACTGACCTCAAAACAACAACACCGCGATCCCAGCTGACATCAGATGGTTGAATCAGGTTATCACCACCACCACCAACACTGCTGTCGCCCACAGCTCTATTACTGATGATCGCCATAAGTGAACCGCCAGTTCATTGGCACCCTGAACGGTCAGTTCACTAACGCACTGAACCCATCACAGGGTAACCAACGCTAGCAGTGCGTAGATAACGAAGGGAAGTGGTTACGCTATAGTTCAACGTATCGCTATGAATGCGCTCCGTGATTTCAATCAAGGAGATTGGCCGTCGATGAAATCAATTGATAGATCGATCCGCAAGCAGTTGCGTGTTTGACATTTATTCATTAACGTTCATCAGGCGACGGGAAGTGACGTGTCACGTGGTCAGTGCCAAGTGCCGTGTGTGGGTGTCGTTATCAGCATCACGACATCCTTCACGAATCTGTTATTGTGAATAAAGTCCACCGACTCACTGATAACTTAACGTGTAACCGCGAGTGACTAAATACATCTTCTTGGTTCTTTCGGTAAAGTCACGTAGAAGGTAAATAATAAAATATAAAAAATAAAACAAAATAATTCTCACGACGTTTCGGCCACAACGCAAGCAGCCGTCCTCAGATGAAGAACAGGTCTGTCGGAAAGACAGCGTCTGAATGGGCACCACCATGCTTGGGGAAGAGCGCCTCGTGCAGTCACGAAAGCTTTAAATTGAAATTTGACTATATACACTTGGGTAACTTTTGTGACTCTACGCGACGCTCCCTGTGTAGCTGGCTGGCTACACAGGAGCGACGCGTGGCAGTCACGGAGACAAGACTTCCAAGACTACAAGGTGCCCGTTCCAGGGCGATGAAGACGACCCGCTCCAAGATGACGACGGCAACGGCAGTCCCTTGGTTCTCCCACAACAGCAGCCCAGAGCCCTGTTCCACGCCGGCTTTTATCCCCCTAACGACCCTGCCACGCCCCTCTTCCCAAACACTCTCTCACCGCACCTGTCTCTGTCCGTCTCTGTCCTAATTACAATTTACGACCACTTAGGTCCCAAATTACCCTAACGTGACCCTGTCTGTTCCCGTCACGTTAATTAATAGCCATGGCTGCCGCCGAGCGAGCGAGCAACAAGCTTTTTTTTAAATCCTTTATATTAAGTTCGCTTGCTTGCGCGCTTACGACCGTGCAAATCTTTCAGTCGTTTTTAACCCACTTCCCGTGATCCAATCGAGCTGACATTTTGCACACAGACTCGTTGTGCGAGACAATTAATGTTCGCGAAAAAATGTTTCCAAAATTTTACACTGTTTAGGGAAAACAAATTAAATATTTAATTACCAATTGCTTAATGGTGGCAGACAATTATCTGACCCATAGGTGGCAGCCATCTCAAGCCAGAGGGCGAGAAGACTCTAGCCGCCACGCATATAAAGGATGTATAGTGAAAAACGTTGTTTTTACGGGTTTACTTGTTTAAATCCTTTATATCAAGTTCGCTTGCTTGCTTAGGACCGTGCAAATCTTTCGGTCGTTGTTTAACCCACTTCCCGTGATCCAATCGAGCTGACATTTTGCACACAGACTCGATGTGCGTGACAATTAATGTTCGTGAAAAAATTTTGCTAAATTTTACACTTTTTAGGACAAAAATATTATATTTAATTACCAATTGCTTAATGGTGCAATGCAATAATCTGACCCATAGGTGGCAGCCATCTCAAGCCAGAGGACGAGAGGACTCTAGCCGCCACGCATATAAAGGATTTATAGTGAAACACTTTGTTTTTACGGGTTATACTTGTTTCCTTCTTGGTTCTTTCGGTAAAGTCACGTAGAAGGGAAATAATAAAATAAACATAAAACATAATAAAATAATTCTCACGACGTTTCGGCCACAACGCAAGCAGCCGTCCTCAGGTGAAGAACAGGTCTGTCGGAAAGACAGTCTGAATGACACACCCCAGGCTTGGAGCGTCTATTTAAGCTGGGATGGAGGGGGGAGGGGGCCTTGACAAAAGAATTTGCATATCAAGATGAATTTTAGCATATTCATGGGAAATGCAGATATGGGATTAGTACTACTTGTGAAATGCGTAGGAAGTTTTGCGGGGGGTTTAAAGTCATATTATGCCCGTGCATTATGCAGGATTAGCAGCATCAAAGGCAGGGGATAGGGGTAGCATTAATAAAGGGAAGGAATGTGCAACAAGCTGTTTGTATGCCCCTCCCCCATCCTCACAAACTCACGACGCATCACCCGGCGTCTGCTTAACACAAAGAATGTATCAAGGAAACAATCCACCAACACATACATAAACACATACCCGGACTGATAATAAGAAGACCAATTATAAGAGTGCATAAACCATTAGCTGATCATGAAGACATTGGTGCTCATTGAGTGATATGAATCCGGTCGTTTATAAGTACAGTACATCGGCCGTTGCCGATCATTGCTACAACTCGGCGGGCTCTCATGAAATTGTCTTTTCCGAGACCAAGGTTCTCTGCAAACCTCCCGGCTACCATCAAAGGTTTGTACACGAAGCCATACAAATATACAAACACAGACATAATTTCAACCGTGATGAGGGGTACAAACTTAGTAATCATTGGAAAGATGTTATCAACCACGCAAAAAAGACTTAATTACACTTTTTTGGACCATCTTATCTGACAGGCACTATCTTACTTTACTTTACCGAGTGTTAACATCCCCAGTGTTTAACAGTACTCTCTTCATTGTTCAGCCAGAATTGGTATAAACATGGACATTTTCGTTCTTTTTTTCTATCATGTGTATCAGGCCTCCCCCTCTCTGTCTAATGCGTTGGCGTTGTGCAACACCAACAGCACCCATGCCATCGTGCATTCTTTGGCCCCGCCCCTCCTCCCCCTCCCGTTGCGTTGTGCAAAACCAACAGCGTCCACGCCGACGTGCAGTGTAGTGATGGGGGTTGAGATAGGATTAGGGGTAGGTGTAGTGATAGGGGTAGTGATGGTGATAGATGTAGTGATTGGAGTAGGGGTAGTTATAGGGGTTAGGTCTAGTGATAGGGGTAGGTGTAGTAATAGGGGATGGTGTAGAGATAGGGGATGGTGTAGTGGTAGTGATTGGGGTAGTTACTGTGATAGGGGTAGTAATGGTGTTCGGGGTGGTGATAAGCGTTGGAGTAGAGATAGGGATAGTGATAGGGAAAGTGATATGGGTAGAGGTAGTGATGGTGATAGCTGTAGTGATGGGGTTGAGGCAGGATTAGGGGTAGGCCTGCTCATAGTTGGGTGGCAGAGGTGGTGATGATGAAGATGCAGGTCTCGGAGACAAGAGGTGGGCGTTGTTCTAATGGAGGAGTGGAAGCTGCAGGTTGTTGTTGTTGTTGTTCTAGTCAGGCTGAGTGCTTTATGTGCAGAGTTATAGATCATTCCGCTCCACACCCCTGGGACTGTCAGTGCACGGACATCCTCTACTTGAGTGGCTGGGCCGCTCAGCACTCGGGCATCGTGGGTGAGGGTTGGTGGACCGTGAAGCCAGACGGCGTCAAGTGCTCTGGTACCAATAGCGGCCACGCTGTTGGTAACCGGCACAGGCAGCTCCACACTCTAAGCCCAGTGGCTCTTCTTAGTCTGGGGTGCAGCACGCACACCCTGGGGGTGCGAGACACCAACAGCGTCCACGCCGACGCGCATTCTTTTGCCCCCCCCCCTCCCCCTCCCGATGCGTTCCATTCATTGGCTACCACATTCTGATGAGCCCCCCCCCTCTCCTCCCCCTCAACTTGCCTTTTTAAGGGATTACATCTTGAATCATTGCCTCACTTGATGCAGCTAATCCGGCTGTGACGGTCCCACCTGATGACGGAGACTTGTGTTGCCTCCGAAACGTCGTGATTTTTATTTTTTATTTTTTTATTTTGATGTTTTACTTACGTGACTTAACCGAAAAAAAACCTAAGAATATGAATCTTTGCAGTCACGAAAGCTTAAAATCTAGAATTACAGTACATTAGTCGGTAATTTTCTTTTTAATTGCATACAAAATACCAATAGATTCATCGATGTAAACTAAACGTTTGAAACCTTCGTTACGAATCTACACGCTCACAGGGAGAATATTGTGTTCAACCTTTCTTTTGATCACAGAATCTTGCCCACGAATTAATTGAAGCCTTAGCCAAAAGATAAGCATCTGCGGAAGCAGGCATATTGCCGCACACCATTGTTCCAAGACATTTCGTTAATAATATAATCCTGCCGATGAATCTATTGACGTATACTTTTGCCTTCGGGATATAATTTTAAAAAATTGCCATTCGTATGAATGTCGTCGTTTAAGAACTTTTTCCTATCACCGTATATGCTCGCCTTACTTTGAGGAATTAATCAATTGTTCGGTTACCCAGTTTAACAACGTGATCATTGAGGGTTAAATGTACGGATCAATGAGAACATCCCCAGTGGTACTGTGTTGACAATTCCAAGCTTAAGAGTTCGCATATTCGAGTGTTATGTTTTTGTTTTGAATTTTAATTGCTTAACACAGAAGTATCTGAGTGGTGTCTTCCTGAGATCATGCATAATAATCTTAATTATAAGAACTGTATACATTAGCATAATGGAATAATTTCACATAACCAAATATGATCACATCCCTAATTAGCATAATTGATACGCATAATTGCACTAATTAGCATAATTTCCGATAATTACGCAATTTCCCAATCTTCATTTAAATTTAAATTTTTTTTATAAATGTTTCAAGACGCAACAACAGAGGTCCACCACCACCTTGGTGATGGCTACTCCGGCTGTCCACACGATGATCTTAGATGGAATACTCAGCCCAGCAACTCCTACAGGGGGCAGGAGGAGGGGAGGGGCAGGGGGGGAGAGAGAGGGGGCAGGGTAGCAGAGGGACAGGGGGGGTGGAGGGGGAGGAGGAGGGGGTGAAGCGAGGAACGGATAGAGAGGAGAAAGGGGGGAGGACGGAAAGGAGGGGGGGGAGAGTTAACATCTCGCCACCGCGGAAATCCAGAGGCTACCTGGGGGACCTTTGTGTCTCTGAGTTTGTCTACATTAGCAAGAACTTGCCCCTACAGCCCTACGAGAGGCTACCTGGGGTTACCTTTGTAATGGTGTACAATAGCCAGGACTTGCCCCTGCAGCCCTGCTAGAGGCTACTTGGGAGTACCATTGTCTGTGTGTCTAATCTACTCGCTATTGCTAACAGCACTTGTCCCTATAGCCCTACTAGAGGCTACCTGGGGTACCTTTGCCTTTGTGTCGAATCCACTACTCTCTACTACTAACAGCACTTACCACCTTACATCCCTGCTCGAGGCTACCTGGGGGTACCTTTGTCTCTGTGTCTACTCTATTCGCTACTACTAACAGCACTTGCCCTATTGACCAACTAGAGGCTATCTGGGGGACCTTTGTATGCGTCTCTGAGTGTGTGGGTATTCCGGCAAAAACAACTCCCTACGTCCTCTGTGCCGGACGGCAATGCTGTGGTGAGCATGGGGGAATGGCCAATCCCAAAATCGGCAATACCCCTCATGGCAATTATAGCCACCACAGCGGCTAATGGGGGCTCCGGACAGGTGCAAGATGCTGGTACCACCTCCACCTTCAATTCAAGTTCCACAAACACACGGGATAATATCTAGCTAAGCTTGTGCTGGAGGCCCCTGGGGGGACTGTTGTCCAAGATGTCTCCTGGCCAAACCCCATTTGACGGAGCCAGGAGACTGATCCCGGCACCCTCGGGGTTCCTCCAGAAACGACAAAAAAACACTGACGGTGGCCATGTAGAATGTTCGAACACTCACTGCGAAAGAGAGGTTGCCACTCCTCTGTCAGGAGCTGGACAAGTACTGCCTGGATCTATACAGCATTCAGAAAGTCCAGTCACCGTGAGGAGTGGCAGTCTTCTACTCACGACAGGAGACTGCCAAACAACTGGGAGTGGCTCTTCTTCTGAATAAAATAATCAGTGTGGTGTGGGACCATGGCAATGATGTGTGGGAAGCTGTAAGCCCCAGGCTACTGTGGACTTACCTCCCGATCAACAAGAGATGAGGAATGGTGGTAGTAGTTGCTTACGCCCCCAGCGGAGATGAACATCAGAGGAAGGATGCAGGCATGACTGATGAGTCAGATGCCATCTATGATCTCCTGTCCCAGGTGCTAGCTAAAATGGCCCCTCGGGATACAGTCATCCTGTTGGGTTATGTTAATGTTCGAGTGGCACCTGGGCTGGAGTGATTGGAAGGCATGTGCTAAATCATCTCAATAACAACAGTAGGGGGCTGATCTGGCATCAACACATCCACACAACATCATGGATGCACACCAGGTCCAAGCAAGAACATCTGCTGGACTATATAGTGACAGAACAGTGGATGCGGACCCATGTCCTTGACACTAGGTCCTACCGTGGAGCTGATATGCCCACTGACCATCGGCTTGTCAACTGTAAGATGCACCTGCAATTCTTCCACTCTGGTGGTGGGTGTCAATCTAGGACCCCATTCAAACCCTTAGTAGCATGGTCTCAGCTAGTTGATGAAAGTTAGAAACGAGAACTTAATCATTGCTTGCAGCTGGGGTTTGCATCATGCCCCCTCCTCCTGAAGCCAAGGGGTAATGGGCAAGGTTTAGGACTGTAGTTCATGCAGCTGCAATGGCTACTTAGGGTACATGGTCCAGACCTCCCTAGAGACCCTGGCTAATGGAGGAGGTGTTGCGGCTGGCTGAGAAAAAGCAACAGGCCCACACCTACTGTCTAAATCATCCCACGTCAGAGAATGAAGAATCTTGCCGCAGCCTTCGCTCAGAGGTTCGGAGAGCCATGCGACGCCGCAAGGATGAGTGGTGATCGTGGGTTGCTGAGGAGAAGAATTCTGCCTCAGTAACCCGTGATCATAAATCACTTTTTAACTCCATCAAAAAGTAACTTGCAGTACTACACCTATCACTATCCTTAAAGAACTGAACAGCGATCTGATCTCCGGCCACCAGGAACAAGGTTGGAGGTTTGCTGAACATTTTTTTGAGATCCTGGGGGAAAGGAAATCCTTCAGCCCAGAAAACATCATGGGACAAAGTGGGGATGACCCTGCTGAGCATGCTGTGTCTCAAATATTGGAAAAGTAGTCACCTCCTGTGAGTGTCTAGCTGAGGTGCAATCTTTTGAGGAAGTACGGAAGGCGATCTTTAGTCTGAAACCAGAAAGAGCGATGGGAAGAGATGATATCCCAAGCAAAATGCTGAGGGAATGTGGGGTTTGTGTGCAAACCACCCTGCATGACATCATAATAACAGCTTGGACCACTTGACGGGTTCCACAGGATTTTAATGATGCCCTGGTGGTCCCACTCGTTAATAAGGGGGACCACACAAGGTCCTGGCAAGGATTATTCAACAATCGCCTTGCCAGGTACGCTGACAGGCCTGCAGAGCTCCAATGTGGTTGTGGGCCAGGGTGGTCCTGTTCAGATGCCATGTTTTCTGTTCGTTTTCTACATTAGAGGTTTAGGGAATTCCAACAAGACCTACATCTCTGCTTTATTGACCTGGTCAAGGCCTATGATGCCATCAAAAGACCTGGGCTGTTGGTTGTTCTTCGTGCTTTTGGAGTCCCTAATTCTCTGCTCACAATCATTAAGGACCTTCATGATGGTGGGAAGGCCCGGTTCAAGCTATGTGCCTGGGAATTGGAGCCATTCCTTGTTCACCTTGGGGTGCACAACGTCTTTTCGAAAACGTAATTCGAGAAGCCTTCTAGGGCTGTTCTGGAGGAATCTCCATCTGGTACAAATGCAATGGGAAGCTGATCAATGCCCAGGTGCAGTCTAGAGATGGGTCCCTATTGGTCCACCATGTTACGTATGCCAATGATGTTTTGGTGATTGCTGTTCAGTCAGAGGAGTAGATAGAGGTGCTGCTGCTAGACCTGGAGCATGCCACTAAGGGGTGGGGTCTTGTCATCAGCCTCACAAAAAACTAAGCACCTGCCTGGGTATTTTGTACCATCAAAAACTCTACCACCTAAACTCCACATTAGTGATGGGCAGTTGTGAAGAGTGTGGAGAGTTTTACATACCTGGGCAGTGTGCTTATGACCAGCTTTGGTTTGACAGCAGAGGTCTCACTCCGAATTAGTCGAGCAGCAATATCTTTTCATCAGCTATGTAACGCTGCGTGGAAGCTACCTGGTCTGTCGCTTCACACGAAGCTTCAGGTCTTCTCGGCCACGGTCATGCCCTCCCTTCTCTACGCTTGCAAAACGTGGACTTGCCTAATAGAACATCTTCACCGGTTAGAAACGTTCAGGCTGTCCTGTCTACGATCCATCCCGGGTTTAACCAGGATGGATTGTGTGAGGAGCTCACAAAACCTTGAAATATCTCGATGAAGTCCTATCAGTGAGCTCCTCCGGCAGGCAAGGCTACGTCCTGATCGAGGCTACCTGGGAGTACCTTTGTCTCTGTCTTTCCTCTACTCGCTACTACTCACAGCACTTGCCGCTACATCCCTGCTAGAGGCTACCTGGGAGTACCTTTGTCTCTGTCTTTCCTCTACTCGCTACTACTCACAGCACTTGCCCCCTAACAGCCCTGGCCAGAAGCCCTTCACTCCAAGGCCCTGCACCTCCGTACCGATGGACTGCAGCGTGGCCACGACCCCTCCGTCCACGACCCCTCCTCCGTTGGCTGCCGCTTCCCGCGCCATGAGCCAGGCGGCCATGGAGCCGGCGGCGATCCCTTCGGCGGTGAAGCCCATGGCGCCTATTACCCAAGTGACCACAACAACTGCGCCCACTGGCTCACAACAACATCAAAAATGGGAACAACAGCAAAGATAACAACAGTGAGGAGGGAGGAGGCGAGCCGACAACATCGATGATGATAACAAAAACACCATCACACAAATGAACACGTGGATGTATGTTCTTAGGTTTTTTCGGTAAAGTCACCGTGTAGGTAAAAACATTAAAAAGTAAAATAAAATAAAAATCACGACGTTTCGGAGGCAACACAAGCTTCCGTCTTCAGGTGGAACCGTCACAGCCACGACAGCTGTATCAAGTGAATGAGAGATTGCAGGAGCTACCACTCCGTTTATATAATGGTTGGAGAAGGTGGTGGGGCAAGGGCCGCATACTTTTTATTAATATGGTAAGGTGAGGCTTAAGACTAAGAATAGACTGCATAACAAAAGACTGAGCTTTTGTTATGGAGAGGTGCGGTTTGTGACTCAACCTGTGACAGGGAAACCACCACTAAACATGGTAAAACTGTGATGGTTGTCTGTCAAATAAGATTGGCAAATAAGTGTAGTTAAATCGTTTTTGCATGGTTAATCACATCTTTCCAATGATTACTCAGTTTGTAACCGTCATCACGGTTGAAATTATGTCTGTGATGGATGTATGGCGTCGCAGCAGCATCACCATCACAGCATCACACACAGCCTCACTCACATCACCCACAGCATCACATACAGCCACACATAGCGTCACACAGCATCACACAGCCACACACAGCATTACACACAACCACACACTACACACAGCATCACACTGCATCACACCGCATCACCATCACACAGCATCACCATCACACACCGCATTACATACAGCATCACACCGCATCACCATCACACACAGCATCATCATCACACAACATTACACACAGCATCACCATCATACACAGCATCACGAACAGCATCACCATCACACAGCATTACACACAGCATCACCATCACACAGCATCACCATCATACACAGCATCACGAACAGCATCACCATCACACAGCATTACACACAGCATCACCATCACACAGCATCACGAACAATATCACCATCACACAGCATCATACAGCATCACCATCACACAGCATCACGAACAACATCACCATCACACAGCATCATACAGCATCACACCGCATCACCATCACACAGCATCACCATCACACACCGCATTACATACAGCATCACACCGCATCACCATCACACACAGCATCATCATCACACAACATTACACACAGCATCACCATCATACACAGCATCACGAACAGCATCACCATCACACAGCATTACACACAGCATCACCATCACACAGCATCACCATCATACACAGCATCACGAACAGCATCACCATCACACAGCATTACACACAGCATCACCATCACACAGCATCACGAACAATATCACCATCACACAGCATCATACAGCATCACCATCACACAGCATCACGAACAACATCACCATCACACAGCATCATACAGCATCATACAGCATCACCATCACACAGCATCACCATCACACAGCATCACGAACAACATCACCATCACACATCATCATACAGCATCACCATCACACAGCATCACGAACAACAACACCATCACACAGCATCACCATCACACAGCATCACCATCACACAGCATCACGAACAACATCACCATCACACAGCATCATACAGCATCACCATCACACAGCATCACGAACAACATCACCATCACACAGCATCATACAGCATCATACAGCATCACCATCACACAGCATCACCACCACACAGCATCACGAACAACATCACCATCACACAGCATCATACAGCATCACCATCATACAGCATCACGAACAACATCACCATCACACAGCATCACCATCACACAGCATCACCATCACACAGCATCACCATCACACAGCATCACGAACAACATCACCATCACACAGCATCATACAGCATCATACAGCATCACCATCACACAGCATCACCATCACACAGCATCACGAACAACATCACCATCACACAGCATCATACAGCATCACCATCATACAGCATCACCATCACACAGCATCACGAACAACATCACCATCACACAGCATCATACAGCATCACCATCACACAGCATCACCATCACACAGCATCACGAACAACATCACCATCACACAGCATCACACAGCATCACCATCACACACAGCATCACAGACGATCACCATCACACACCATCACACACAGCATCACAGACGATCACCATCACACACAGCATCACAGACGATCACCATCACACACAGCATCATACAGCATCACCATCACACACCGTCGTCACGTGGAGGCGTGGTGACGTCATCGCTTACCTCCTCCGAGTGCCAAGACGCCAACATAACACAAGATGGTCAACTCCTCCTCTGTGTGGGGGTGACACAGAGCGGTTAGTTCTACATACTCACACACATATATATACTACACTACACACTACATAAAAATAGGTTGTACCCATTCTGACAATACAACAGGAGGTGTTAAGATGTTAAAACAACAAACAGGAATTTTGCAATGAATCAAGTCTGCATTAACCACACACAGTACTTGTCTCAACCAGTGGTAGACCAGTGCTGTTCGCCTTTTGGCCTCGTCTGATCTAACACTGGTTGGCTCTAGAGAAAGCTGTCTCTGTTTGTGGACCAACCATTTTCAAAGACAATGCCAAATCTTCTTGGTTCTTTTGGTAAAGTCACGTAGAAGGGAAATAATAAAATAATAAAAATAAAACATAATAAAATAGAATTGTCACGACGTTTCGGCCACAACACAAGCAGCCGAAACGTCGTGAGAATTTTATTTTATTATGTTTATTTGTATTATTTAATTATTTCCCTTCTACGTTACTTTACCGAAAGAACCAAGAAGATTAATCCCTGCAGTCACGAAAGCTTTAAATCGACAATGCCACATATTACCAGAGCATGTTTTTTCTTCATGTCCAACACAAGTAATACTATACACTACTACACTACTATATACTACTACACACTGCACTACTATATACTATTACACTGATATATACTACACACTGCACTACTATATACTACTACACACTACACTACTATACACTACTAACCTATATGTAATGGGTTCAACTGAGTCGCAAAAGTAGACTTGGAGGCAACACATTTATTCAGTTCCAACACACGGGGTAACTTTCCCCCTTAACAGAATAACAACCTATGGTGGTGACCGCCAGGCTAACTACACTAGTTACTAAACTAGTCCTTCCTCTATTAAAATAGCCATACCAAGGGTAATCCCTATTGAAGTATGGTAGCCTGTATAGGCATGCATTTAAACAATGTCTGATTTGATTATTCGCTTCCACGCAACAATAAGTCGGTAGCTATCCGAACGGTTACAATTTTTTGTATTTCTTTCAATTTCTATAGATTCTACAATTAGTCTTGACCAGTAGTAACTAGTTTTGCACGTAACTTCAACATCAAAATCAATGGAGTGTCCTTGTGGGCACGCGTGTTCTGCTACTGCTGACAGTTGTATTTGGGAGTATTTAATATTTATTTGGTGTTCTTTTTGTCTCGTGCTGATCATTCGTCCTGTTTGCCCGACATAGCATTTGCCACAAGTACAATTAGTCCGGTACGTATCTTCTGTTGATAGCTTCGATAATGCATATTTTGTACCAGATATGAATTTCTGTATTTTATGTACCATGCCAAACCCGACACGGATGTTTTTTTTTTTTTCCAAACATCTGGTTAGTTTACCAGTTACTCTCGCAATGTACGGTATTTTTATCTCGATTTAAAGCTTTCGTGACTGCAGGGATTCATCTTCTTGGTTCTTTCGGTAAAGTCACGTAGAAGGGAAGTAATAAAATAATAAAAATAAAACATAATAAAATAAAATAATATAATATAAAATAATATAATAATATAAAATAATATAATATTTTATTTTATTATGTTTTATTTTTATTATTTTATTACTTCCCTTCTACGTGACCTTTACCGAAAGAACCAAGAAGGTATTTTCATCATTTTTATTACTTGGGCAGTTTCAATGTTCATGTTATTTGATTTGGTTTTGGCATTCCATGCCCTGTTGATTTGTGCATCATTGTAACCGTTCAATTGTAGTGCTTCTTTAACATGTTTTATTTCACTTCTCAGACTATCACCATCTGACACTTTCTTAGCCCGATGAACGAGAGTCTTGATGAGAGCAGATTTCTGGGCGGGATGATGGTGTGACTCTGCATTCAGATAGGCGTCAGTATGCGTTTTATCTCGGTAAACACTGCGTGTTATTTTAACATTACGACCCCGTCTGAGCAGAATATCCAAAAATGGTAGAGTTCTGTAAGCTTCCACTTCCATTGTGAACTGGATGGATGGGTTTTGCGAGGTGAGATGATTTAGAAATGCGTTCAGTGTAGCTCTTTAAACTCGCCAACACCATCAAGTGTGAAAGAACGGCTTGCTTGATCACCACTATGCTCAGCGACTGACAATTTCGCATCCATCTTGGAAACCAGTTCAGCGACCCACGAACTCAAAAAAATTGCCAACTGCACGGGTCGGTATTAGCACCAGCCCCATTTCATATTTACACCAGTGACATGCTGGCCACATTAAACCGCAAGTTAATTTATGCAGATGACCTAGCACTGGCCAGCCGGGCGACGACACTCAGCGCCACTCAAGACATCTTGAACACTGACCTGGAGAATTTGGAAGATGATTTCTACTCCTGGTGACGTAAGCCAAATATGACCAAGACAGTGTCCTCAGGATTCCATCTCAACAACGCAGACGCAAAAAGTACGCTGAAGATCGAGTTTTGTGGTAAAACCGTCACCCACGACCCACTCCCGAAATGCGTGGAGTGGTGCTGGATCACATTGAGCAGTTGGGCAACAAAATAAAAACCCGCACGAACATTATCCATAAACCGGCAGGAACTAGTTGTGGCTGTGATGCGCAAACACCATGGACTGCCACACTCGACCTCGTGCATTCGACGGGAGACTATTGCTCACCAGTGTGGGGAAGCAATGCTCGCACTCGAGTTATTCTTCTTCTTTAGTGCTGCCTAACGGCGTGTGCGACTTCACGATGATATTGGTCCCGGTCTAGCACGGCGTGTAGAGTTTGTGCTGCTGTTGTTAATTGTAGCCATGTTTTGATGTTACTGAGTGAGCCATGTCGTTTTTGGCCGTCCTGGTCGTTTTTTCCCTTCGATTTTTCCTTCCAGGATTTGCTTTAATAGCTGGTATTTGTGGTCGTTTCGGGCAATGTGGCCTAGGTAGTAACACTTCCTGCTAATGATGGTCTTCAGCAGTTGCCTGTCAGTGCCCATATCTTGCAGAACTTGTGTATTGGTGGTTTTGGCTGTCCATGGGATTTTCATCTCAGGTACACTGAAGTCAACGCTGACCCAGTGGATCCCGGTGTAACAGGCTAAAATAACCCCTTACCCGATTAAACCCGGGTGTAGTTTAGCCAGGCCAGAGTATACCCGGGGGGATAAAGTGTCCTAGGTTAAACATTACCCCCCGGGGGTTTAAACTAGACTGGGCCAGACCATACACCTCCAGGCCAGAATATTCCCCATGTGAAAGTACAAACGAACTTCAATCGATATCTAAAAAGCGTATCAATGGAAGTAAGAATCTCAATTTGATCAATTGAAGCATTTTTAGGGTTATGGTTAGGGATAGGGTTAGGGATAAGGATAAGGTTAGGGATAGGGTTAGGGTTATTATTATTAAAGTTTTTCTGGTTGAAGCAATCAAAGTCTATGTGTTTACAGTTTTAAATAAAATGTTGGAAAAATTTAGTAATTCATATATATATCGGTCAACACTATTACTATCATGGGGGTATGATTTGGCCTAGGCCATAATATACCCCAGAGTATTATCTAGCCTAGGCCGTTTTAACCCCGCGGGTATACTACGGTCTGGGGGTATACTACGGCCTGTTACACCGGTGCTCACCCCACGTCACTCCGCCGCAAATCTGTCGCGAAGCAGCGGCCATCAACGAGTACTAAAACATTCTCGTTAACCCGCCGCACCTTCCGATACATCGGGACATACACCCAGTGCTGCCTCTTCACCAAGAATCACGTCACCCATTCTGGATCTGAGCAGCCTCACTCCACGCCACAAATATAAATGAAGGCGAAAGATGGAAGCCAGTCTGGACTGTGGTCGACGTCAAAAATAAACGTCTCGTACAGGACCCTGCCTTCGAAACTTTCCCGTTGTTTCACCCTTTCATTCCGCCAATGGTCGATCATGAACTGATGCGGCCACCTGATGGACAAATGGTGCCATCAAATATTTGGTTGCCTGCGAGTGGAGCCACCAATGCCAAACGATGGATCACATTAGACAGGTGATGTCTTCACTCCTTTAAAGGAGGAGCAGGACAAGATCAACTCTGCATCTGATCAAACAAGTGAGTCGATAACTAATCTAAATTACATATTTAAGCTGCTGCTTCGCATCCATACGAAAAAGAAGACTACTAATTATACTACTGCACTACACACTAATATATATTTATTTATGCTATGCTACAAGAAATACTACTACTAAACTATACACTACTAAACTAATATATACTACTACACTACTATACACTACAACACACTACACTATGCACTACACTACTATCAACTACGGTGTACACTACACTTTACACAACTGTACATAACACTGTACATTACACCGTACACTATTATACTCTACTGTATACACTACACTGCACACAACTATACACTACAGTATACACTATACTCTAAACTACACACTACATTACTCTACTCTACACTATACACTATGGCATCACCATCACACAGCATCATCATCACACAGCATCACGCAGCGTCACAGCAGCGATCACGTGAAGGTGTGGTGACGTCATCGTTTACCTCCGACGCTGAAAATCCACCAGTTGGTCGATTTCTCCTCTGTGTGTGGGGGGGGGGGGGGGTCCACAGAGCAATTAGTTCTACATACTCACATATATATATACACTACACTATATACTACCATATACTATACTGCTATATATTACTACACACTACACTACTATATACTATGCTACTATATACTATACTACTAAATGTACTACTACACGACGATATACTACACAATATACTACTAAATATACTTATACACTACACACTACTAAACTATGATACGCTACTAAACTACGAAAAACTAATACACACTACACTACTATATTTGAAGTGGTAATGATGGAGACCCAGTCTTCACTGAAGGCAACACGTATTTTTATAATAATGACAGTACATGGTCCCTAACACGAAGGGCTAACGGCCCCTTCCACCTGATACCTGGGGAAGTCCAGCCTCCAGTCTATCGTGCTCTCTATCACTAGGACCACTCTATATCTCAGTCCTCTGGTTAGGAGCACTGGGCAGAGGTCGCAATCGGGTACCCGATACCCGTACCCTACCCGATACCCGGCTACCCATACCCGGCCGGGTACGGGTACGGGTACCCGTTTGCGACCCTGGTGCGGCCGGGTACGGGTAGGCCGTGAGTCACTGGTGAGTAACCGTTTGTCACTCATTTCGGGTAGGGTACGGGTACGGGTAGGGAACGGGTACCCGTACCCAGCCGGGTACAGGTACGGGTACCCATTTGCGACCCTGGTGCGGCCGGGTACAGGTACGGGTAAAGAATCAAAACCCGTTTGCGACCTCTGGCACTGGGGCAGGCTAGCCTAACCCGACCCAGCCAAGGTCCTCAGGTCCCGGCCACTGAACCACTCAGACGCGGCCCTTAGATGGACGACGGGTCCGGGGATTGCCAGGGTGCTTATTCTAAGCTGGCTCTTCGGGTCTTCAACTTGACGACGACAGCCCAACCCGTTCAGAGGTCCGGCTTATATACGGTGGCCAGAGTCAAGTTCAAGTTCATTTATTAGTTATAGCCCTGTGAGCCATTCGGCTCTTGAATCGGGTGCAACCGCAACCGCAACAAACAAAAACATGAACAATAAAACATCTTAAAGTGAATATGTGACTAAGTGCAAACAGAAAATCCAAGAAAAGACAGCAAAATATTGCAGAAAAAACACCGTACACCAACGCTGTGTGTAAAAATCCCAGTGGGATGCAAGTCAAACAACAACAACAACAACAACCACAAGACAACTTAGATTAAGGCCATCAGTCTAACTCTGTACTACAACAACACAAACATGGCCAAACCAACACACCCTTCGAAATCACCAAAATAAAGCCATGAAAGCAATGAAAAAGCAATCATAGGAACTGTGACAGAATTTTCACAATAAATGGCATAAACGACCCTGGCCACGCCTACTCTCTAGAACCTTCTTGAGGGACCTGGACTATTGCGTAATCCCCCAACCCCCATTGGGGGCCTGGGGTGTGTTCTTCCGGTTCCTAACCGCCCTCTGGGTTCCCGCGCTTAACGGCGTTGCCTGGCACAGGCCGGACTTGCTGTTGCCCTCTGTTGGCCCATGGCTGGCGCAACACCAGGGCAGTAGTGGTGATGGCGTGTTACATTACAATGACCACTACATATGTACTACTACACTACTATATACTACACACTATACTACGACATTATACACTACTAAATTACTAAGTACTACTATATATTACTACAATCTACAACTAGTATATACTACACTACTATATACTACAATATACACTACTACACACTATTACACACTACGCCACTGTAGGGACAGTGCAGAAAAAGAGAGACGGTGCGTGGGTGGAGATAATAAGGGGATAGGGACAGTGCATGGCCAGGTGGTCATGAGGGATAATTACAGGAGGGAATCATAGGGGGATGTTCGGCTTTGGCTGAGCCAGTTCGGGAAAGAGAGCGTGGCCGAGGGTGGGGCAAGGCCACGCCGGGGAGGAATATAAGGCGGGAGGCTGAGAGAGCTCAGGGGCAGCCCTGGGATTTGGGATAGACCGGTTCTATGCCGCCATTGTCGATGGGCCGTCGCTGTCTCTGTGTCATAATTTTTTTTTTTTTACCCTTCTATCTGGCAACAAAACTGACACATTTTTTGGCGTCATCTGGTCCAACCCATGTGAGACTAGGCTCTAAGGAAAGCTGTCTCGGGTGTGGACCAATCAACTTCAAGGACAGTGCACATACATGATCAGAGTTGTGTTTTTTGTTTGCATTATGACTGCAGGTATTGTGGTCTATGCAAACATGACTCCTTGTAAAAAAAAAGGTGTCAGTTTTGTTGCCAGATAGAAGGGTAAAAATATATATATATTTTTACTGGCAAATGAGGTTCCAATGGTGTCTCTGTGTCGTCGCTGTCTCCATGCGGTCATTGCTTGGGTGTTGTCCTAGCCCAAGTGTCTGTAGTTATTCTAGCCCAGTACTGTATGCTAGTCAAAGCTAAGTACTGTAGGATATGAGAGTATGTTATACTGGTAGGAACCCACTGGTTCCACCAGCCCACAGGGGATTATTGTGTCCGTCCATCCGTTGTGCAGGGTGGGGCTGGGTGGGGAGGGAGAGGCTGGGTGGGGAGGGGAGGTTGAGGAGGGGCTGGGTGGGGAGGGTGGGGAGGGGCTGTGTGGGGAGGGGCTGGTCACCCCGTGGTGCCCTTATAAAACTCAACGTTTAACCTACTCACGCCGGCTTGTGCCCACCCTCACAGTCGGGCATATTTACGGAACACACCACGCCGCCGTCGACCCTGGCCATTGACCGAGCAACCCAACGTTCCTACCAGTTCCCTCTGCAGGAATGTGTTCTGCGCCCTAATAAATAAAGAAGAAAGACAAGAAGTGTCCGAGACTCGTTATACTACTACACCCTACTATACACTACAGAATACACATGACACACTACTACACACTATTATACACTACTCCACACGAAACGAACATACACTATAACACACTACACTACTATACTATTATATACTACGACACTATATAGCCTGTTATGATTGGTTGGGAAATAAAAATCAGAGAACGTCGCCCGGACAAGGTACACCGGGACACCCCACTGGGACACCCCCCTGGAGCCAGGCCTGTGGTGGTATTCTCCGGCAAGCGCTGGTCGGCCGGGTGACGCACAGAACCCGGTCAGGCTCAGCCTGAAATGGCTACGTGGTGCCGTCCTGTGGGCCCACCATCTGCAGGATGCAGGGTGCGGTGCGGATGCGATTCTGGTGTGTTGCAGGGGGAGGGATTGGAGGAGGTAGAAAGGTACCGACGAGACGTAGTCGTTCTCACCTCCACACACGGTATTGGCACTGAAACCAATCTTCTCGATGGGAGTGGTCTCTCTCCTATTCTGGAGTAACCCCTGGTGAGAGGCCCCGTGCGGATGTGGGGATACTCACAAGCCCCCGGCTGGATGCTGTTCAGTTGCAGTTTGTCCCAGGGGATGAGAGGGTTGCCTCAATGAGACTTTGGGTTTCAGAAAGGAAAGCTCTGACTGTTGTCTGTGCTTATGCACCAAACAGCAGTATTTGGCCTTCTTGGAGACGGTGGGTGCAGTGCTCAACAGAGTGCTGCCTACCGACTCCACAGTCTTACTGGGTGGCTTCAATGCTCACGTGGGAAATGATGGAGATACCTGGAGAGGCGTGATTAGGAGGAATGCCCCCCACCCCCCTGATCTGAACCCGAATGGTGAGATGTTATTAAAATTCTGCGCGAGTCATGGAATGTAAATAACAAACACCGTGTTTGAACACAAGGATGCTCATAAGTGTACTTTGGTACCAGAGCACCTTGGGCCGAAGGTCAATGATTGACTTTATAGTTGTATCATCGGACCTAAGGCCGTATGTTCTGGACACTCGGGTGAAGAGAAGGGCAGAGCTGTAAACTGATCACCACCTGGTGGCAAATTGGATCCGATGCTTGGGGTACCGACCAGATAGACGTGGAAGGCCAAAACGAATAGTGTAGGTTTCCTGGGAATGTCTGCCGGAAGAAACAGTGCAGAAAGATTTCAACTTCCACCTCCAGGAAATGTATCCTACACTCCAGGGGAGGTCATAGACATTGAGTCCGAGTGGATGATGTTCAGGACCTCGTTTGTGGATGCAGCTACAGACAGCTGTAGCCTAAAGGCAATATTTTGCTGTCTTTACTTGGATTTTCTGTTTGCACATAGTCACTTTAAGATGTTTTCTTGTTCATGTTTTTGTTTTTTGTTTGTTGCGGTTGCGACCGATTCAAGAGCCGAATGGCTCACAGGGCTCTACCTAATAAATGAACTTTGAACTTTGGTGACTGTCATGGTGACAACCCTTGGACCCACTGGTGGACACCGGTGGTGAGGGAAGCTGTCAAGTTGAAGGATGCTTTCCGAGCTGTGCTCAGATAAAGGTTTCCCAACTCAATTGAGAGGTTTCCGGATCGCCAAGAGGGCAGCAGCAGTAGCAGTTGCTGAACAAAATCCCAGGTACGGGAGGAGTTTGGAGAGGCCTTGCAGAGGGACTAGCGGGGAGCTTCAAAGTTCTGTTCTGGCAAACCGTCCAACGCCTTAGGAGGGGTCGACAGGACGTGGCCCAGACTGTTCTCAGTCAGGGTGGCGTAACATTGAACTCAACTGAGGAGATAGTCGAGAAGTGGAAGGAACACTTTAAGGAGCTCCTCAACCAGGTGGAGATGCCCTCCTTTCAGGAGGCAGCCCTGGAAACAGCTGGGGGTGGGGGGGGTCAGATCCATCATGGCTGCTGAAGTTGCTGCGGCGGTTGAGGACCTTTGTAGCGGCAAGGCTGCTGGGGTGGACGAGAATCGTGCAGAGTTGTTTCTAGTGTAGTGACATAAGAGGGGAGGGCCTGCTGGGGGCTCTGGGACCCTAGGCAGATAAGCCGTCGGCGCCAGGCGCTAGGATCCCAGACAACCCAGACGCTTAATCCCCTTGGCGCCACCAACGGGGGGGCTGTGTGTGCTCTGTGGGATATCTGGGGGCGCACACAACCCCACCCCTCGTTGGGGACGAGGCATAAAAGGGCAGCTCCCTGGCCGATCAGGGCCAGTCGTAGCTCAAGACCCAAGACCCAAGACCAGCCATCTCAGGACCCTGGGACGCTGTGAGAGCCAGTGGTGGGACTCTGGAACTCCCGACTCTACGTCCTTGTGAGGGCGAGTTCCAGAGCGTAGCCAGAGTAGTGTACCTAGGCTGTGTACCTAGGCTGTAACAGAGTATCAGGACTGTTGGAGTGCTGTTGGATTGTAATAAAGAAGTTACCTCTACAAGTGTCTCCGGAACCCATTACACAAGCACTGGACAGTGTAGGAGTGTCGTGGTTAACGCGCCTCTTCAATTGTGCATGGAAGGGCGAGTACAGTACCTTTGGATTGGCAAACTGGGGTTGTGGTCCCCATTTTTAGGAAAGGGGACAAGAGGGTGTGCTCCAACTACAGAGGGATCACACTACTCGGCGTGCCAGGTAAAGCCTTAGCTGGAGTGCTGAAGAGGAGGCTACACCCAGTGGTCAAGCCTCAGATTCAGGAGGAACAATGTGGATTCCATCATGGTCATGGAACAATAGACAACTCTTTTCTCTCTCACATATATTTAAGGGGTGATGTGAGTATGCTTCTCCAGTCTACCTCTGCTTCGTAAACTTGGAGAAGGCATATGACTATGTTCCCCGGAATGTATTGTGGGAGGTGCTGCGGGAGTATGATGTACTGGTGCCGCTTTTGTGTGCTATCCGGAGTTAGAGCTGTGTAATAGTGTTCCAGGAGACTTGGACGCCGGGGTTGGAGGCACACGTATGTATTCCGTGTCGGTACAGCACAACACTGACATACAACACTGGAGGGGGTATCGGCCCCCTCACCAGTCTAACTGGGGATACACTCTCTAGCTACGCCTAGCCTACCTCTGGGTCCTCCACTAACGGGCTAGGGGAGGCTAGCTAGCCCGACACTGGTAAGTCGGGCTCACGGTACCCGGAGTCCCAGACCAGCTCTTACAAGCGCACCGGCTCTGATTCTCGGGACCCACGCCGCTGGCTCTATCCTGTTCGGCCCTGATAAGGGCGGCGATCCAGGGGAGTCCAGGGCTCTATCTACGACGATCTTCAGTCTTCACTGGTTAGCTTCAACATCTCTACCTGAGCCCTCCGGCTCATCCCCTTTTATACCAAAACCCCCGCTGAGGGGTGGGGCCCCGGGGGATCCCAGCTCCGAGTCAGCCCCCCAGACTGCCCGATGCGGACGTCGCTGGGAGCACCTTCCCATGCACCGACATAGCCACGCCCACTGTGTTTCTTTCCCATCTGATTCCATTGTATAACAGCCCCTCCGTAACACCCCTACAGCTGTATCCGCAGTCTTGGTATTAAATCAAATTTGTTCACTGTGGGTGTTGGACTCTGCCAATGATACGTCTTGCCTCCACTCCTGTTTGTGATTTTCATGGACAGGATATCAAGGTGCAGGCGAGCTATGGAGAGTTTCCAGTACGGGTTATGGAGGTGGCGTCGCTCTCTTTGCCTCGTCAGTCTGTGATCTCCAGCGTGCACTTGAACTGATTGATGCTGAGTGTGAAGGCTGGGAGCACCTCCAAACCTGAGATCATGGTTCATTCCCGACAGATGGTGGATTGTGCTCTCCAAGTGAGGGGGGAACAGTTGCCCTTAGTGGAGGAGTATGTTGTATCCTAACCCTTCTTCCATAATTGAGATTAATAATATTTGATGATTTTTATATATATTATCTTTTTACTTGTTTTTAATGAGTGAAACACACCAAAGCAGCAAACTGCAAAACACCAGGTGTTGTTAAGTAATGAACCGGAGGAGGGCTAGGATGGCAGAATTTGCAACCTTGCTTCAAGGAAAGATAAGGCCTGATGAACGGGCACATGTCACCCGTGCAGGCGCAGAGACAGTGGGAGTGTCAGCCAGACATAGTTAAGGCAAAAGCCCAACTATCCTGCATGGTTTTAAAGTAACGTCAAAATTCGAAATTCAACAACAGAGTAGGCTAAATTATCGATCCTCGCGCTCGCTCAAATTGGAGACCAGGCTGCGAGCTACATCAATGAACCATTGCCCATTTGCTAATCCAATACTGAATGTTAATATTACTGAAGTCAAAACGAATTCTATGACCTCAGCACATGGGCAAATAATAGGGCAGTGTCGACTCAAAGGCAATGGAAGAAAACAGAGGCGCCTTTGTCTAAATCACAACCACAGAAAGCCAGGAATCATCACTGATTGTGTGTTCAGGATTCCGAGCTAGTTAGAACACGTGCACAGGGGGGGAGCTGATGTAAACAACCCTGCGCGTCTGGATGTGAGGGGGCCTTGGACCTGGAATAAGAATAAACACTCCCAGAGCAGAAGGTTGGCAGGGGGAGAGGTGATTTAAAAGAGGGTTGTATATCTCTCAAGGCAGGCAAGACCCAGCTGAACAACACGGCTGCGGGGGTCACCAGAAGTTCGCATTCGCCTAGTTAAGACAAAAAGCTCAATTATTCTGTATTGCTATTAAAGTAACGTTAAAGTCGGAATTTAACAACAGGGTAGGCTAAAGTTATTGATATTCACACCCACTCCAATTAAACCAGGTCACAAGTTACGCCTACTGAACCATCACCATTCATTAAGTCAATATGAAATGTTATTTCCATACTTAATACTTTCTATACAACTCGACCCGAAGCATGACAATCAGAACCTTCCTAAGTCAAAATTGAATCGCACCCAGACAGGAGCGAATAGTCGATATAAGGTTGACGAGGGAAGGAAATTAAGAGCACGGCGAACTGCAAACGTAAGCAAAAAGCCGGGAACAACACCAGCCCAGCAACAGCGAGTGGGGCTTCGACAGGCCATAAAGTAGAATAATAACTCCCGGGGTCAGGGGACACAAGAAGAAGCAGGCAGACAAAAACCAGAACTGACTCCAAGGTTCAACCGCCCTCACCTACTCAGGAGTGACGGAAATTAATGAGGCCTTGAATTAACGGCAGGCAACAACAACGGCGAGCAGAGATAGGGTGGGGCAAAGACTGCGGGCTATGAAATGCAACTTCGTGTCAGTAAAGCTCTGACAAACAAGTTAAGTTAAAGACATCACAATACATAATATCGCACATAACATCAATGTTAACGCTATTCACCGTAAACTATATTCCGCTTATATAACCATGCAGGCACCAAGGAATACGAATTCCTAGGATCAAGAAACTTACCCCTTAACCTAAGATATCGGAAATAAATTAATAGTAATAAGTATATGCATGAAAGACAAAAGTAAAACTTATGGAAAAGCCAGGATAACGGGATGAATCACCACCAGGTCGAATATAAATACATAATAAAAAAAAAAACGATGTTAAACCCAGGGTCGGAGAGAAAGGGAGATCCCGGCCGTCTTTGTATCCCCGCAGCGCGGGATAGGAGTGTGTATACGCTCGGGGAAACACCTCCACTGGAGTCAAGCACCACGATGGGAAACGACAGACCTTAGGTTACATACAGAATCATAACTGTGAAATAGTAAGGGACAAATGTTAACTTAAAACTTTTAACCATTTCTTTGTGCGCCGGGTCGGAGAGAGTGTTGCCCCCCCTCCAGGTTGTGCAACACGAACAAAGACGCCTATGAGACGATTTGTAACGTCTGTGTTTTGGGTTCATGAAGAAGGCCAGACAAGAGATAAATTGCACCCAGACAGAGAGACGACTTCGAGGCAATTTGTAACATCTGATTGTTTGCTCATGGGTTTTATGGAGGGAGTGTGACAACGGAATATACCGTCAGTGATGCACACAAGGACACACGGACGTACGGACACACACATGGACACACCTGCCTACGGACAGATCCTGACACAGCAAAAATCGGAAGCCCCGCCTTGTGGGCGGGATCCAGGGGGATTTTTCGGCATAAAGGAACGGATCCTGAGCATTGGAAACCAGTGCGACGGGAGGGTCCACTCAGAAGCTCGACCGGGAGGGTCGACTCAGGAGTGCGACCAGCGGGTCCACTCAGGAGTGCGACCAGAGGGTCGACTCAGGAGCGAGGGCGACCAGCGGGTCGACCCAGGAGCGAGCTCGACCGGGAGGGTCGACTCAGGAGCGAGCTGCGACCAGCGGGTCGGCTCGACTCATCTTCAGCTCGTCAATCTCTGCTGCCGCCGGAGATCTCCTGCTGCCGCCGGAGTGGTGAGCGTCGCAGATTGGCGACGATCCAGCGCTGCGACGCTGCGAGCGGGTTGTGGGCGCCACCTACCGACCGGGTTCCGAACTGCGACAGCGTATCAAACAGCCATCCGAGCCAATTCGCCACGGTGACAGGGGATCGACTGATACGTATGACGCGCACCGCCCCCTCACCACACGACCACCAGGCGTCTGTTTGACATAAAGAATCGACTCCGAACACTGACTATTCAAGACAACTCTTACCACTCAAACACACTCGAACCCATAAGTCATCCGTGGCTGGAAGGCATCACAACGAGGACCGAGTGGATGGCCTCCGTCGTATAAGAGTATTCTTAATTTTTATCTTTAATATTTAGTGGGCTGTACTCTTAATCGCATAAATTCCCAACAGATCCATCAATACGAACTGATTCTTGGCACCTCCTTCCGCCGAGCCACGCTCACGTGGGGAGTGGTGGCCCACCGGATCCTTATCAGGTGATCTGGTCCCCAATTAGTAAACTTGGTATAAGATAACGAGCTTCGGAAAAGGAGCACCGTCGCAGGCCCTTACTCCGAGCCGTTCTGCTGTCAGATAACCTGCCGATGTATCTGTTGAGATTGGTGCCTTTAAGAATAATAACTGTTTTGATTGTGTTTTTTTCTTTATCGCCGTATAATCTTTCAAGTATCTTTCAGTCATAATCGCCGCACGTACTCGCATCCTCTACAGAATATTCAACTGTCCCGTGACCCAAGGTGTTAACAACGTGATAAGGGTTGCGTATGATCAATAAGGAGTGCGGTACTGCGTGAACAATATTGAGTATAATCATTCATTAACGTTAAGGTTTTCTTAGCATAGTATTTGCATGTTTTAACGACTCTCTCTCTCACTAACAACCATCGCGTTATGCGGGATCCATGTGCAGTTGTCAAAGTGAAATCAGACAATCGTTGATGATACTGTATTGATGCCGTATTGACGTTCCGGGATTGAGAGTTCGCATACTATATCATAGTTAAGGTTGAATTAGTAATAAATTGATCAATACAGAAGTGGTTGTGTGATTCTTTCCTGAAATCTATGCATAAGATCTGCTTCTGCGTTGAGATTTGAACTTGGTGACCTTAATAAACACACTAATACATACTCAGTAAATGTTAAAGCGATAACGGGGTGAACCGGGGTCTGGTTATCATAACGACTTGCGTTATCATAATTACACCCACTCGCATAATTAATACGATTACCTCTCGAATTGGCATAATTAAAATGTGCGTAATTACATAATTAACATATTTCCGGATAATTACACATTTGGCCAAATTTCATTAATTATTATTATTTCCACTGAATATTCATAACCCACACATACAACATAATAATTTCACCCACGCACGCATACAACATAACAAATTTTCATACCCAACATATACAACATAATGGGGGCTCGTCTTCCGGGATCTCTCGCAGACAGTTTATGCATGAATTCAGGAACGAATCACTGATGTGTTAATCAAAGTGTTGTGAACTAACGTTGCCTTGTGATTGTAAACGGGGGTATACAAACAAAACGCGCTCTGAAGGGAAATACCAGAGTAGCAGAGTATAACAAAGACAGCTGGGCTGAGATTATTTGCTCGAGTTGAACTGACGCATCCTGTGATACAATTGTTTATATGCACTCTGAAAAGAAATATTAAGGTAACTCTTGCCATACTTAAGATGCTAGGATTAAGAATAATATTTGAATGGGTTACGGGATACGGGGAGCTCGTATTTAAACGTACCGACCAATCTGTTACAAAGCAGTACAGTCAGAGAGACATATGGGAAGGGAGCTGTATCGATAACACGAACACACCTTGGGGGAAACTAATTGACTGGATAAAAAGTAACGAAGGCGAACACGATGCAAAAACTGCAGAGAAGGCAGGACAGGACTCATACCTTCTCACACAGGCATACAGACAGGGATTGTGGAATGAAGGAAAATTTGGAAAGGAAACGGGAGAGAAATCGTCTCTAATAAACGACGAGAAATGTCCTCACACCCTCGAGAGGGAGGAGAAATCAAAGCTCGCGACACCAGCGAAACTCACAGACGTTGAGCCACAGAATAAATATGGAAGTAACATCAAATCACTCTCTTGGGTACGTGGACAGAGTCCAGGGATTGATCGCACAAAAGTTAAAGTAAAATCGCCAGGACATGGTACACTAAGGGCAGAGGCAAAAACTGAAGGGAAATGGCAACACGAGCGACACGGCCCTGGGCGCGCACACAGAAAATGCACACCACTTAAACACAAGAGACACAGCACAGACCAAAGTGACAGATTGCCTGATGATAACTTGTTTGATGATGACGCTGTCAGCAATCAACTTTCGGAATACCTGTTCACCAGTAAAACCCTTAAGTTGATGGACAAGGCTCTAGTCAGAATTCCCGATTTTGACCCCCACAATAAGACTATGGATATCCACACACATATCGCGACAGTGGAAGAGGAGGCAATGATTAGAGGGCTGAGGAGACGGGATGAAAAAGCGAGTTTGTTGAAACGGACCTTACATAAAGAATCTATTCCATGGGTAAAGTCACTACCACACAAGGTTAGAAATGATTTTAAACAATTGAGCCTGGCAGTGATTCGGAAGTTTGGAGAATATTCGACACTCACTGAGGGGTTTTATGCTGTAAAATCGATGACCCAGGGCATGGACCAAGATCCACGTGACTACCTCGTCCAATTTAAAAGAGCGTATTACGCAGGCGATGTGAATCAATACCACGAAGGGGATAAAATGTTCAAAATTATGTTTTTTGAATCCTTGAGCCCAGAGATTACAGAAAGGGTGAGAATGGTTTTGAATCCAGAAACCGCATCCTTACGCCGCATAGAGAGCAAGGCGTACATGGCATGGTTATACAGAGCTAAGAATCATAATTCGGATCCAGAACACAGGGAGAGGGATGAGGAACCCAGCCTCTCAGAGAGGAATAAAATCACCGAGCAGTCCCACCATGCAGAGAGCAGCAGAAACGCACGCACACATGGCAAAATAACCCAGAGAGAGGTTGGCACGAGAATGAGAGCGGCACAAAGCCGAACATTCAGGAGAATCGCAGGAGGGGGAGGTTCAGAATAGAACCATACCAACACCCCATGCCCCGACATGCGCAAGGTCAAGATTACCCACAGGGATGGCGAAGTAACAATCCAGGAAAAATTTGGCACCCAAATGGGAAAAACACTGGGCCAAGGGTGCAGGAGAATCGTAGGAGGGAGAGGTTCAGAGCAGAACCATATCAACACCCCATCCCACGACACACGCAAGGTTCAAATTACGCACAGAGATGGGAAGATAACCACCTAGCGGGAAGGTGTTACACATACCGCGGAGGTATGGATGCGAACATTCACGAGAATCGCAGGATGGGAGGTCAAACACAATCGATCCAATTCCGACCAATTCCTCCACCGGCTATACCAGGAGGGAATAGAGGAATAACACAGAATACGGTCCAAATACGTGATGAACCATCCACAGTGATTGAGAGCGGGCAGCCCATACGCGCCACACCCGCCGAGGTGTTAAACCCGGCGCTCAATGTGAAATACAGGCAGGCTGCAAGTGACAGGGCGGGCAAAAACGTGGACAGTGCTCCCGTAAATGACGCGCGGATCGAATACAAGGACAGGGTTGCATTGAAGCGTGATCGGACAGTACAAAAACAGACAGCAGGGACACGCCCTGAGGAGCGCAGGCATGAGCCTTTGAATGGAAAATATCCAAGGGAAACCAAAAATTATGTGGATCGGAGTGCTAAAATGGAGACGAATGTCCATGACGTATCGGGAATGGTGTTGAAATCCAACACACTAGTAAAAACAAAGAGGGCAACATTACGAGGGACAGAATTAAATCGACACACTGACTCGGCAAATGTGCATGTAATCGCAGAGAGAGCGAATGCCTCGAACCAAGGGTCAAAGTGGGTCGTGTGCGCGAATTCTGGTTATGTGCAGCACAATTTTTCACCACACACTCCCACGACACAGAGAGTGAGAGAAGAAACTACAAAAACGAACCCCGAAAACCGTGATCGAATTATCGAAGTGATAAGTGGTGAACGAGGCAACATGAGGAAGGTAACGCATAAATGCGTTCGAGACCGCTACCTAGCGTTTCCCAGGATTTAACAAAAACAAAAATGAATATTCGTCGGAGTCATGATGTATCAGAACCGATGTAACGCAATATCGATGTTTAACGCTTGTTTAATTTTCTTTGCTCAATTCAAATATAACCATGTTAAGTTGTGACACGTACGCGCGCGTTGTAAGGAATAGCAGCAAAACTTGAGGACAATCGATGGTTCATGATGGAAGAAGGGTATACATTTTTTTTTAAAATAACCCGTGGCCATTTGACCACTGGTCATTTTTAAAAGGGCGGTATGTTGTATCCTAACCCTTCTTCCATAATTGAGATTAATAATATTTGATGATTTTTATATATTATCTTTTTACTTGTTTTTTTAATGAGTGAAACACACCAAGCGCAGCAAACTGCAAAACACCAGGTGTTGTTAAGTAATGAACCGGAGGAGGGCTAGGATGGCAGAATTTACAACGTTGCTTCAAGGGAAGATAAGGCCTGATGAACGGGCACATGTCACCCGTGCAGGCGGCAGAGACAGTGGGAGTGTCAGCCAGACATAGTTAAGGCAAAAGCCCAATCATCCTGCATGGTTTTAAAGTAACGTCAAAATTCGAAATTCAACAACAGAGTAGGCTAAATTATCGATCCTCGCGCTCGCTCAAATTGGAGACCAGGCTGCGAGCTACATCAATGAACCATTGCCCATTTGCTAATCCAATACTGAATGTTAATATTACTGAAGTCAAAACGAATTCTATGACCTCAGCACATGGGCAAATAATAGGGCAGTGTCGACTCAAAGGCAATGGAAGAAAACAGAGGCGCCTTTGTCTAAATCACAACCACAGAAAGCCAGGAATCATCACTGATTGTGTGTTCAGGAATTCCGAGCTAGTTAGAACACGTGCACAGGGGGGGGAGCTGATGTAAACAACCCTGCGCGTCTGGATGTGAGGGGGCCTTGGACCTGGAATCAAGAATAAACACTCCCAGAGCAGAAGGTTGGCAGGGGGAGAGGTGATTTAAAAGAGGGTTGTATATCTCTCAAGGCACAAGACCCAGCTGAACAACACGGCTGCGGGGGTCACCAGAAGTTCGCATTCGCCTAGTTAAGACAAAAAGCTCAATTATTCTGTATTGCTATTAAAGTAACGTTAAAGTCGGAATTTAACAACAGGGTAGGCTAAAGTTATTGATATTCACACCCACTCCAATTAAACCAGGTCACAAGTTACGCCTACTGAACCATCACCATCATTAAGTCAATATGAAATGTTATTTCCATACTTCAATACTTTCTATACAATTCGACCCGAAGCATATGACAATCAGAACCTTCCTAAGTCAAAATTGAATCGCACCCAGACAGGAGCGAATAGTCAATATAAGGTTGAAGAGGGAAGGAAATCAAGAGCACGGCGAACTGCAAACGTAAGCAAAAAGCCGGGAACAACACCAGCCCAGCAACAGCGAGTGGGGCTTCGACAGGCCATAAAGTAGAATAATAACTCCCGGGGTCAGGGGACACAAGAAGAAGCAGGCAGACAAAAACCAGAACTGACTCCAAGGTTCAACCGCCCTCACCTACTCAGGAGTGACGGAAATTAATGAGGCCTTGAATTAACGGCAGGCAACAACAACGGCGAGCAGAGATAGGGTGGGGCAAAGACTGCGGGCTATGGAATGCAACTTCGTGTCAGTAAAGCCCTGACAAACAAGTTAAGTTAAAGACATCACAATACATAATATCGCACATAACATCAATGTTAACGCTATTCACCGTAAACTATATTCCGCTTATATAACCATCCAGGCACCAAGGAATACGAATTCCTAGGATCAAGAAACTTACCCCTTAACCTAAGATATCGGAAATAAATTAATAGTAATAAGTATATGCATGAAAAGACAAAGTAAAACTTATGGAAAAGCCAGGATAACGGGATGAATCACCACCAGGTCGAATATAAATACATAATAAAAAAAAACAATGTTAAACCCAGGGTCGGAGAGAAAGGGAGATCCCGGCCGTCTTTGTATCCCCGCAGCGCGGGATAGGAGTGTATACGCTCGGGGAAACACCTACACTTGAGTCAGGAACCACGATGGGAAACGACAGACCTTAGGTTACATACAGAATCATAACTGTGAAATAGTAAGGGACAAATGTTAACTTAAAACTTTTAACCATTTCTTTGTGCGCCGGGTCGGAGAGAGTGTTGCCCCTCCCTCCAGGTTGTGCAACACGAACAAAGACGCCTATGAGACGATTTGTAACGTCTGTGTTTTGGGTTCATGAAGAAGGCCAGACAAGAGATAAATTGCACCCAGACAGAGAGACGACTTCGAGACAATTTGTAACATCTGGTTGTTTGCTCGTGGGTTTTATGGAGGGAGTTGACAACGGAATATACCGTCAGTGATGCACACAAGGACATACGGACACACACATGGACACACCTGCCTACGGACAGATCCTGACACAGCAAAAATCGGAAGCCCCGCCTTGTGGGCGGGATCCAGGGGGATTTTTCAGCATAAAGGAACGGATCCTGAACATTGGAAACCAGTGCGACGGGAGGGTCCACTCAGAAGCTCGACCGGGAGGGTCGACTCAGGAACGAGTGCGACCAGAGCGGGTCCACTCAGGAGTGCGACCAGAGAGTCGACTCAGGAGCGAGGGCGACCAGCGGGTCGACCCAGGAGCGAGCTCGACCGGGAGGGTCGACTCAGGAGCGAGCTGCGACCAGCGGGTCGGCTCGACTCATCTTCAGCTCGTCAATCTCTGCTGCCGCCGGAGATCTCCGCTGCCGCCGGTGGTGAGCGTCGCGACTTGGCGACGATCCAGCGCTGCACGCTACGAGCGAGTTGTGGGCGCCACCTACCGACCGGGTTCCGAACTGCGACAGCGTATCAACAGCCATCCGAGCCAATTCACCACGGTGACAGGGGAGCGCCTGATACGTATGACGCGCACCGCCCCCTCACCACACGACCACCAGGCGTCTGTTTGACATAAAGAATCGACTCCGAACACTGACTATTCAAGACAACTCTTACCACTCAAACACACTCGAACCCATAAGTCATCCGTGGCTGGGAAGCATCACAACGAGACCGAGTGGTGGCCTCCGTCGTATAAGAGTATTCTTAATTTTTATCTTTAATATTTAGTGGGCTGTACTCTTAATCGCATAAATTCCCAACAGATCCATCAATACGAACTGATTCTTGGCACCTCCTTCCGCCGAGCCACGCTCACGTGGGGAGTGGTGGCCCACCGGATCCTTATCAGGTGATCTGGTCCCCAATTAGTAAACTTGGTATAAGATAACGATCTTCGGAAAAGGAGCACCGTCGCAGGCCCTTACTCCGAGCCGTTCTGCTGTCAGATAACCTGCCGATGTATCTGTTGAGATTGGTGCCTTTAAGAATAGTAACTGTTTTGATTGTGTTTTTTTTTTTTATCGCCGTATAATCTTTCAAGTATCTTCAGTCATAATCGCCGCACGTACTCGCATCCTCTACAGAATATTCAACTGTCCCGTGACCCAAGGTGTTAACAACGTGATAAGGGTTGCGTATGATCAATAAGGAGTGCGGTACTGCGTGAACAATATTGAGTATAATCATTCATTAACGTTAAGGTTTTCTTAGCATAGTATTTGCATGTTTTAACGACTCTCTCTCTCACTAACAACCATCGCGTTATGCGGGATCCATGTGCAGTTGTCAAAGTGAAATCAGACAATCGTTGATGATACTGTATTGATGCCGTATTGACGTTCCGGGATTGAGAGTTCGCATACTATATCATAGTTAAGGTTGAATTAGTAATAAATTGATCAATACAGAAGTGGTTGTGTGATTCTTTCCTGAAATCTATGCATAAGATCTGCTTCTGCGTTGAGATTTGAACTTGGTGACCTTAATAAACACACTAATACATACTCAGTAAATGTTAAAGCGATAACGGGGGTGAACCGGGGTCTGGTTATCATAACGACTTGCGTTATCATAATTACACCCACTCGCATAATTAATACGATTACCTCTCGAATTGGCATAATTAAATGTGCGTAATTACATAATTAACATATTTCCGGATAATTACACATTTGGCCAAATTTCATTAATTATTATTATTTCCACTGAATATTCATAACCCACACATACAACATAATAATTTCACCCACGCACGCATACAACATAACAAATTTTCATAACCCAACATATACAACAAGTACCTATATACTACATTACTACATACTACAACACACTACACTACTATATACTACTCCACTACTATTTACTATACTACTACACTACTATACACTACTACACTACAACACAACCATATACTACATTGTACACTACTATACATTACTGTATACACTCCACTACTATATACTACACTGTACAAAACTTTGCACTACTGTATAGACTATACTACACTGTACAAAACTAATCACTACACTACTATACACTACACTATACACTACACCATCATACTCTTAGGTTTTTTCGGTAAAGTCACGTAGGTAAAAAATAAAATTGATAGAAAAAAATAAAATAGTGATTTATTATTTTACTTTTATTAATTTTAATTTTATTTTTTACCTACGTGACTTTACCAAAAAAACCTAAGAGTATGAATCCTTGCAGTCACGAAAGCTTCAAATCTAGAACTACACCATCACACACCATCACCATCACAGCGTCATGACAACGTCACCACACAAGCGATCACGTGTAGGCGGGGTGACGTCAAAGTTTACCTGCACAGAAATTCCACCAGTTGGTCGACTTCTTTTCTGTGTGGGGGAGTTGCACAGAGAGGTTAGTTCTACATACTCACACACACAGATATACACAGTATCTTATATATAAAAGGCATTTTACAGTAAGAAACAATGTTCCACACTGCCCACCAGGGATTATTTGTCTGTCGTTGCATAAATAAATATATATAAACATCTCTTTGATTGGTGGAGACCTACTGCCGGGTACGGAGAGGGGAGGGGCCTAAGGAGGAGGGTCAGGGGAGGGGCCTAAGGAAGGGGGGAGTCAGGAGAGGGGCCTGGGGGGGGGTCAGGGGAGGGGCCTAAGGATATGGGGGGTCTACATGGGGACCTCATTTGCCAGTAAATATGATAATTGGTTCTTTACCCTTCTATCTGGCAACAAAACTGACACCTTTTTGCAAGGAGTCATGTTTGCATAGACCGCAATACCTGCAGTCATAATACAAACAAAAGAACATAACTCTGATAATGTGCACTGTCCTTGAAGTTGATTGGTCCACACCCGAGACAGCTTTCCTTCGAGCCTAGTCTCATATGGGTTGGACCAGATGACGTGAAAAGGCGCCTTTTATCGGAGTTGTGTTTTTTGTTTGCATTATTTTTTTTTTACAAGGAGTCAATTATATTTTTACTGGCAAATGAGGTTCCCGTAGTGTAGATGCTTGCCCCGAGCTCTCATACTCTGATGGTGCATTGTCTTTGAGTTGTGCGCCTTTTGGCGTCATCTGGTCCAACCCATATGAGACTAGGCTCGAAGGAAAGCTGTCTCGGGTGTGGACCAATCAACTTCAAGGACAGTGCACATTATCAGAGTTATGTTCTTTTGTTTGTATTATGACTGCAGGTATTGCGGTCTATGCAAACATGACTCCTTGCAAAAAGGTGTCAGTTTTGTTGCCAGATAGAAGGGTAAAGAACCAATTATCATTATGATATGGGGGTGGTAAGGGGAGGGGCCTAAGGGAAGGGGGGTCAGGGGAGGGGCCTAAGGATATGGGGGGGGTGGTCAGGGGAGGGGGGGTCAGTGGAGGGGCTGAGGAGGGGGGTCAGGGGGGGCCTAAGGAAGGGGGAGGGGCCGATAGTTAAGGGGGCTGGCTACCTGGCTGGCTGCCTGGCTACCTCAAGTCAAGTTATCTTGTACACAGGTAGGAACAACAGGTTCCACACTGCCCACCAGGGATTATTTGTCTGTCTGTCGTGCATATTGTCTGTCGTGCATGAATGCGCTGTCCAACCAAGTTCCTACCTGCCCACTCCGAAGGAACGTGTTTTGTTTGTCTGTCTGTCTCGTAAGCGCGCTTGCGAAAATTAGCCGGGTACCACGTCGTAAGCCTCGTGCTTGGCATAGGCTATTCCTTTTCCATGTCCGTCACCTTTAAATTAGTTAAAATAGCGTTTTTGTGCACGGGCGTTGCCCCTGGCAACGCATGCGCGTCATCAGTGGATGGTGGGGGGATTTCTCCTTCGCGTTCAAAATGCAAAAAATACACGCGCTGATGTAAATTCATCAAAGTGTCATGTTCTCTTCTTTCCCTTTCCCCCCCTCACCCCAATGTGTACACTGACTACTATAGGGTCGGTAGATACTAATATTATAGCGCTTAGATAGTATTATTGTAGCGCGGGCGGGGGTAGCGTCCAAGCACCCAGCCTCGCTGGCTGGGCAATCTAGGCGAGGCCGGAGCTTTGCACTGGACTAGGCCTTACCACGGCACTCTGTCAAGTGAGTACTTTGTGCTGTAGAGTCGATATATACTGATATAGAGTCCGCATTGTACTACTTTAGTGATATCAGGTACCACCATAGTCGGTATGCACTGCTGTGGTGAAAGCAGGTACCACCACAGTCGGTATGCGCTGCTGTAGTGATAGCAGGTACCACCACAGTCGGTATGCACTGCTGTAATGGTAGCAGGTAACACCACAGTCGGTATGCCCTGCTGTAGTGAAACCAGGTACCACCACAGTCACTAGGCACTGCTGTAGTTAAAGCAGTAACTACCATAGTCAGTATGCACTCCTGTTGTGATAGCAGGTACCACCAGTCAGTATGCACTACTGTAGTGATAGTAGATACTGCTATCGAGTTGGTAGATACTGGTATATAGAGTTAGTAGATACTAAAACAGTCAGTATATACCACTACAGTCAGCCAATACTGCTACAGTCAGTAGATACTACTACTACTGCGGTCAGTAGCTACTAGAATCAGTAGATACTACTATAGAGTGAGTAGTTACTACTACAGTGAGGGAAAAAAGTATTTGATCCCCTGCTGATTTTGTACGTTTGCCCACTGACAAAGAAATGATAAGTCTATAATTTTAATGCTAGAAAAACGCATGTCAAAAATGTTATAAATTGATTTACATTTAAATGAGGGAAATAAGTATTTGACCCCTCTGCAAAACATGACTTAGTACTTGGTGGCAAAACCCTTGTTGACAATCACAGAGGTCAGACGTTTCTGCAGTTGGCCACCAGGTTTGCACACATCTCAGGAGGGATTTTGTCCCACTCCTCTTTGCAGATCTTCTCCAATTCATTAAGGTTTCGAGGTTGACGTTTGGCAACTCGAACCTTCAGCTCCTCCACAGATTTTCTATGGGATTAATGTCTGGAGACTGGCTAGGCTACTCCAGGACCTTAATGTGCTTCTTCTTGAGCCACTCCTTTGTTGCCTTGGCCGTGTGTTTTGGGTCATTGTCATGCTGGAATACCCATCCACGACCCATTTTCAATGCCCTGGCTGAGGGAAGGAGGTTCTCACCCAAGATTT